>NW_011494652.1:2259011-2260494 GCF_000754665.1 Bison bison bison | reverse complement strand
GCCCCCTGCCTCGAGCACCAGCCTTCCACAACCCACTGCAGTCAGACTAGTATCTGGGGCCCAGTTCCCCAGAAGCTGAGCCTGAGATGAGGATTCTGGTGCAAATGGGTTATTGAGGGAAGCCCTTGTTGCGGGGCAGTTGGGGTGGGGTGGGTGCTGCTCAGCAGGAAGGGGGCCTGGGCCAGAGCGTGAATCCTGCCACACAAGTGGGCCCACCTTGATGCAGGAGAGTGCCTCTGGTCTGCCCACGTGGCCCTTCATTGGCTTCAGGCCAGGACCAGGGAGACGGAAGGGGGCAGTTCCCTGCAGACAGGCAGCTTTGAGTGTCAGCGGCCACAGCTGAGGGCTGGGAACGTCAACCAAGAAAGATGACGGGGGATCGGGGGGTGGGGGGGGAACCGGCACCCTCTATGACCAGTAGACTGACTCAGTCACATGTGCTCACAAGTGCTGGTCAGATGGAAGTTGGAAAACTAGAGATTTCCATCAGTCTATGAAAGCCAACTCGTCTGCATTCTACAGACCAGAAATGTAAGCAGAGAGGCGGCTGGCATGGATTCAGGGCAATCCTGGGAGGCCTGACAAAGGGCAGAAGGGCCTGCGGAGTCCTCAGAGATGGCTTAAGCTCCATTTGTTTTGTGTTCTTTGCATTTTAACTACTTTCCCTTGAAGCCTTAGCACTTGTTGTATTTAATTCCCTGGTAGCTCAGCTAGTAAAGAATCTGCCTGCAATGCAGGAGACCCTGGTTCAATTCCTGGGTCGGGAAGTTCCCCTGGAGAAGGGATGGGCTATTCTTGGGCTTCCCTGGTGGCTCAGATGGCAAAGAATCCACTCACAATGCTGGAGACCTGGTTTCAATCCCTGGGTCAGGAAGATTCCCTGGAGGAGGAAATGGCAACCCGCTCCAGTATTCTGGAGAATCCCATGGACAGAGGAGCCTGGTGGGCTACAGTCCATGGGGTTGCAGAGTCAGACACAACTGAGTGACTAAGCATGCGTTGAGGACGGAAAGAAAAAGGAACCCTCTTACACTGCTGGAAGGAATGTAAAAGGGTGCCTCGGCTACAGTCCATGGGGTCCCAAAGCATCGGACACGACTGAGTGACTAAGCACAACCAATCAGATCATTTCTTAAGCCTGGAGATACAGACTCATGCAGACAGTTTTCCTGTTTAAGAGGGCCCACTTCCTGTCTCATCTATGACCTCCGGGGAAACCAAGGCCAGGGAGGTGCAGGGGGTATCTGAGGTCACAGGGCCGGGGTGATGGGCGGAGCAAGGTGCTGTCCGTTGGGGCGCAGGGGGAGGTGGGAGCGTTTCCGGGGTCGCCCCTCCCAGCCCCCCCGACGCTGACTCTCCTTCCAGAACCTGGTCATGTTCATGAGCGACTTTGTGGACTGGGTCATCCCCGACATCCCCAAGGACATCAGCCAGCAGATCCACAAAGAGAAGGTGCTCATGGTGGAGCTGTTCATGCGGGAGG
>NW_011494652.1:2248558-2258792 GCF_000754665.1 Bison bison bison | reverse complement strand
GCCCCCGGACGGCCCCGACTTCCCCGGAGGCTCCCTGTAGCCGCTGGGCAGCCCCAGCTACCGCACTCTCCATCCCGGGCAGGCGGCTTCTCACACCCACCTGGCCCCTGGGCTCCTGGGTTTGTGGCAAACCTGGAAAACCGCCTTGTAGTAGGACAGTGTTTCTCCATCTTTTTCTACTTTGTTTTGTTTTGTTTTCTCTTGTTTTTGCACAAAACCATTATGCAGGGAATCCTGTTTAGTGTTCAGCGTTAATCAAAATGATTGCTGGGGACAGGGTGGCATGCAGCAGATGCGGGTGTTTTGTGGACACAATGCTTGGAGTCTGGGGTCTCCTTGGCAGTTGGGAGGTGAGCCCCCAGAAGTCATCTTCTTTAAACCCTCCTGATGCCTTAAGAAAGGTGAGATGGCATTCCAAAGCATCGGGCAAAAGCTGGTGAGAGATTTGAGGGCAAACAGAGAAATGGATGAGGGATGACGTTGTTGACACCCGTTCCAAATGACGTCACTTGTCTCTAGGTCGAAAGAGTCAGATTGTTTCATCGCCTTTTCCTTCCATGGGTTCAGAAACCGAGACACTGCTCAAAATGCAAGGTGCCCTGGCTGTGTCGCTCGGTCGGCCTGGGGGCCCCGGCTTCCCTCTGAGAGAATCAGCAGGGTGCAAGCGTCTGAGTAAGCAGTGACAGCCACCTCCCCCCACCACAGTGAAAGAGGAAATGGTATTTCTCAGCTGGTGTCTGACCCTGAGACCCCGTGAACAGTACAGGCTTCTCTGTCCATGGAGTTCTCAGGCAAGAATACTGGAGTGGGTTGCCTTTCTCTTCGTCAGGGGATCTTCCCGACCCAGGGATCGAACCTGGGTCTCCTGCGTTGCAGGCAGATTCTTGACCATCTAAGCCTCCAGGGAAGCCCACAGGGTGACAGAAAAATGAGCAGTGAGAGATTGTGACCTCGGAGGCGTTTCTGCAGACAGCTTTAGGGTTTCAAGAAGTCTTAAGGCTTCCAGGGGTACTTTTGCAGCTTCAGCATATTTATTGGGTTTGTTTGTTTGATTAAATCAGTTCTACAGTGGATTTAAGGGTTTTTCCTCTGTAGCTCAAAGGTGGAAGGCGTTTATTTTATTAGCTAACCAAATATCATTGAGAGGAATTTGAACTACTGTTACTACCAAAGATTTTTATTAATAAAGGCTTCTATTTTGGTAACACTTCTCTATATTTTTACTTACAGGAATGTTACTGTTGGAAATTATCATTTTAAAAAACTTGTAAAAACAAACCTCCATAGCTGATAGGAATGGTCTCAACTTGCAGCCCCATTATACTAACGATGATCTGAAGTTTCTCAAGCACGCAGAGAAACGTAAGAGAAACCTTCCAGCAAAGGGAGGGGCGAAAACACGAACATGTTTGTCTTGAACATGTGGTTGGTGAGCACGGACATTCCCGTAAGCTGTCGATTAGGAGGGACGTCCGCAGGTGTCATAGCTTTTTGTTACTTGCTAAAATCATGCCATCTGATGCTTCTGCTTTCTCTTGTACAGTAAATAGTTTGAAATGGGGTTTTTGTATATAAACATTGTATTAAAAATGAGGTGATTACCGAATATCCTTTTATGGAAACCATTTCTTTTTTAAAAAGTGAATGTACACAGATACACAAAGGCTGAACATGCATCTGAATAAATTTGTATACATGAATCTTCCTTCCAAACCCTGTCCACGTGACTTCTGCCCCCAGAAACTCAAGGGGCCAACCTCAGAGTCCCCTCGTGATTGAACCTGCAAACTCAGGGAACTCGTAAGCCTCCATTTCCTCAACGCAGGACACGGGACCCATTCTGATGTTCCTGGGACTTTGTCCGAGAGTACGTGCACATGTATGGCTGTGTGGGTCTGTGTGTGCACGTGTGATTGTGCCTGTGTATGTGTCTCTGTTGCTTTGTCTACACCTATGCACAACTGAAGCCAGAAGGAGAAGGGGGTAGCAGAGGAAGAAATGGTTAGATGTCATCACTGACTCACTGGACATGAGTCTGAGCAAACTCCGGGAGATGGTGAAGGACAGGGGAGCCTGGCATGCTGCAGCGGGTCACAAGGAGCTGGACACGACTGAGGGACGGAGCAACAATGTGGGGGTGGACACACCTTTCCAGCGGCCTCTTCCGCGATCCCCACATCCTGACCCCTGGTCCCACCAACCCAACAGAGTAGTACTGAAGATTTCGTGGACCTAAAATTGCCCCCAAACCTTTAGGGGAGCATCCCAGGATTGCCAGTGTGTTTTCTTTTTTCCTGTTGATTTACTTATCTCGCTAGGGCTTTGTTGTGGCGTGTGGACTCTTAGTTGCAGCACGTGGGATCCAGCTCCCTGACCAGGGATCAAACCCAGGCCCCCTGCACTGGAAGCGTGGAGTCTTAGCCACTGGACCATCAGGGAAGTCCCGCCCGTGTTTTCATTTGGGCGAATGGGGACACCTTTTCTTTAACCCATCACCTATAATCCCCATCGTTTCTTGAAAGAAAGACTCTCTTTTGCATCCAAACATCAGTGAGGCCTCAACCCGCAGGCCTGCAGGGCACCCCTGGAGCTGTTGTGTCCCCAAGGAGGTCTCAGCAAACCCGAGCCCAAGAGGCCCTGGCTGCCCCGCCATCAAGAGCGTCCTTCTAAAGCTTGAGGGCGGCTCTCAGGCCAGCATCGGCCCTCCCCTCTCATGGGGCCTCCCAGGGGCCTGAGAGGCTCACAGGGGACCTTTAGCCCCTCCGGGTTGTGAGGAAACGTCGTCGTCTCAGAGTGGGGCGGTGATCCGCCCCCCGCCCCACCAAGAGCACAGGGCTCCCTGACAGCCAGAGCTTACAGACACGCATCCCTGCAATGTTCAAGAAGCAGCCGTGAGCAAGGCAGACACAGCCCCGTCCCTCAGGGGCGACTTCTTGCAGCAGGCATCAGATGCGGAGCGAGAAAATGCACCCCAGCACAGGATCGTCTCAGAGGAAGGAAGGGGTGCTGATGAAAATATAACAAGGGTGTGGCTGAGGGTCACTCAGAGTGACCAAGTTGAGCAGGAAGGCCCCCAGAGTCTGAGCAGGGAGGAGCCGGAATGTAAAAGCCTGGAGAAGGGCCAGAGGTTCCAGCAGCAGCGGCAGGCACAAAGGCCCTGAGGCAGCGGTGCGCTGGGCGGGTTGTAGGAGCAGCGAGAAGTTCGTCATGTCTCGGGGGCGCAGGGCGGGAGGCGAGGAATCAGGAAGCAGCACACACCAGCCGCCCCCCTGCCTGCCCCGGCTCCCTGAGGACTTCGACCTCGGCAGGAAGTCCACGGCAGGGGCTGGCGGCCTCCACCAGGGCAGGGATGGAGCTGACTCACACAACTCAAGGTCTTGGTGGTGTTGGGTGGAGACTGCAGAGGGGTTGGGAGCCAGGGAGGAGAGATGCAGAAATTCAGGTGAGCGATGTAGGCCTTGGACAAGGGTGGGAGGAGGTGGGGGTGGGGGGGGAGCCACCAGATTAACTTCACAAAGACCTGGGCTCTGGCAGCAAAAGGACCCCCAGAGATGAGCGGGGCAGATGGCACCGTCGTTTCACAGACAGGCACAGTGGGGACCAGAGAGGGTCAGGGCTCCGCTCTGGTCTCACTGCAAGCTGGCCCCACAGGTGCCCCTTGGACCCAGGACCCTGGCACCTGGCACCGAACAGTTTCTGCTCCTGGTCCCTGGAGTGGAGTGGCAGGAGCAGGGCAGGACTGAGCCCCAAGCACAGACAGTGAAGGACTGGGGCTCGTGGGGGCCTGAGCCCGGGGCGGGGTCCCTCATGCCAGTGATTGACCCTGAAGGTGAAGGCCGCCTTGAGCTGTGACCAGCCTAAGACACCTCTGTTTTGTTCAGTGCTCATTAAATCTTACTTAATTTAATATATAAAAAGGGCCTCCCTGGTGGCTCAGACGGTAAGGAGTGCCTGCAATGCAGGAGACCCAGCTTTGATCCCTGGGTCGGGAAGATCCCTTGGAGAAGGAAATAGCAATGCTCTCCAGGATTCTAGCCTGGAGAATCCCACGGACAGAGGAGCCTAGCGGCCCACAGTCCACGGAGTCACAAAGAGTCGGACACGACTGAGTGACTGATGTTTTCACTTTTCAGTATACAGAAAACTGCACAAATCTTGAGTATACACTCAACTGTGTACACTCAACTGTGTATACTCAACTGTGTACACTCAACTGTGTATACTCAACTGTGTATACTCAACTGTGTACACTCAACTGTGTACACTCAACTGTGTACACTCAACTGTGTACATTCAATTCACACACGCCTCTGTAATCAGCACCCCAGAAGCCTCCCTTGGTGCTCCCGTCTGGTCACCCCTCCTCACCCAACTGTGACCCTGGTCCCTACCCACCATCCTGACTTCAGCAGCTGGTTTGAAAGAGGAGAATGAAAAAGTTGGCTTAAAGCTCAACATTCAGAAAACTAAGATCATGGCATCCGGTCCCATCACTTCACTGCAAATGGATGGGGAAGCAGTGGCAGACTTTATTTTGGGGGGCTCCAAAATCACTGCAGATGGTAACTGCAGCCAGGAAATTAAAAGATGTTTGCTCCTTGGAAGAAAAGCTATGACCAACCTAGACAGCATATTAAAAAGCAGAGACATTACTTTGCCAAAAAAGGTCCATCTAGTCAAAGCTATGGTTCTTCCAATAGTCACGTATGGATGTGAGAGCTGGACTATAAAGAAGGCTGAGCGCCGAAGAAATTAATGCTTTTGAACTATGGTGTTGGAGAAGACTCTTGAGAGTCCCGTGGACTGCACGGAGATCAAATCAGTCCATCCTAAAGGAAATCAGTCCTGAATATTCATTGGAAGGACTGATGCTGAAGCTGAAACTCCCAACTTTGGCCACCTGATGCGAAGAACTGACTCATTGGGAAAGACCTTGATGCTGGGAAAGATTGAAGGAGGGAGGAGGGGACGACAGAGGATGAGACGGTTGGATGGCATCACCGACTCGATGGACATGAGTTTGAGTAAACTCCGGGAGTTGGTGATGGAGAGGGAGGCCTGGCCTGCAGCAGTCCATGGGATCGACTGAGGGACTGGAGTGAACTGAACCCCATTTGCCTGGTTTCACTTGTGGGTGGCTGCTGCCCTCTGCTGGCTGCCTGTGGGAGCTGCACTTGGAGATGAACAAGATGCAGCACTTGAGGCCTTGCGTTGGTTATCTGTTTGCCGCCCTGCAAATGACCATGAACTTAGTGACTTAGTACAGCAACGTACTGTCTTACAGTTCTGTAAGCCAGACTTCTGACACAGGCCTCACAGAGTTAAGATGCAGGTGTGAGCGAGGCTGCGCCCTTCCCACCATCTCCAGCCACGGCAGCCAGTCTCTCCCGCAGCTGTCTCTCCAGCTCGCCGCTCAGGAGGACCTGGCTTGGCTTGAGTCCCTGGGATGATCCAGGGTGACCTCCCCCCACCTCAGAGTCCTTCATCTTCATCACACCTGCAAAGTCGTTCCCGCCACGTAAGTTGACTTATTCACAAAGTCCGGGAACTGGAATCGGACACCTTGGGGCCATTGTTCTGTCCACCATGTACTCCCACCCCCAGGGAAAAAAACTAACTGCCTCCAAGCAAAGCCCACAGTCCCCAGATATCTATGGAAAGGCTTCATCAGGAATGAGAGAGATCAAACAGGAGGAGGAGGAGCCTGGGGGGACACTGAGATGACACAGAGAAGAAAAGCAACTCTGTTCATCATCCTTGGGAGTAAAGACCAATGTGCATGGGAGTCCCAGGTGGCGAGTGGTAAGCAATCTGCCGGCCAGTCTAGGAGACACATGTTCGATCCCTGGGTCAGGAGGATTCCCTGGAGAAGGGAATGGCAACCCCCTCCAGTGTTCTTGCCTGGAGAATCCCACGGACAGAGGAGCCTGGGGGGCCATGGTCCATGGTCTTACAAAAGAGTCAGACGTGGCTGAGCGGGCACAGGGAGCAGCGGCTCATCCGTTTTCAGTGCGGCGCAGCGCTCCACCCTGTGAGTGAAACTCAACCAACTGTCACTCATTACGTGTGTTTTGGTGGTAAACTTATTGCAATTACAAGTTACACTGCTGAGATCTCCCTGCATGAGCCGGTCACTGCAGTAGTTCCTCTAGGGCAGTTGGTTGCTTGTCTTCGAATGGCTCACAAGCTGGGAATGACTTGTATATTTGAAATGGTTGGGGGAGGGGAAGAATATCTGTGACATGAGACTGTTACATGGAATTCAAATTTCAGTATCTACAAATAAACTATTATTGGAACATAAAGACCAGTGTGCCTCCATGAAACCAGAAAAAGGTGCTATTTTCTTTCTTTTTTTAAAGAGGCAATGCTAATGAAAGGAAAATACAAAAACTAGACTTCACCAAAATTTAAAATTTGGTGGGGGGGGGGCGTGGGGTCGGAGGATACCCAACTGAATGAAATGGCAATTCACAAAATGGGAGAAAATAATCGCAAATCATATTTCTGATAAGAGACATAACTGGAATATCCGAGGATCCCCTACAACTCAGCAACAGATAGACCAGCAACCCAGTTAAAAGTGGACAGAGAGCTTGACTGGACATTTCTCCAAAGACGTACAAATGGTCAATAAGCTCATGAGAAGACGCTCAACATCACTGGTTACCAGGGAACCGGAAGTCACACCCACACTCACCACTGCACGCCCCCTGGGATGCCTAGGATCCCAAACCAGAAAATGCTGAGACTCGTGAGGGTGTGGAGAAGGTGGAACCCTACTGCTTTGCTGGCAGAAATGTAAACTGCTGGTGCAACCTCCATGGCAAAGGCTGTGATGCTTTCTCAGAAAAATGAAACAGTGACCGTGTGATCCAGTAATTTCACTTCTGGGTACACAAACAAAAGAATCTGCAGCAGGGACTCACCCTGGTATACTCATGTTCCCCTACGGCTTCACAGGGACTTCCCGATGATCAGTTCACAGAGGAAGAGAAGACTAAGGCGTGGTTTGTGGCTGGTTTTACGTGATACACTGACGGCCCCCAAAGGTGGATGGTCACAGCACTACAGCCCCTCTCTGGGGCATCCCGGAGGGACAGTGGAGAAAGAGAGAGCCTCCCAGTAGGCAGAGCTTCAGTCAGAACACCTGAAGGAGTGAGAAGAGGTCTGGGAGAGTTGGGGAGAGTTGTTCCAGGAGCTATTTGACATCTATAGACACATCACCCAATGACACAATTTTTCAAGCATCCACGAAACATTTCCTGAGACAGACCACATGCTGGGCCTTAAAACAAGCTCAGCAAGTTCAAAGGGATTGAAACCATCCAGAGCGTGTTCTCTGACTGTAACAGAATCAAACTATAATAGGAACCAATGACAGAAACTCATGCTGAGTCACTGCTCAGTCGTGTCCGACTCTGTGACACCATGGACTGGGGCCAGCCAGGCTCCTCTGTCCACAGTATTTTCCAGGCAAGAATACTGGAGTGGGTTGCCATTTCCTCCCCCAGAGGATCTTCCCGACCCAGGGACTGAACTCACTTCTGCATTGGCAGATAGGTTCTTTACCAGTGAACCAACTGGGAAACCCTAATGACAGAAAGGCAACAGGCAAATCTCTAAACCCAAGTAAATGACGCAGCACAATTCCAAATAAACCTGGGTCAAAGAGAAAGCCTCAGAGGAAAGAAAAAGACATAGAAATAAATGAAAATAAAAACACAGCATCTCAAAATTTGTAGGACACAGCTAAAAGCAATGTTGAAAATGCTTATCTTAGAAGTGAATGACCTACATGCCTACCTCAAGAAACTAGAATGAAAAAAAAAAGCAAAATAAATCCAAAGCAAGGAGAGGGAAATAAAATAGCCAAGACAAGGCAAAATATGAAATAAAAATAGGGAAAGAGAGAAAAATCGTTGAAACAAAAAACTAGTTCATTGCAAATAAATAAAATTGATAAACTTCTAGCAAGACAGAGAAACATACAGAGAGAAGATGCAAATCACCAATTTCAGGAATGAAATGGAGGATTTGTTACAGATCTTGTAGCCATTAAAAGGATAACGCTACAGAGTGACCATGTGCATGCTAAGTCGCTTCAGCCACGTCCCACTCTGTGACTCAATGGACTGTAGCCTGCCAGGCTCCTCTGTCCACGGGGATTCTCCAGGCAAGAATATGGGAGTGGGTTGCCATGCCCTGCTCCAGAGGATCTTCCCAACCCAGGGATCGAACCCGTGTCTCCTGTGGTTCCTGCATCGCAGGTGGATTCTTTCCTGCTGAGCCGCAGGGAAGATGCAGACTGAATGTGTCCAAAACTCACGTTGAAACTCTACCCTCCCGCCTTGTGATGGTGTTTGAAGGGGGCCCCCATGATGAGATTAATGCCCTTAAAAACATCTGGAGAGAACTTGCTTCCCTCTCTGTTTTTCTCCACGTGAGACTACAGTGAGCGCTCAGAGTCTGCTCTCTGGCACAGGCCCTCACAAGACCCCAAACCTGCTGACAACCTGCTCACAGATTTCCTGCTTCCAGGTTCCTGAGAAATAATTTCTGTTGTGTATAATCCACCCAGTCAATCAGTTCAGTTCAGTTGCTCAATTGTATCCCACTCTTTGCGACCCCATGGATTGCAGCACGCCAGGCCTCCCTGTCCATCACCAACTCCCAGAGCTTGCTCAAACTCATGTCCATCGAGTCGGTGATGCCATCCAACCATCTCATCCTCTGTCATCCCCTTCTCCTCCTGCCTTCAATCTTTCCCAGCATCAGGGAATGAGTTAGTTCTTTGCATCAGGTGGCCAAAGTATTGGAGTTTCAACTTCAGCATCAGTCCTTCCAATGAATATTCAGGACTGATTTCCTTTAGGATGGACTGGTTTGATCTCCTTGCAGTCCAAGGGACTGTCAAGAATCTGCTCCACCACCACAGTTCAAAAGCATCAATTCTTCAGTGCTCAGCTTTCTTTATGGTCCAACTATCACATCCAAACATGACTACTGGAAACACCATAGCTTTGACTAGACGGACTTTTGTTGGCAAAGTAATGTCTCTGCTTTTTAATACGTTGTCTAGGTTGGTCATAGCCTTTCTTCCAAGGAGCAAGCATATTTTAATTTCATGGCTGCAGTTACCATCTGCAGTGATTTGGGAGCCCAAGAAAATAAAGTCTCTTACTATTTCCATTGTTTCCCCATCTATTTGCCATGAAATGATGGGACCAGATGCCATGATCTAAGTTTTTTTGAATGTTGAGTTTTAAGCCAACTTTTTCACTCCCCTCTTTCACTTTCATCAAGAGGCTCTTTAGTTCCTCTTCACTTTCTGCCATAAGGGTGGTGTCATCTGCATATCTGAGGTTATTGATATTTCTCCTGGCAATCTTGATTCCAGGTGTGCTTCATCCAGTCTGGAATTTGCATGATGTACTCTGCATATAAGTTAAATCAGCAAGGTGACAATATACAGCCTTGATGTACTCCTTTCCCAATTTGGAACCAGTCCGTTGTTCCATGCTCATTTCTAACTGTTGCTTTTTGAGCTGCATACAGATTTCTCGGGAAATCTATGGCACTTTGCTCCAGCAGCGCTAATGGACGAAGACAGAAAATAAGGGAATTCTACAATCACTATGTTCATAAATTCTAAGGCTTTAGAAAAATGGACCCATCCTCAAAACTGCACAAACTGCCAAAACTCAGTCAAGATGAAGGAGACAATTTGAATCGCCTTGTAACTGTCAAATCCATAAAAGTAAGATTTGACAAACTGGGCCTCATAAAAAGTTAAATTCTGGACTTTCCTGGTGACTCAGTGGATAAGGATCCACCTGGTCAATCCCTGGTCCGGGAAGATTCCACTTGCCCGGGAGCAAATAAGCCTGTGAGCTGCACAGGCCACACCTCCTGAAGCCCACACATCGCAGAGCCTGGGCTCCCCAGCGAGAGAAGCCCGAGCACCACAGCTAGAGAGCAGCCCGTGCTCACCGCAGCTAGAGAAAAGCCCACACAGCAACCAAGACTCAGCACAGCCCCCCAAATCCATAAAAGCTAAATTTTTGTTTTGTGAAATATCTTGTAAGGAAGATGAAAAGATAAGCTACCCAGCAGGTCGTTGGTGGTTATCCATTGTGAATACAGCAGGGTGTACATGAGATTCCCAAAGCCCCTAACTATCCCTTCCCCCCTCAGCAACCATAGTCTATGCGCCTCCTTCTGTTTCCATTGG
>NW_011494652.1:2247860-2248430 GCF_000754665.1 Bison bison bison | reverse complement strand
TCGCTGTCCACATAAAACGACCGCAACATTGTTGATCCGCTATGTGTACACGCTTAGTGGCTCAGTCATGTCCGACTGTTTGCGACTCTATGGACTGTCGCCTGGACTGCAACACGTGGAGGCTCTGCGGGGGAGACAGGCAGAAAACAGAGGAGGAAGGAAAATGTGTAGTGAGCCAAGGAATGCCGCGTGCAAGGGAAGAGGAGCACTGCGGCAGGGGGAACGGGCTTAAACCGGCTTGGACCGCCTCCCACCCCAGCCTCCTGCCCTAGCTCCGCCGCGTCTCCCTTACGATCAGACCCCCGGGGCCTCGGACCTTGCTCTTCTTTCAGCTCTCCCTCCGCTGGTGACCGCATCCTGTAGGTGGGGAAACAGAGCCAATCAGATGGATAGAGACAAGTGAGAAGCTTTATTCTAAGACTGGCTCACATGACAGTCATGGCGGCCAGGAAGTCCACCGGCTGCCATCCGCAAGCTGGGAACCAGAATGGCTGGTGGGTAATTCAGTCTAAAGGCCTGATAATGGGGGTGGGGGGCCGCGGGGCAATGCTGCTCCAGTGGAGACGGACT
>NW_011494652.1:2239880-2247739 GCF_000754665.1 Bison bison bison | reverse complement strand
GGCCCAGTCAGGTTAACACATACGATTAACCATCACAAGCAACATCTATTTGCAGGATACTTCCAAATTCACGGGCTTCCCCGGTGACTCAGACAGTAAAGAATCTGCCTGCAATGGAGGAGGCCTGGGTTTGATCCCTGGGTCAGGAAGATCCCCTGGAGAGGGAATGGCACCCCACTCCAACATGCTTGCCTGAAGAATTCCATGAACAGAGGAGACTGGTGGGCTACAGTCCATGGGATTGCAAAGAGTCAGACAGGACTGAGCGACTTTCACTCTCCCAAATTCACATCTCCTGCCCAGATTTCCGTCCCAAACCCTGGCTCCGTGCATCCCATCGTCTGTGACCATGTCCATCAGGTTCTTCCCACATTCACCCTGGGCTCAGGTAGTCGTCGGGCAGCCACAGTGAGCAGCAACTGGAAGTGGGATCTCGGTTCCCTGGGAATCAAACGCAGATCGCGGCAGTGAGAGCGCCAGACCCTAATCGTTGGAGCACCAGGAGCCAGTGGCTAGCAGCAGGGCCCTGGCGCCTGCCTGCTCGAAGAAAGCGCTCAGCGAAGAGATGAAAGCAGAGAGGCAGGGAAACTGTTCATTATGGGAGAAGATCCACATGGAGAAAGCACGAGCAGACAGAGAGACATGCACACTTTGGGGTGGTTTAAGTCACTTACCTGAAGAACTGACTGCTTTTGATCCAGCCAGTCCATCCTAAAGGCAATCAGCCCTGGATATTCATTGGAAGGGTTGTCGCTGAAGCTGAAGCTCCAATACTTTGGCCACCTGATGCGAAGAGCCAACTCATTGGAAAAGACCCTGATGCTGGGAAAGACTGAAGGCAGGAGGAGAAGGGGACGACAGAGGATGAGATGGCTGGATGGCATCACTGACTCAATGGACATGAGTTTGAATAAGCTCCGGGAGTCGGTGATGGACAGGGAGGCCTGGCTGCTGTAGTCCATGGGGTTCCAAAGAGTCGGACACGACTGAGCGACTGAAAAACAACAAATCACTTACCTGGGGGAAGTTCTTCTGGGCTCCTCTGGCCGATCATCTTGCTCGTCTGGCCCTGAGTCCTACCTTATCTGATGCAGGGTCCTCCCCTGCGTGCATGCCCATCTTTTAGCCAAGATGGGTTCCAGCGCAGGGGTCTCTGGGGAGTTGGTAGACCATATTATGGCCTAGCATCCCCTCCCTTGAGGACCCTTTCTGTGTGTGTATAGTCTGGAAGGTCTCTTTGACCCCAAGAATGAGAAGTATGTGGTCTCTTCATCTCTTCCCTATGGAGGGCTCAGCCCCTTGCTGTTCCTGCCATTCCCGTCATCTTAAAGTGTCCACAGGAGACAAAGCCCGGCTGCTCATGCTGTTCCTGTTATTACGTCTATTTTTCAAATGTAAACAGGAGGCTAGAGGTAAATGTCTAAACTGGGACCCGTCTATCTCCTGCCTCAAACCCACCCACACCTTCCCCAGGTGAGCTAATAGACATTCCACCCTTCGGACCTGACGAGCATCTCAACGCTCCTCGTTTACATGCACCCCAGATCAAAAGAAAGGTGCGGGCCTCTCATCGCCTCCACTGCACCTGGTCCAAGAACCTTCACCTCTCATCGGGATTACTGAGGTGTCCCTTGGATTCTACCTAGTGATTCTTTAGAAATGTAGCTCAGAGCTCCCAGTAGCATTATTCACAACGACAAAAAGGCAGAAAAAACTGAAGGTGCACCCACTGATGAGGGAGCAGACACAGGTGACCCACCCGCAGGACAGGATGCTGCCGACCCACAAAAAATGACTTTCCAACAAATGGCTCCTTTGTTCTGAGGCTCCCCTGATGGCTCACTGGTAAAGAATCTGCCTGCAATGCAGGAGACTCAGATTCAGTCCCTGGGTGGGGAAGATCCCTGGAGAAGGAAATGGCAACCCACTCCAGTATTCATGCCTGGAGAATCCCATGGACAGAGGAGCCTGGCGGGCTACAGTCCACGGGGTCACAAAAGAGTCAGACACAACTTAGTGACTAGACAGCAACAAGAAAACCAGGTGTTTTGCTGAAAGTTTTGTTTTAGGTTCAAAAGATACATTAACAAAAGAAACCACTCGTTACGCACAAATAGACAATTTCAATTTTTGTATAGATTTTTGGCTTAATCTCAATACACGGTCATTAAAAAAAAAGAAATAGAAACAATAGACAGAAGAAACACACACATCACCAAACTGGGCCAACAACCTACATCCAGACTTGAACAGTGCTGGGAAGTCCCTCATTAAAAGCAATTTGGAGTCCCAACTGGGAAAAGGTCCTGGGCAGTGTCTATCCCATGGATGAGACTTCAAATTCCAGTGTGAGGGGGCTCCCGCTTATAATCCCACTCAGTAAACGGATGTCGTCATCAGTCTGCTGCAAAAATGCACCTCTGGTTTTACTTAAACTTTTTTAGAATATGGTTTGTTTCACCTTGTGAGTCATAGGATTTCATTAGACCCTGGGGGGGCTGGCCAGACCCTCAGGGGCTCAAGAGATTCCAGGACCCACTCCCTTTCTTACGTAAGGGCCACCTGATTTGCTGTGCTTGCGTTCAGGCACAGAATCTGGGCAGTATCCGGGCAGGTCAGGAGCAGTTCAGAGGCCTGGTCTCCTACTTCCGACTTTAATCTCCCTAATACCAGTGGTTAAGAATCTGCTGCCAGTGCAGGGGACTCGGGTCCAACCACCGATCTGGGAAGATCCCACGAGCCGCAGGGCAACTAAGCCCATGTGCTTCAACTACTGAAGCCCATGTGCCTAATTTTTGTGTTAGCCACTCTGTCGTGTCCAACTCTTTGCGACCCCATGGACTATAGCCCACCAGGCTCCTCTCTCTATGGAATTCTCCAAGCAAGAATACTGAAGTGGGTTGCAATTCCCTTCTCCAGGGGATCTTCCTGACCCAGGGATCGAACCCTGGTCTCCAGCGTTGCATGTGAATTCCTTACCATGTGCCTAAAGCCTGCAACAAAGAGTAGCCCCCACTCGCAGCAACTAGAGAAAGCTCGTGCACGGCAGTGAAGACACAGCACAGCCAGAAATAAGTAAGTAAAGTAAAAAGAGGGCTTCCCAGGTGGCACTTTAAGGGTAAGGAACCCACCTGCTGATGCAGGAGACACAAGAAACGTAGGTCTTTATTCCTGGAGAGGGAGGATCCCCTCAGGGAGGAAAGGGCACCCCACTCCAGTATCCTTGCCTGGAAATTTTCATGGGCAGAGGAGCCTGGGGGGCTACAGTCCATGAGGCCTCAAAGAGTCGGACACAAGTGAGCACGCACACGGTATAAAAAGGAGGGAAGCACCGTCACAGGCGACAACACGCACAAACCGTGAAGACGTCACACTCAGTCACAGAAACCAGGCACAAAAGGCCCCACAGCGCGCTTCCGCCAACAAGAAACATCCGTAACAGTCAAATCCAGACAGACGCCAACTAGCACTTGCCAGAAGCTGGAGAAAGAGTGGGGGAGGCGGGGAAGAAGTGACTGCTGACAAGTACCTGGTTTCTACAAAGGTGATGAAAATATTCTAAAATTAGCTAATGGTAGGGGTTGGACATTATAAATATGCTGAAAACCACTGAATTGTACACGTTTTAAAATCCTGATGCATCTATTCGAGTCAGGTCTAAGTTGCAGGAAGAGGTATCTTTGCTGCGTCATGTGGGATGTTTCCTGCGGGACTGCAAGCTCTCTAGTGGCAGCATGAAGGCTTAGTCACCTCCCTGCATGTGGGATCTTAATTCTCCAACCAGGATTCCAACCAGCGTTCCCTGCATTGCAAGGCAGGCTCTTAACCACTGACCACAAGCGAAGTCACTGAATTGTACACTTTAAAAGGGTGAGTTGCAGGGAATATGAATTATATCTCAATTTTTTTCCAAGATAACTCAGATGGCTTCAGGCTTCCACTCACCCTCTGCAGGGGCTTAGGGAAGGTAAAGCTAGATTCTGGCCTGGCTCCTCCTAATTCGCCCCCTCCCCTCACCAACCACCCCCTGCCTTCCCAGGTCTGCCCCAGCACCCTGCGCCCTCATCGGTGCTTCTGCTCTTGTGGGCCCGCCCTTACGGCCCCCACACCTCTCTACCTGGCCCCTCAAGCCTGCACATTGGGGCCTGCTCCAAAACCGCCTTATCAACATGTAGAGACCCCCCACCTCCACACTCCCCACTCCCATGCCCTTGGCCCCTGGCTCGCACTGACTTCTGGCTTAACTGCACTTTCTTACCCACTCCAGTATTCTTGCCTGGAAAATCCCATGGATGGAGAAGCCTGGTAGGCTACAGTCCATGGGGTTGCAAAGAGTCGGACAGGACTCAGCAACTTCACTTTCACTTTCTTATCTGCATGAGGTAACCCTGTGCACCGCCGCTGCTAGCTCCGGGGTGGGGCCTTCCGCACTTTGTTCCTGAATTTGTCTCCAGGACCTACTCCGTGGTACACAGTAGGCCTCAAGAAAAGCTAGTAAGCCTTCTACACAATAACGACGATAACTTTAGAAATCAAGTTTTTATTAAATTTTAAAAACTAAATAAAGCTCTTTATAGTCTTTCCTGCACACAGATCTGCAGGGGGCACTAAAGGACATTTGTTGCTTAGTCGCTAAGTCCTGTCTGACTCTTTTGCGACCCCATGGACCGTGACGCCCCCAGGCTCCTCTGTCCACGGGATTTCCCAGGCAAGAACACTGGAGTGGGGTGCCATGTCCTTCTCCAGGGGATCTTCCCAACCCAGGGATCGATCCTGGTTTCCTGCATCGCAGGCATATTGTTTACCACCTGAGCCACCAGGGAAGTCCAAACGACATGCATTTTCACAAATGTTAATAAGTAAATTCACTTGTTATTAAGAGCACCCGCAGCGCAATGTTCCAAAGGAAACGGACGCCGAGTGTGCTCCGGGTTTAGGGGTTAGGACCCCTAGAGCTGCCGGTGCTCACAGGGAGAACGTCGTCAGTGCGCATGGACAGAGGTCTTCCGGGTCCCCGGTCAGGGGCGGCGCCTGGCGTCAGCCGGGAGCCTCCCGGGCGGCAATGGCTACGGTTGGGCTTGCGGCGCATGCGCGAGGCCCGGGAGCTACCGCGAGAGGGACCGGCCCGGCGGGATACTTCGGGCGACTGGCTGGCTGGTAGCAAAACGGCCTTCGCCGCCGCTAGGCTGAGGCGCGAGGGGTGCGTGAGGAGGCGCGTCCCGGCCCCCAGGGACTCCCGCCGCCATGGACCCGTTCCTGGTGCTGCTGCACTCGGTGTCGGCCGGGCTCTCGAGCAGCGACCTGACCCAGCTCAAGTTCCTGTGCCAGAACCACATTAGCAAGAGGAAGCTGGAGCTCGCGCAGAGCGGCCTGGACCTCTTCACCGTCCTGCTCCAGCAGAACGAGCTGAACGCCGGGCACACCGCGCTGCTGCGCGAGCTGCTCTGCTCCCTGCGGCGCAAGGACCTCCTGCTCCGCCTGGACGACTTCGAACGGGGCGCGGCGGGCGGGCGGCGCCGGAGGACCGAGGTGGGGCGAGGGCCGGGGCCGGGGGCCGGGGGCCGGGGTGCGGGCGCGAGGCGTGGGAGCCGGGCGGCGCCGGAGGAGTGGCGTGGGGCCGAAGGACGGGGAGCGGCGCCGGAGGAGAGGGGCGAGGGGTGCCTGGGGCCCCTGTGGGGGTTGGCGGGGTCAGCTGTCGATCTTCCAGGCGCCCAGCCTTTTCCGGGTTCGGTTTCCGTGGGTTTTCCCTAAACAGCCCCGGGAGACGGGAACGTGCCCGCTTTGCGGACAGGAGAACCAAAGCTCAGAGAAGTTAACTTAGTCTAAGTTGCGGAGCGTGGACAACCACCGCCCCCCGCCCCATCCAGCCATCCAGCCATCCAGCCTCAGTGCTTTCTCCTCCACCCCTCTCCCTCCGGGAAAAGTAGAAGTTATTGGACAGAAGAAGACGTTGCTGACCTCCCGGGCGGGACAGGGGTGAAAGGACTCCAGAAGAGCCTCGGCAGGAAGGACGGGTTGATAAGGCGCTGCTTTTGTATAAGGGCTAAGAGCGGACTCCTGCTGGCTCTGCCGCTCTGTGGCTGGCTGTGACCTCAGGAAGTGACTTGCACTTACCTTCCCCGGGCCTCCATTTCCTGCTTTCTGCCAGTGGTCAGTAACACAGGTGCCCACCTCACGGGGCTGGAGGAGTTGGTACACAGGCTGACAGCGTATCAGGGGTTTGTGGCTGGAGATGAAGCTTTGCTTCCAAGAAGCATTTTGTCCTTACTCTCTACCCGCCTTCTGTTGTCTAGTCTGATCTCAGGAATGACTTCTCAGCAGATGAGGACATAGTAGCCAGAGACTGAAGACCGGGGTCAGTCAGGGCATCTTCCAGAGTAGCAAGTGGGCTGTTTAGGGCTGCCATAGAAATGACTGTCTCAGTGGCTTAAAGCAACAGAATCTGATGCTCTTAACGTTTCTTGGGCCAGTAGTCAGATCCAGGTGTCAGTAGGTTATGCTCCCTCTGAGAGCTCTAGGAGAGGGTCCTTCCTCCCTCTTCTGGTTGCTGGGGACTCCGGGCATTCCTTGGCTTGTGGCCACACCCCTCCAGTCTCTGCCTCCGTGGCACATGGTCTTGTTGGTGGATTTAGGGCCCACTTGAATAATCTTAAGATGATCCCCTCATCTCGAGATCCTCAGCTTACTCTCACATCTGCAAAGACCCTTTTCCAAGAAAGTTCCCATTCACAGTTCCAGAGATTTGACATGCGTGTACCTTTCAGGGCCCCCCATTCAACCCCGTTGCAGGGTGGGATAGAGGCGCAACTCTACTCAGGCCTGAGTGGGCGTCTGTGTTGTAAGACCCCCCAACCAGTAAGTCTTCAGAGCAGGCTGCGCCTCGTGGGTAGTGTTTCAGGGTATGGCTGGCTGGGGCAGCATGGAACTTTCCCTGGCCCTTCTGCTGCAGGGTGGTGTCCGCCTCTGCGGAAGGGCCTTTCGGGTCCCCAGCACTTGGGTCAGCACCAGGAGGCCCATCAGCCAGTGTGCGGTTACGTTTTCTAAACACCTCCCCCGACCACGGGTTACCACTCTGCCCTTTTCACCCACCAGACCTGCGGGCAGCAATGGAGATCATCTGTGATAACGTGGGGAAGGACTGGAGGAGGCTGGCCCGGCACCTCGGAGTATCTGACGTCAAGATCGAAGCCATCGAGGAGAAGTACCCCCGGAACCTGGCAGAGCAGGTGAGGGAGCTGCTGCGGGTCTGGAAGAACAGCACTAGGGAGAACGCAGCTGTGTCCTGCCTGGTGGGCGCACTCCGGGGCTGCCAGCTGAACGTGGTGGCGGACCTCATCGAGGAGGACCAGCGGACCCGGGCCCTCCAGAGTGGGAGTGCCAACCCTGGGTCCTTCACAGCCTGGGACTCGGGCTCCGCTGCCCCGGGAGCCTCCTGACGACCCAGCGGCTCTTCTGCGGGGACCGAGGGCGGCTGCACGGTCCTGACCACGTCCCGTCCATGCCAGCCCTGTGAAGACTCAGGGAGGTGGCTGTGGGCCCGTGTTCCTCTGTGCCAGCCGGGCGGGGGACACCGTGTGTGCCGTTGTCCCCATTAAACGAGCTCCTCCAGGAGGGCGTGTGGTGCTGCACCCGGTACAAAGGAGGGGTCTGTGAAACCCAGTGCTCCCGGACACGAGAGGACCCGCAGTGTCGAGGAGCTGGAGGTCTTTGTGCTGGGGGCGCTGGGCTTCGGAGCCCATGTTTGGAACCCCTGGCTTGTTCTGCCCCCGCACTTGCCAAAGGCTTGGAGGCTGGTGTTGCAGACCGTCTCCAGGGCAGGTGGCAAGGTGAGGCACGCCCTCACGGGGCTGGGAGGCGGC
>NW_011494652.1:2213169-2239768 GCF_000754665.1 Bison bison bison | reverse complement strand
CTCAGCGCTCGGGGAGCGAGCCCCCTGCCATGGGGCCAGGCAGCGGGCGCTCAGCACGTGCTGGTTCTCAGACGAATCGTGACTCCAGTTCCACGATGGATTGCTAACAGTCACTTTTTCTGGTAACAGAAGTGGCAAAGGAGCCGAGTCCTCTGATTCTAAGGAGCACCTTTTTTCCTGTTCTTAAGGCGGTCCTGTTGAAGCAGGCGCCTTTGCAGGAGGCCTCCGCGGGACAGTTTCCTCTTCCCACGGATGGTGATCTCATTTTACGGGTTCTCAGAAGTCCCGCTGTAGCCAGTTTCAGTGTCCCTTGACGCTTCTCACAGGCCCAACCTGTAGGAGGGTGCCTGTGTTTCCCACCAGCTCCAGGGACCACTGCCAAGGCGGGTGTTTACTGCAGTGAGCCGTGCTCTGCCAGGGGGCAGCTCTCACCTGCTATGGGCCCTGCCGCCCTGCAGGAGGCATCAGAGAGCCCCATCTCGTGCCCTCTAGCTGTGACCTTGGGAAAGCTCCTGACGTCATGCCGTGCCACCTTGACCTTGGGTTGCCAAGACCCTAGCAGCACTCACCGCCCGGCTGTGGACCCAGCCCTCGGCAGATACTGACCACACCGGGCACTGCTGGGAGCTGAGCCCAGGCAGCAGGCAAGACGGACGTGGCCCTTCTCGGTTGGCTCCGAAGGCCTGGCTGGGAGCACGGGTTAACCACGAATCACGAGTTTGGGAGCGGAGCCCATTCAGCCCCAGAGCCATGTGGCCCTGCCCAGGCTGACGTGCTGAAGAGGCTTTGGGTCAGGGCAAGTAACATCATCACCACCAATAAAGGCGCAGCTTGGCCAGTGGGTTGCCTTGGGAAATGGGTGTTGTGGGAAATGTGCCCACGTGTCTTGACCAGAGGAAGACTACGAGATGGTGCCCATCCCTCGTGGTTTATGGCAGACGCTACTACCAATGGGTAAGGGTACTGAGCATCCCGAGACCTGGCCTGCGTCCCCGCATGGTCCTCACACCGGGGAGGGACCGTCCCTCCATCACTCCAGGTGTTCTCACGGACATTTGGACAACACGTGCTTACAGCACTCAGAGCTTCCATTGCTTGGGCCCGGTGCTGCCGCTGGCTCCCTCCCATGCTGCGTCCTCGGGGGTGAAGCACTGTCCCCCGGACACTGACATCTGGGACTGCCCTCCTGCCCCGCACGGGGAGGCAGTTGGAACAGCCTCAGCAGACCTGTCATGTGACCTAATCACAGCACAGATCTGAGGTCGGAGCAGAGAGGCGCCTCCTCCGGCACCGCTGTCGGCCTCCCCGGGGCCTGGAGGTGGCCTGCCCTGGCGTCTGTGGGCCACTGGGGCAAAGCCACAGAGCCTGGTGGCCGGCAGACCTGCACAGGACGCTGCCCCAGAAGGTGGGGCTCCAGGTGGAAGCATCCACGTGTTCCACCGTCAGCAGTCAGGGGGCTTCCACCGCAGCTGCCCTCCAGGCGCTGAGGCGAGACTGCGCAGGCTGGCGGCACGAACAGACGGTGCACGTGGACAGAGGAAGCAGCAGGGCGTGTACGGGACCCGGGGGTGGCAGGTACACAGCGTCAGAGGGCAGCTCTGGACAGTGCGGGCCCCAGGGGTGGAAGGTACACAGCGTCAGAGGGCAGCTCCGGACAGTGCGGGCCCCGGGGCTGGAAGGTACACAGCGTCAGAGGGCAGCTCTGGACGGTGCGGTCTTTGTGTGTGCTGTCCGTGTCCCCGCTTCTGTGGCGTGGCTTTCAGGTGTCCACTAGATACGGCCCTGGGTGTCACAGGAACTGTGGTGGGGCACCGGGGCTCTTCCCCTTGTGGCTCCACCACTCGGAGGCCATTGGGTAAAACCGGAAGTGCTTGTCCACGCCTGCACGGCTGCTCTTAACTTGAAGACAAGCTGATGTCACCCCGCTCAGACGGCTGTCAGACACTGTTCTGCTCTGCACGGTCTCAGACACTCAACCTTGCTGTGCATAGAGGGCTCTTAGTTCCCCAGCCAGGGATCGAACCCGTGTCCCCTGCAGTGCAAGCACAGTCCCAGCCACTGGACCGCCAGGGGAGTCCTGTCCTGGGTCTTCTCACTACCACTCCTGATCAGCACTGGGACCTGGGGGCCAGTCAGCAACACCCCGCCCGACGGAGCTACTGTGGTTTCAGCAGGGATTTCTGGCAGCTTTACGAAAAATCAGTGTTCTGTCGTGTGAAATTTTTCCGATAAGTGCACACAAGGTGTACGGCTGACTTGAAACGAAAGGGGCACGTTTTGCGCTCAGTCCTTTTCCCTTGAGGAGGGAAAGAAGGGTCCGAGTGAGTGCTCTGCCGGAGATTTACTGGCAGCGAAGGGCTGTTGAACAGTGTCTGCTGAGATGAAGGATCACCCCGCCACCCGGCCCTGCCCTCCTCACCACGCCGTCCCAGCCCTGCTTCTGGGCGCACACAGCTGTTTGTGACCACCCAGGGTCCTCACGCCCTCCAGACTCTTCCCTTGGGGGTAGGGAGTTGACAGTCCCTCATCCATCTTACTCTCCCCACTGGCTCCCACCTGCTCCCCTTCCTCCTCGGCAGCCCCACAGCCACCCAGAAACCGCACTGCGGAGCAGAGGCTCCCTGGCCCCTCCCCGTCCCTTTCTCAAGGTCCCGGGCTGACCCGGCCGTGCAAGGGGGCGGGTCACAGGTTCCTGGGATTAGGACATGGGCACCACGGGGCCAGCCTGCCCACCACAGACCTCAGACTTGTCAACCCACCTCAGAGGCGTGTGCCCATTTCTGCACCTGGCACCACAGTTCAGTGAGCCACCCTCGGGCCCATCCAGGCCCTTTGCCTGGGACGCACGCTCCCGTGTAACAGCAGCGGCTCCCTGGACACGACCTCCAGAGCACTTCCCGCCTCCCCCAGTGCAGCCTCGCCCCTCTTAGGACAGCCCCGGCCCAGCCCTCCTGCAGACCCTGCTCTGTGTTCTGAGAAACCACAGGCTCTCCACACGTTTCTCAGTTGTGTGTTTTTATTTCCATGATAACTCTGAGTCATCTTGCTGGCTGCTTGCTAACCACACGGTTTCTGTGTGCATTGCATTTTGGAACCAAGACAGGCAAGCCTGACGCAGGGTAGCACACACTTAATGCGAAAGTGACCAGTCCCCCTCCATCTGCTGAAAGGCAGACCTCTTGCAATTGAAAACCGTTTGCATCACAGGAGCCCTCCGCTCCCTAAATCAGTGACAGTTAGGACCGTGGCAGGAGTCCCACGGGGGTGCCAACGACTTTCGTTGTCACGGGAAGAGAGACCAGCTCAGTGTGTGCGGGGTGCCCACTGGGTGGAGGCTGTCGTGGAAGAGCGTGGGCCACTTGGTCACCCGGGCGGAGCCCATCCCACACCTGCCTGGTGACAGTCTGGATGCAGGCGACAATTCCGTTTCAGCACACGTGTTCCATGGGACAGAAGTTCTGTTCGGGGAGATTAGAGTTCTCGGCAGATGGGGTGATGCTGACCCTGAGCGAAAAGGGTGAATTTTCCGTTGTGTATTATTGTGCTGCAGTCTTAAAATCCTACTTCACGTTAACCATTTAGCTACATTAGTAATCTAAATTGTTTTTCTGGTTTCTCTCTAATTTGAATTTTGTAGGCTTTTTATAAGTTATGAGAGCTGGAAGCATAAGTTTGTATCTGGCAAAGCAACATTATTATAAATAGAAACATGCCCATCTCTGGGAGTCTGGGTCCCCATTACGCCTTCCAGAACGGTTTCCAGCTGGAGAAACCGCTCTGCAGGGCTCCCAGGTCCTGGGTCCTCGTCCCAGCTTTGTGAGGAACAGAAGGGGCACCCAGCCCCGGGCACCTTGTTCCCTAAGCGCCCACCCCGGTCCCCTGGGGCCTGAGACCCGGCTCCAACACCCAGTGTGATGTGGCCTCGCCCAACCCCACCGACGCTCAGTGGACCGCTGCTGCTGCCACGTTGTCCTTCCCACCAGACGCGCTTCCTCTTCTCTGCGGTCTCCAGAGCTGCCGAGGCTCACTGCTCACTGAGCAGGTGAGTCGGTCAGCTGTGATGATAAAAGGCCAGGCCCGGTGCAGGGGGCCTCTCCGCCCATCGGGCCCTTCGGTGATGGAGACCCAGCAGGTACCCTTCGCACCGCCTAGTCCCAACAAAGTCCAGCCAGGGAGGCCCCCCACCCCCTGAGTTGCCGCCGGCCACCCCAAGGGTCCCCTCCCCAGGCAGGGTTGATGGTACATGCAGAAGAGCACACGCATCTTGGGTCTGAGTGCTCCAAGATGTGTGGTCTGCTCACACACCCAAGCCTTCACTCAGTAGGTTCTCAGCAAAGGGCGGACAGCTCAGATGGGGTGGGGGGTGGTGCCCACTAGCTGTCTTCTAGCTGGCAACTCCCCCAATGGAGCCCCAGCTCCCTGTCTCCCTGACAGCATCCCCCCTCCGCCCCCCACCCAGCCAGTTGCTGCAGGGTCCAAGGAGACAGTGGTGATAAGTGGCTGGAAGTTACTGGCATGTGGTGAAGGTCACAATGTCATTATTGTAATTATTCCCAAGGGACTGTGTTTCAGATGACCTGCCTTTATACCAGCTGGTCTCGATATAGAACTCAGATCACACAGTCATTCCCCAAGGTCCTTGGAGGCATCAGGTGATGCCTGGGGAACCGACCACAGTGCCTCTCACCGAGAGATGTGACCCAGCCCCAGCCCCCGAGTCCTCGTGCAGGAAAGCGGAGTTCTCTGTCCTCTGGTCACACCGATGCCATCTGCAGTCCAGACCATAAGCCAGAGAGCTGCGGGAGTACAGGTGAGCGTGAGTAGGGGGACAACGTGGGCTTCCCAAGTGATGCAGTGGCAAAGAACCTGCCTGCCAGTGCAGGGGGCACAAGAGACTTGGGTCAGAGGATCCCTGGAGAAGGAAACAGCAGTCGACTCCAGTATCCGTGCCAGAAAAAATTCCTTTGGCAGAGGAGCGTGGTGGGCTACAGCCCCGGGGGGTTGCAAAGAGTCGGACACGATGGAGCAAGAGAGATGGACAAGACTGGAGACTGACTCCCCTTCCTCACACAATGGGGGGCCTCGTAGAGGCCAAGGATAACAGAATTAATAAGAGCGATACGAAAGGGATAAAGAGCAGTGCCACTGAGAGGCATAGCGTCCCCTGGAGCCAACGGCCCGGGTTCGTGCCCAGCTCTGCTACTGAGCGGCTCCATGGTGCTGAGAAGAGCTCACCTACAAGACAGGTTTCTATATGGCCTGCCTCAAAGGAATCGGGTACTGGGTGCTGGGGGGGGGGCGGTTCTGCCAGCAGCTCAGGGCGGGTGCAAGGACACCTGCGCAGCCTCCTGGCCATGCTGGCGTTTGCGTAGCAGACAGCAGAGCCGGGAGCAAGCAGCGCCCTAGTGTCCGAATCAGCTTGTTCCACCCGAGCTCCGTCACACGTGCCAGCCCCTCTTTATATAATTCTTGAAGCCATTTGGATTTTCTGATGCCCTGAAAAGCATCCTAGTGATCAAATGGGAATTTAGAGCATGAAGATGGTGTGTCAAATCAGTGAGGGAAAAAAATCCAATCACTGGGGTTAGGACAACTGGGAAAGATTGTTGCATCCTTACCTTTCTCCTTCTACCAAGGTAAATCCCAGGTGCAGACAAAATTTGGATTTTTTTTTTTTTTTTTTTATAATGAAGAACCCGAGGAGAATTTATCTTCTTGAAGAACGAGAGGGCTGTAAAGTAAAAGACTGATCAATTGATCGATTCGACAGCTTAGAAAACTAAAAATGTCAACTTGTCAAAAAATATCATAAGACACTTGGGCTTCCCTGGTGGTCTAGTGGTTAAGAAACTGCCTGCCAACGCAGGGGACGCAGGTTTGATCCCTGGTCCGGGAAGATCCCACACGCCACAGGACAGTAAGCTCCCATGCTGCGGCTACTGAGCCCACCCTCCCTAGAGCCCAGGCTGTAGGGGGAAGCCACTGCAGCAAGAAGCCTGAGCGCTGCAACTGGCGGGTGGCCCCGGCCTGCCACAGCTGGAGAAAGCCTGAGCACAGCAGCAGAGATCCAGGGCAGCCCATATATATATATACACACACACACATATGTATGTTCTTTAGTTGCTAAGTTGTGTCCAACTCTTTTGCAACCCCATGGACTGCAGCCCGCCAGGCTCCTCTGTCCATGGGATTTTCCAGACAAGAATACTAGAGTGGGTTGCCATTTCCTCCTCCAAGGGATCTTCCTGACCCAGAGTTTGAACCCAAGCCTCCTGCATAGCAGGCAGATTCTTTTACCACGGGGCCACCAGAGAAGCCCAATATAATATATATTATAAACAAGTTTAAAGACACGGCCACTTGTCTTTAAAGGAAATAAAGCTTTAAAAGCTAAAGGAAGTGAAGCTGGGTGAAGAGCCTGCCCAGCGTCATTCACTCAGTCATTGTCAGCAAGTGTTTGGTGAGCACTCGGTGTGTGCGGTATAGACGTTACTAGGATGGGAGCCGCTTCTGTTCCAGCAGGAGAGACACAGTGCCCACACCCCTCCAAGGAGGGTGATACCGAGCTGCCTCTGATACCTGCTGGGTCCCCGAAGCTGAGCTCTGAGTGCTTTTGACTCTGAGCATCCAAAGTCTGGACCCACGCAGGGGACAAGGCCTCGCAGAGGAAGGGGTCACACCTTTGCCTGCAGGCACTTGCTTCTTACTGGTATTGAACTCTCAACCCTGAATTTCCTGTGAGTAAATTTGGGGGTACTCTGCCTTCCCCTGGGGCTTCCAGAGGACAAGGTCATCGAGAAGTTAGTGCTGATTTATTATTACCCTGGCATAGCGACTGCCTTAGGCCCTGGGGAGGAAAGAGAGGACTGGGATGAATAAAACATGGTGCTGATGTTCAGACAGAGGAACAGTCACATGTGGAGAAACTGAAGTCCTGAGAGTCAAAGTGATCTGCCAAGTCACAAGGCAGAGAGAGGACGAGAACCCAAGCCTCCTGATTCCAAGGCCCCTGCAATATCCAGGACATCCAACTGTGTTTCAGACAAGGGGCCTTCTGATCTGGGTTTCATAGGATTCATAGGAGTTTGCTAGAGGGTACATGGTTTAGGCACAGGACAGCGAGTGCAAAGGCCAGGAGGCAAGAAATTTGAGGGCTTGTTGAGGAGGCAGCATGTAGGTGAGTGGGGCTGGTCCCAGGCAGGATCAGGAAAGTTACAAGGGAAAAAATGTATCGGCGGGAATTGTCCCTCAGGAGGAAGGTGGCCCTGTTAAGGCTACATGGCAGCTTTGCCTGTTGTTTTTGTCTCACAGAACCTTGAACTGTATCAAGAGACGTGGTTTTCCCCCAAGCGGAGGAGCTTGGTGGTCAGCACGAGGTCTCAAAGCAGGAGGGGCAGAAGCGAGGTCTCCCGCCACTCTGTCAGACCAATCGAGTCAGCCTGGCCCGCAGAACTTTCTAGTCCCCACACAGTCCTGGGAAAAGTGGCCCAGCTTGGGGTGGGACGCAAAGCCAGGGGCTCCCGAGGAAGGCTGTGCCGTCTTCACCGCAGGGCGGGAGTGACCCCAAAAGCTAAAATAAGGCTTGTGTGCTCCAAAAATACTCTGCTCAAAACACTGCAGTGCTGGAAACAGGCCCGTCCCTGGCTTCCTGCCCGGGGCCGGGGCAGAGCAGGGAGCCACACTTCTGTCGCCGCCCATTTTTATTTGGGGCCATCAAGCCCTTGCCACCTGGAGCTGCCTCTGTCCACGGAACGCTTGCTGGGGCGAGTCCGGGCACAGATGCAGGGGCCCTTCCTGTGCCAGGCCCTGCTCCTAGCATCAGGGCGCAGCAGGGGCCCGGGGTGGGGGGCAGATCAGGGCGGGCTCCTGGGACTGTGGGGACGCGGGCAGCCGACGCGGACAAGGTCACGACCCCCGCCACATCAGTGCACCAGGACGTCACTTACTCAGGATCGCCCCGGGCTTAGCCTAGCAGACCCCAGCAGCCTCTGACCTACGGGCCTCTGACCTGGTCCCCTTTAACTTCACCGCCTCCGCTCCAAGCCACCTTTTTTTTCTTAAACCCCATTGCAAGCCCCCAACCTCAGCTCCTCCTTCCAAAGCGAACAGGCAGGCCGGCAGGAACCTGCAGCCCTTCCTGGGTAGGCTTACCCGGTGTGGGGTGGGGGGGACCCTTCTCAGCAGGCACGTGGCCACCATCCCCTACTTTACCCCTCACTCCAGCATCCGCCGCCCCCCAGCCTGGCTCAGACCCTCTCAGCCTCTCTTCTGGGACAAACTTCCTCCCCAACTCCGCCCCCAACCCCGCCGGGGTCTCCCCTGCTGCAGGCCCCTCTCTACACCACCCCTCCCTGGGCCTGAGACCCAGCCTGATCCTGAGCTTACACACCCACTCTGTGTTTCTGTCTTTACAGCAGGTTTCCCAAGCGGCAGTGACTCCAGGGCCAGCTTGGCAATTACGGGGCGGGGCTGCTGCACTGGGCCTCTGGTTGTGGCGAGCGGTGGCTGCTCTCGCTGCAGAGCGTGGGCTCAGCAGTTGGGGTGCACAGGTTAGTTGTCTGGTGGCGTGTGGGATCTTCCCACACCAGGGATCACCCTCACCCCCTGCGTTGGCAGGTGGGTTCTCAATCACAACCACCGGGGAAGTCCCCAGCCTGGCAAGTTTTGTCTTTGCTCTGTACCTCCTGTTGTTTTATTTTCTCATCTTGTCCTCCAAAGTGACTCTCTTTCCTCACTGAATTTTAAATGAAAAGGAACATAATTTCTCCATCACAAAAGGAAAGCAGTCCATGGCAGACATGGCGGGGGTCCTCAGTATCTGTTCATACCTTCTCACTTTACACCGCAGCCCTAACTTTTCACTGCGCAGATCCAGACTATATTTCCCAATCTGAATTGTAGCAAGGTATGGCCATTCAGCCGAAGTTCTACAGATGGGCAGAAGTGGTGGTTGGAACTTCTTAGAAGTACTTTTTTTTAAAGGGGGATGTGCACTTCAGCATCCCCTTCTTCCTTCTTTCTAGCTGGAATGCAGACATGATAGATGGAGCATGGGCAGCTGTATTGGACCATGAGGGAGTACAACAGCAAGATAGGAAAAAGGCTGGTTCCTGATGGTCATGGAACTTCCCTACCAGCCTTGGAAAGGTCACCTCAGGACTGTATTTGTATGAGAGAAATGCACGGAAACCTCTGTGACTTGGGGATTTCAGATGTTGCCATAAACCTAATACTGGCTGAAACACATTACTTGGAGGAAGCAGAAGGTGACTATAACAGTAAGCGCAGTGGAAAATAATATTCTAAAACTGTTGATAGATTCAGCCACCCTTCAAGTCTATGAACCCAGGAGCTGCTCTTGTTTTTAAAAAAAGAATAAAAAAAAGGAATTAGTCATCATGACTTGAAACTGACTCTCAGCTGGTTCAGGACTGCTGGTTAACTGGAAGGGGGACGTCTTTGTCACCTTGTGACTTACGCCGTTCAGCTCCGGGTCCTTCCCTCACTGCTGCCTGAACTCATCCCACTGGACACCACCTGGAGGCCAGCAGCGCAGTGCGAGGGAATGAAGCCTGTTGATACCTCTGCTGCCAGCCTAAACCAGCCTTCCGTTCCCTCCCCTGGGGCTCCCGGGCTCCGCCATAACGAGCAGCCACAGACGATGTTTATCACCCTCTGGAATTCCATTTCCTGCTGCCTTGCTCAACACCCAGCCACCACCCAGATATCACCCCGGGTCAGCCTTCAGTAGACGTTTCTCAAGCGCCCACTGTCTGTGGCTCCAAGCACAGGCTCCAGATCCAGACAGCCAGGCCTTGTCCCTGCTGGCTGGGTGACCTGAGCATGTTACATAGCTCCTCCCCGCCTCAGTCCTGCTCATCTGTAAGATGGGCATAAAAAGACCGATCAGTGCATGTCACGTGTTTGGAACGGAGCCAGCACTCACCCACCCCCATGGACACAGTAACTGCTGTTGTTACCCATCAAGCAAGGGTGCTCCAGCAATGAGCAGCCAGGCAAGGATTCCACCCTCCTGGGCAGGCAGGGTCCCCTTCTAGAGGCCCCATAGACACAGCGTGAGCCCTGCTGGCAGCACGACTCGCCCTCTGTGTTGAGTGTGTCCCCCCGTGACGGGGGCTGGATGGTGGTGGACCGATAGGGGCCTGCCTTCCTCACTGGACCAGGGATGTGTGGCGGCAGAACTTCAACTCACGTTCGACTCTGAGCGCCTAGCTGAGCAGGAGCCTGCACACAGCGGGTGCTCCGGGAAGCAGTATCAACAAAGGAACGCACGTGTAAGACACCAGAAGGGTGGCGACAGGGGGACTGAGGGCAAGGCGCCCCTCCCAGCCCAGGCCTCTGCCCCCAGCCCAGCGCTGTTCCTTCTGTACCTGCACCAAAGGCTTTGAGGGGCTTTTTCAAAATTTTATTTATTTACGCATATTTTTGACAGAGCTGGGTCTTCATTGCTGCACACAGGCTTTCTCTCGTTTGGTGAACAGGGGCTGCTCTCTATTTGCGGGTCACGGGCTTCTTGCTGCGGTGGCTTCTCCGGTTGCAGAGCACAGGCTCTAGGTGCACAGGCTTCAGTGGTCGTGGCTCCCGGCCTTTGTTGCTCCGTGGCACGTGGAACCCTCCAAGACCAGGCATCGTAACTGTGTCCCCTGTGTTGGCAGGCGGATTCTTAACCACTGGACCACCAGGAATGTCCTCTAAGTGGCTTTCTTCCTGGCCCAGACAACCTCAGTGACATGCATTTGTGCACGCATTCAGGTGGAGAAAATGTTAGCTGTGTAGACCCTGGCCTGGGAAGTCATCGAACTGGGTTTGAGTCCAGACTCGGCTGTTGGGTTGCTGTGCGGCCCCGGGGCGAGTTGACCCCAGCTCTCTGAGCCTCATCTTTCTCACTAAGAAACTGGCTGTGGACACTGTGATCTATTCCTGTATAACAGACGGCTACAACACGTAGGGGCTCAAAACACCAACCGTGTCCTGTCTCCCGGGGCACCCGTGGGCTGGGGACCCAGCAGGGCTCACGGCCAGTTCTGGATCCAGGCCTCCAGGTTGGGCCTCCTCCCAATACAGCGGCCCGAGGGCAGCCGAGTCACCTACCGGCTGCTCCGAGTGGCTCAGGGATCCCGGCCAGCATGAATCTGCAGCCCACTCAGGTTCAAAAGTGGAAGAATTAGACCCCACTCTTTGGTGGGGCAGTGGGAAGGTTCTAGAAGATCATGTGGAATTGGAGATGGTGTCATAACCATCTTTTGGAAAATACAGTCACCCCAGATGCTAACACTTATGCCAGCCTCAGAGGGGCAGAGGAGGGTTTGTAGAACACTTGAAACAGAGTCGATGCTCCATGAGCAATCTCTGCAGTGACTACAGTCGTGATTGACTGGCTTCCAAGGTCTAACTGCTCCTCCCCTCCCCTTCCTTGGTCAGCTTACACCCTGTTCATAATTCACAGGAGTCAACTCCCAGGAGACAGCTGGGAAAAGTAAGGACCTGTCGGTTCACTTGGAGTGGCCATCTGCCAGACACAGGGCACGTGGCCCAGGCCGGATGAGCCTTGGCAGCACCGCCTGGGAGCTGAGCACTTTCAAGGGCATTGCCCGTCATGCCACGTGAGCGCGCAGTGGCCACACACGCCCAGCCAGAGGGCTCCGCCTCCATCGCCAGTCAGTGTGAGGCAGCGCCACCATAGACGAGCCCCTTCCAGATCCTGAGGGCCTTGTGGCTTGGTTTCCTCCCCCTCCAGCACAGCAGCGCTGAGTTAAGAATTTCTGCTCATGGGGAACTGTGCACAGTTGGGCCCATGTGTGTACTTATTGGTCAGCCTTTCTATCATCCCTCTCGCCAGCTCTCTCTGTTACCAGACTCCAGTTTAGCTGCTCATCACTCAAGAATCCAATACTGAGAGGTAAGTGCTGGGAAGAAGGACAGACAGCTTTATTGAGGAAGCCATGAGTCCTGGGGGAGAAGGTGGACTCATGACCCAAAGAACCAGCTCCTCCCTCCCCAGATTTTGCTTAGAGATTTCATGGGGAAAAGAAGGAGAGGCTACATGCTGGAGAGGAGGTAGTGTGGTGTGTGAGACCAGCTTGTGGACGTTCTTCTGAGTGGTTGATAGTGAGGTAATTGTGAGTCAGCATCATCAGTCCTCTGGTTCCGGCCGGTTTGGGGTCTCTGTGCTCGGGGCAGCACACATTTAGTTTCTCCTACCTGGTGTGGGTTCCACTGAGCAAAGCAGCTCGATGGCCATGGCTCAGAATGTTACCTACAGCCCTGGAGGAGGAACTAAAGGTCCTTGACTTTGTACAATGGCTAAGTTATCGCTATTTTGCCTTGTTTGAGTATTTTCCTTTGTTTCTGAATTTTCTCATTTCTCTGATTAAGTTAAATTTATTCTCTGGAACTCAGGGAAGGCCTTGGCAGCTAAAACTTTTCAACCAACAAGAGGCAATCAGACCATGAACTTTCATGGTCTGATTGGACCATGAAAGTAGACCCTAGCCTGGGGTCCCTTCTGTGATCCCCCCTCTACTGTGTTCCAAGTAAATTTACATCCACCTACGACCCTCAAAGGGAACCTTGTTTGGAAGTGGGGTCTTTGCAGATGTGATCAGATCGAGATGAGGTCATGTTGAACTTCCCAGGTGGTCTAGTGGTTCACAATCCTCCTGCCAATGCAGGGGAATAACAGGTTCGACCCGTGGTCCAGGAAGATTCTGCATGCCGTGGGGCAGCTAAGCTCGTGTGCCACAGCTACCGAAGCCTGAGCATCTAGAGCCCGTGCTCTGCAACGAGAGAAGCCACGGCAATGAGAAGCCCATGGACCGCAACCGAGAGTAGCCCCTGCTCACTGCAACTAGAAAAACCCGCACAGCAACGAAGACCCGGTGCTGCCGAAAGTAAGTAATATATTCGTTTAAAAGATGAGGTCGTATTGCAGTCAGGCGACTGGTGTCCCTCTAAGAAGAGGAAATCTGGGCAGAGGGACACACAAGGGGAATGCCGAGAGAGGACAGAGGCAGAGGTTGGAGGTTTGCAGCTACAAGACTGGAAAGATTAGGGATTTTCTGCAACCGCCAGAAGCTAGAGAGGGGCTTGGGGCAGACTCTTTCCCCAGAGACTCCAGAAGAAAGCAGCCCTGCCGACAGCAGACTGTGAGAGTATGATTCTGTTGCTTTAAACCGCTCGGTTGTGGGGGCCATTTGTTGTAACAGCTGCAGGTCACACGCACTCCTCACACACTGCACTCCTCGCACACTGCACTCCCCACACACTGCACTCCCCACACACTGCACTCCTCACACACGCACTCCTCACACACGCACTCCTCACACACGCACTCCCCACACACTGCACTCCCAGCTACACCCGGCCTAATGTCCTTCTTGTTCTTCCCACACTCACCCTGATTCAGGTGGCCTATTCAGCTCCTCTCTCTGACTTATCAACTGTGGCAGAAAAAAAGAAAGATTTCTTTTTAAAGAAAGTACAGGGACTTCCCTGGTGGTCTCGTGGTTGAGAATCCACCTTCCAGTGCAGGGATGCAGGTTCGACCCCCAGTCAGAAGCACCCCACGTGCCATGGGGCTACGGAGCCCACGGGTCACAGCAAAAGATCCCACAGGCTGCAGTGAAGATCTCTCGAGCCACAGCTAAGACCCAATGTGGTCAAACAAATTAATAAGTTAAATAATTTTTTTTTAAGTATGTGTAACTATTCACGATACCGAGGACAGGGAAGCAACCTAAGTGTCCATGGACAGATGGATAAAGAAAATATGGTACACACACACAGTGGAATACTACTGAGTCATAAAAAAGAATGAAATAATACCATTTGCAGCAACATGGATGAACCTACAGATTATTGTGCTAGATATCTAGAGATGATCATGCTACAGTGAAGTAAGACAGAGAAAGACAAATACACCACATGTGGAATGTAAAATATGACACAAGTGAGCTTATCTACAAACAGCCTCACAGACTCAGAGAGCAGACTCGTGGTTGCTGAGGGGGAGGAGGGTGGAGGCGGGCTGGAGCGGGAGTTGGGTTAGCAGAGGTCTTGCTGAGGTCTTACTGCGAAGCACAGGGAACTGGGAGCTGTATCCTATGATAAACCGTAGTGGAAAAGAATATGAAAAAGTATATATATATAATTGAATCTCTGGTATACAGCAGAAATTAACACAGTGTTGTAGATCAACTACACCTCAATAAGATACATTTCAAAAAATTAATTTACAATATTAAAAGTGTGATTTAAAATTTTGTTAATACTATACCAAGTATTAATATTTCCAAGTATGACTGCTCTGCCCACCTTCTCATCTACTCAGGTCACAACTGCATTTGTTAAACGTCACGTCGGAATGAGAATCGCGGAAAGGACTCTGCTTGAGTGGATGGTGCAGGGGACTGTGGGGAAGACCCCCGAGCCCCCCAGCCCCTCTGCGTGTGTCTCGCCGTCTCCCTCCCCGGCCCCACCCCCAACCAGCCACTCGGGCACGGGGGCCTCGATTCCCCCGGACACCATCTACAGTCCCGTCAGCCAGAAAGGCAACAGCTTCCCACTGTTCGCTGCCAGCTCGACCTTGAGGACCAGGACCGAGGGTGCTGAGCCTCCCCACCCGCCTTACAATCGTGGTGAAATACACATGACACAGAATTCACCTTCCTAAACTCAGTGCACAGCTCAGGGACAGTCAGCACACGCACATGTTGTCCAGCTTCACCGCCGGCATCTCCAGACCTTCCATCCTCCCAAACCGACACTCTGTCCCCCTGACACACTCGCCCCCCGTCCCCTCCCCCAGTCCCCACCACCCTACTGTCTCTCCCAATGGATTTGGTGCCTCTGGGGACCTCGTAGGAGTGGAATTCTTCAGGATTTGTCCCTTCCTGCCTGGCTTCTTTCGTTCAGGACAGGGTCCTCCTGGTTCATCCGTATCGTAGCCTCTGTACGAATTCCAATGCCCATTACTCAGCCGTAAAAAAGAACGGATCTGGTCAGCTGTAGTGATGTGGGTGACCCGAGAGCCTGTTACAAAGGTCGAAGTAAGTCAGAAAGAGAAAAACAAGTATCGTGTGTTAACACACGCATATGGAATCTGGAAAAACCGTGCTGGTGAACCTATTTGCAGGGGAGGAAAGGAGTGGAGACACAGAGAATGGCTTGGTGGACACAGCAGGAGGAGAAAGAAGTGAAAGTGAAGTCGCTCAGTCGTGTCCAACTCTTTGCGACCCCAGGGACTGTAGCCTACCACGCTCCTCCTCCATGGGGTTTTCCAGGCAAGAGTACTGGGGTGGGTTGCCATTTCCTCCTCCAGGGGATCTTCCCAGCCCAGGGATTGAACCCAGGTCTCCTGCATTGCAGTCAGATGCTTTACCGTCTGAGCCACCAAGAAAGTAGGGCAATTGACAAAGCAGCATTGATGTGTGTATATATGTACACACACTGCCTGTGTGTGTGCTAAGTTGCTTCAGTCGTCTCCGACTCTTTTTATAACGAGCATCCCTTCTTAAAGCCCATTTCATGTGCCTGAAATGCAGTGTGTCGAATCATCAGCACCTTGCCCCTGTCCCCCCCAAATATCCAGTAGGACCCACAATCGCTGTAACAAGCCACCCATCACCCTGTAGTTCCCTGACACTCCCTAGGGGCACGCCTTCCCCCCACAACCACCCAGGACACCCAGATGTCCCAGATGACGCTGGCCCTTGGGGAGCCCAGGGCTCTTTGTTCCTCATCCACTCCCCAAGTCTCGAGCCCCTAAAACCCCTATGATGGTTCCCCCCACCCCGCAGATTTCATCCTCAGAAACAAATTGCACGTGTGCAAGGCCCCGCAAGGCCCCAAGGATGAAACGGACCCCACCCTCCACCTCTGCATAGGCTCAGCTGGCCACACCCCACAGCTTCACCACCATCCTTAGCCATCACCCTCATCTCAAAGAGATGGAGAAGGCCCAGGGAGAAGGAGAAGGCCCAGCTAGGACTCCTAACCCTAAGTCAGTACACCCTCCCCCTGTCTGTGTGAGGAAGGGCAGAGGCGCTCAGACCCCTACACCCCACACACACAATGGCCGCGGGGCCCCTGTGAGCCGCTGAACCCAGGCCGCTTGCACTGAGCCCATGAGTCAGCGCTCGGAGCAGGTGGCAGCCCCGGTGCGGCCCGGTGTCTGCCAGGTGCTGCCATGGCCACCAGGCTGGCCGCATGGGCAGGGCAGCATGTGCCTTCCCTGGGCCAGGAGGTGATTAATGACCATGCGGCGAGGATGAGCAGGTAGGGCCAGGTGCAGGCACTGCAGCCTGGCTAGTTCCTCTGTTTGGCTCATTTCTCAGCAGCTGTTTTCACCCCACTTGGGAAAACCAGCTTTACTGCCTCACCCCAGGCTCCTGCCCTCCTGGCTCAGCAAACACCACCTTTGCCCTGGCTCTTCTGCTCCTAGTCCTGCCCTTCGGAGCTGGCTGCCCCTGGGCCTGGCATTGAAGGCCTGGTGCCAACCCCAGCTCCGTCTATCTCCTGACACAAGCCCGCTTCTCTGGCCAGACTCCCCCAACCCCGCTCCCGTCCCCGAAACATACCCTGGTGCGCCTGCCTCTGAGCGCTTGTTTGTGGCCCCCACCAGGTCTGCCTTCCTCACTCCAGTTCTCCTCCTAGGCTGAGATGGCAGCTCAGGAGTTACCAGAACCTGATTATAACCCTGACTTTGCCGACGTAACAAGCTGTGAGACATCAGGCAAGTTCCCAAACCTCTCTGAGCTTTGGTTTCTTCATATGTAGAATGCCATTCAGTTCAATGCACAGTTATTGAAACCCTGTGTCCACAGCTGTCTGGGAACTTGGCAGTGGGGAAAACGTAGTTATCGCTGCCTATCCTTTTGCGGGCTTCCCTGGTGGCTCAGCGGAGAAGGTGATGGCACCCCACTCCAGTACTCTTGCCTGGAAAATCCCATGGATGGAGGAGCCTGGTAGGCTGCAGTCCATGGGGTCACACAGAGTCGGACACGACTGAGCGACTTCACTTTCACTTTTCAATTTCATGCACTAGAGAAGGAAATGGCAACCCACTCCAGTGTTCTTGCCTGGAGAATCCCAGGACGGGGGAGCCTGGTGGGCTGCCGTCTATGGGGTCGCACAGAGTCAGACACGACTGAGGTGACTTAGCAGCAGCAGCAGCTGGTGGCTCAGACAGTGAAGAATCTGCCCGCAATGCAGGAGACCCAGGCTCGATCCCTGGGTCAGGAATACCCGCTGGAGAAGGGCATGGCAATCCACTCTGGTGTTCTTGCCCGGAGAACCTCATGGACAGAGGAGCCTGGTGGGTTACAGTCCATGGGGTCGCAAAGAGTCGGACACGACTGAGTGACTAGCACACACACACATCGTCGTGTACCTTTTAAATGCTGTATTATATGAAAACATTGGCTAATTAAAAATTTTAAGGGACTTTCGTGATGGTCCAGTCACTAAAACTGTACTCCCAATGCGGGGCCCTCCAATCTGATCCTGGTCAGGGAACTGGACCCCACAGGCCGCAGCAAGATGGCAGAGCCTGTGTGCCGAAGTGAAGGCCTGGCACAGCCAAATAAAACAGGTGTTTCTGTAGAAAAAAATGTTAAAGGTTTTTGGTAATTGTTTTTTGTAGCTATTTTTATCGGAGTATAGTTGATTTGCGGTGTGTGTTAGTTCCGAGTGTGCAGGAAAGTGACTCAGTATGTGAATATGTGTGTATTTTTCAGTTTCTTTTCCCACATAGGTTATTGCGAAACACTGAGCGTAGTTCCCTGCGCTACAGTTACGCCCCTGCTGTCTATTTCACAGCAGTGTGTCTGTGTGAGTCCCAGGACCAGTTTTATCAAAACAATCATTATTAATGAAACCAGACTCAGAGAAGGGGAAGATGTCTCACTCCAAGGGCTGCTGTGAGGATGAAGGCAGATGACACATGTCGGGAACCACGTCTAATGTCTAGAAAAGAGGACGTGCTCCCCAAATCGCAGCTTCACCCACAATGCTGCTCTCTCAGCTCCTCTCCCGGACCTTCTTCAGGTAAACCTGACCCCGACCTCCTCCAGGGTCTCACGACCCTTTGTTTGTCCTAGTTCATCCATCCATCCATCCATCCGTCCATCCATCCGTCCATCCATCTGTCCATCCACCATCCACCCATCCATTCATCCACCCATCCATCCACCCATCCATTCATCCACCCATCCACCCATCCATTCATCCGCCCATCCATCCACCCATCCATCCACCCATGCATCCATCCCACCCACCCATCCATCCACCCACCCATCCGCCATCCAGCCCCCAGAGAGCCATCCGCTTGGTTATTTAGTGTGTACCCACAATGCGCTCTGTTCTCTGCCAGGAGGGCAGGACATAATGACGGTGCAGCCCGAGTCCTTCCCTTCCTGGGGACAACTGTCAGGTGGGGGAGAGAGGCCATCAAAAAGTACATCCCACATGGCATTCCAGCTGCCAGACTGTGTGCAGAGTAAATGTGCCCCACAGAGCCCGTGGTGGTGGCACATGACTTGCAGAAAAGTCACGTGAAGGGCGGGAGGTAAGGTCAGTAGAGAGAGCGTGATGGAACGTTGAGCTTGAAGTTGAGAGCAGGGCAGTCCTGGAGAGGTGACCAAGGACCTCATAGTCACGTAAGGGATTTGAACTCTGTCCCAAGGAGCAGGCTTTGGAGGGTGTCAAGGACGGAAGGGCAGCTTAAGTTTCTAGTTCGGAGCCCTAAGTCCGGCCGCAGCCCGGACAGTGGGCTGGAGGGGATGGGAGTCGGGGATGGGTGGGGTTGGGCGGTGATGTTGTCAGGGGGCCTCTGGAGAGCTGGAGCAGAGATGCCCCAGGCAGGAGAGGGTGCCGGGAGCTGGGGCGGGGCAGGGGCAGAGTCGAGAACAGGATGAGCTCAGAAGATTCCCCTAGCTCTTTCTGTCTGTTTATGATTTTTTTTAATTTTATTTCTTTGGCTGCATGCGGGCTTTCCCTAGTTGCAGGGAGCAGGGGCTGCTCTCTGGTTGCGGAGCACGGCTTCCCCTTGCCATGTCTTGATGCAGAGCAGAGGCTCTAGGTGCCTGGGCTTCAATAGTTGTGTGCACGAGTTTAGTTGCCCCATAGCATGTGGGATCCTCCAGGGCCAGGGATCAAAGCCGAGTTCCCTGTGTTGGCAGACGGATTCTTAACCACTGAACCATCACGGACATACCGCACCCCCCCCAACCCATCCCACCCACTGACCCAACTCTTTATCATGAAGTGTTTCACCCTGCAGAAAAGTTGGAAGAACTGTTGGCGACCACGGCCTCCACTTGGACTCAACAATCATTACCATGTTGCCGCCTTTTGCCTTCCTCCAGTAGATAGATAGCGAGACGGGTCGATTTCTTTTCTCTGAACCACTTGGCAGTGCGTCACGAGTCCTTCAGCTGAATCTCCTGGCTCTAGATCATCTTCCCCCTGAACCACAAGACCGGTATCCCACTGCAGAATCAACAGCTAGGCATCTGCTGTCCAGTCTGAGTTCAGATTTCCCCAGTTATTCCAGGAATGTCTTTCCGAGTTGGGTTTTACTTGTTTTGAGATCCAGGGACCTGTCGGAAAGTTTTCGGGATTGCATCTGGTTGCATCTCTTTGGCTTTTAAGGAAGCTTCAAGAGGTGGAATGTGCAGGGCTGGGTGAGTCACTAGATGTCAATGTCGGGGTGGAGGGTGGGAGGAGTCAGGGGCTCTGGCTTGGGCGACCCACATGAGATTCCCGGGATGAGGAGTTCCGGAATGGGGACAGATGTCCACAGAGGAGCGTGTGGCAGGCAGGGGGACGTGCCGGGGTGACCTTCTAGGTCACGGTGGGATACAGATTGGAGGCTGCCATAATAAGTAACCACAAACAGGGAGCCTTGAAGCAACCGAGCTTTATTCTCTCGTGGTTCAGGAGACCAGAAATCTGAAGTCAAGGTGTCAGCATGGCTGAGCTCCCCCGCAGACTCAGGGAAGGATCCTTCTTGCATCTTCCAGCCTTTGGTGCTTTCCAGTGATCCTGGGTGTCCCTTGCCTTACAGCTGCACCCCCCAGTCTCTGCCCCCTTCTGGCACTTGACCGTCTCCTCTGGGTGTTTTCACACAGTCCCCTTATAAGAGCACCAGTCACTGGACTTGGGCTCCACCCTATTCCAATGTGGCCCCATCTTAACTGATTACATCTGCAGAGACCCTGTTTCCAAATGAACTCACATTCCGAGGTTCCAGGTGGACCTGAATCTTAGGGAGTACACAATTCAACCCATTCCAGGGACCGTCACTGCCTAGTCAGGAGAGGGTGTACAGATGGAGGGGCAGGCCCTGGGTGAAGCCCCATGCGATCCCCATGGCTAAGGGGGTCTCCATAGGGTGAGGAGGGGAGGGAGAATGGGTATGGGGTCGGCAGGGCTGAACACTGCAGGTACCACCGAGTAAGACCCGCACCGAGCTGGGGGCTCTGGGTTCCGGAAAGAGCTCGGTTTGAGGGGAAAACCTAGATGGCCCGGGATTTTGTTTTTAACTTTCAATACTGGCCTTGGAGCCTTCTTTGAGGCCAGTGGGGGAAGTGCCTCTGGCTGTGCATTGCTCTCTTGCCTGGAAAATCCCATGGATGGAGAAGTCTGGTAGGCTACAATCCACGGGGTCACAGAGAGTCAGACACCACGGGCGACTTCACTTTTTTTTCTTTCTTCCTTTCTTCCTTCTGATGCTGTCAGTCCTCCCCATAGGATAGGAAGCCCCTCCGCATGAGGGACCCTCGCCTGCAGTTTGTTCACTGTGACGCGCCCAGCCCCCAGGACCCTGCTGGCTGTAGCCGGCCTCCTGGCTAGGCTGGGCGTCTGAGCTGTCCAAGGTCCTCAGTGCCGGAGAAGGGGCTCCTGGCAGCTGTTCACCCCAGTGATCATCACCTTCCTGCTCCATCCCCAGGACGGGGGCGCACACAGAGCCCCCGGGAAGGAGACCTGCCCTGCCCCTGCCCCCGCCCCTGAGTGCGGGAGGAAGGAGGAAGACTGTTTAGTAACAACCACAGTCACACGCAGGCGGGGAGACTGCAGCCAAGGGACCCCTGCGTGCAGGAGGTGGCCAGTGACGCCACGTGGGGGGCGCTGCCCCTCGTCTACTGCTTTCCTTTGGGGAGTGTGGTCTCTGCTTCTGCTCAGCAAGCCCCCAGGCCCCCAAGGGCTCCCTTTGACCGGCCACAGCAGAGTCTGAAGGTCCCAGGCTGGGCCTCCAGGGCGTCCTGCTGTCTGTGCTCCTGGCCCATGGCCTTCAGCGCTGTCCCCAAGCACCCCTCCCCACCCCGCACTTGCCCAGAAGCGCAGGAGACCCGATTTCTGATTTCTGTCGACGACTTCAGACCCCTTCCCCTGAGCTGGCCCCTGACCCCTGCAGGGAGGGGCGGATTATGGAGAACCCTGGCGGGACTGCCCTCCTCCTCTTACACCGCAGATAAGCAAGCACAGAGAGTTAGAGGGCTCTACCCACAGTCACACAGCGAGCGAGGAAGCCAGGATCCAGATCCAGACTCCCGTGCTCTGGCCCAGAGACACGGTGCCTCACAGAGCCCGAAGCTTGGGCTGACCATCGCCACTTGCCACCGTTGCATGGGCTGGGGTGTCACAGGCTGACGGCCGATCTCAAGGGGGACCGTGGAAGCTGTCGTGTCTTGGCCTGTGCACCCGCTCCGGGCTCCCTGGCCGTCGTCTTGGGTCTGGACTCCCTGGGGCCTGTGCCCTGGGCTTCGTGCGCCTGAGCAAGGACAGGCCAAGGGCCAGGGCACTGGGGGTCTGAAGGCCGGGCGCTTCCAGACCTCCGTGTGGCTGCCAGGGTCCTTATATTTGCCCAGCAGGTGTCCTCTGGCCCCGTACCCTAACCCTGCCCCTGCCTGTCAGTTTGCCCTTTCTTCTCCATTTCCGCCCCAGGTGGGCTTAGCTCAGCCCAGAGTCCGGAGGAGTCACCCCCCAGCTCAGCCTGGCTGGCTGCCCGCAGCGGTGAGGTTTGCTGGTCTGGTTGGGTTTATTTTCTTGTTTTTATTAGGGGTCCTCATCCTTGTTCTCATGAGATACCGCAGCCTGTCATTTCCAGGCAGGTTGCTGCTTGGCCAGTGGGCGGGAGCCCGAGGCTCTGTTCCCACACCCCCCTGAGCCCGGGGTACAGCTGCGGGGGGAGGAGCCTGCAGGCGTAGGGAGGGGTGGGGCCCACTCCTCCCAGCAGCCTGGCTTGGGTGTCCCCTCACTGTCGGGGGTGGGGGGCGAGGGAGGGCCGAGAAGGGGTGGGAGGGAGGAAGCCGCTTCTCTGGGAATTCTGGCATAGCTGAGCCTGTCCCCCGTCCCACGCCCCCACACTCCCGCCCCCAGCCTTTCTTTGAGAGGGCTGAAGCGTCTTGCAGACACCCAGCCTCAGGGAAGGCCCTGCCCCCAGGCTTTGCTCTACTGCTCCCGCTGCCTGGACTCTCCACAAATGACTAACTCTCACTCATCCTTTCTGTCCCGCCTTCCACGCCACCTCTTCCAGGAAGACCACCTTGCTTTCCCCGGGCCAAGGGTAGTGCTTTCGCCCCAGGCTCCCTTCCTCTGCACTCTTTCTGCTCCCACGGAAATAAGGTTCCTTGAGGGCCGAGGCCGTGTCCTCTCCCCACTGTGTCCTCGTCACCTGGCCCCACAGAACGTCACGGGCTTGCAGTGGTTGAGGCAGGAGGTGGCCTGGTGAGTCAAGCCACCTTCCTCTCTCAGCACCGGGTTCGTGCCCCACTGCCTGAGGCTCTGGCCTCGCCGTCCCCACTGGGAGCAGGGCCAGGAGCTGCACCAAGGCCATGAGGGGCGAGAGGGGCTGCTTGGCAGGTGACCTCCTGGAAGAGGTGACTCCACGGCGTGAGAACTCAGCGATGGGGAGACATCAGCCATGAGAGAGGCGAGGCCAGGGTGTTCTGGGAAAAGGGGAACAGCTAGTGCAAAAGCCCGGAGGTGGGAACCAGCCTGGCAGGTTTGAGGGCCGCAAGGACGGCCAGTGTGAGTGCTGCTGGGCGAGCTGTGGATTCCAGCCCAGGTGTGTCAGAAGCTGGGGAGGAACCAGCCCTGACTCAGCCCGGGTTGCGGTGGGCGGGCTTTCAGCGGAGGGACGGGGCTCGAGGGGGATTCACAGTGGTCTCCACCCTGGTGGCTGCCCGTGTCCTGCAGACGCTGGCCATCGCTTGAAGATACTCCCAGGAGGCACAGCAAGGAGGAAAGCATCCATGTGTGTGTGTGTGTGTGTGTGTGTGTGTGTACCTGTGTGTGTGTATATGTGTGTATGTGTGTGTGTGTGTGTGTGTGTGTGGTGGGGGTAGGCAGGATCACAGCTTCCGGCCCCCAGAGGCAGTATCAATATTGCATGGTGAGAAATCGGTCAAGGGTGAGAGAAAACCTGTTTTTCTGCCACCCACAGGGATAGATCCCTGGGTGCAAAGAGCACTCCAGCCTTCGGCAAAGGCAGAGTGTCTTCTGTCTTAAGGTATTTACACAGAGCTCAAAGTTATATTGTCAACGGGTGTTAAATCGTTTGATGGAAAGGACCCCTCTTTTCCTCTCTTGTTGGCAGTGACCTGCACTGTCTCGGGACCGGCCCTGGGGGTCTGATGAGGCGTGCCCACCTGGACGAGGCGCTTGACTCTCCCCAGCATCGCTTATCCCTGTGTGAGCAGCCTGAGCCTCGGGCAGGAGTGTACAGAAAACAAGCTCGACACCGGATTCTACATCCTGGGCCCTCTGAAAAAGACGTCCATCCTGAAATAGTTCATTTATACAAGAGAACAGAGCGGAAAGTCTTAATACGGTAACGTGGACGCCCAGGTCCTGCTGCCCACAGGAGGACTAAGACGTGCCAGGACCAATCACACCTCCCAGCGCCCCCTGCACCCAGCTCCCCTCCACGCCGCCCACCGGGAACCAGGGCCTCACCTTTCTCTCCATCTCCCTGAGCTTCTCCTGCTCTGTGGTCTTACAGCCACACGGGATGTTAAGAGGGAGTGTTCATTATATTGATGCTAGTCTCCTGTAACAAACCGGACAGCTTCTTCCTTGAAATAATTTTATTTATTTATATTTTTCACTGCGCTGGGCTTTCGTTGCTGCGAGGGCTTTCTTTAGTTGCCGCAAGTGGGGACTACTCTAGTTGTGGCACACAGGCGTATTTGCTCCGCAGCACGTGGGGTCTTCCCGGACCAGGGCTGGAACCGTCCAGTCCCTGCATTGGCAGGTGGGTCCTCGACCACTGAGCCACCAAGGAACACCCCCACCCCCACCACCAAACTGGACAGCTTGAGACAACAGAAATGTATTCTCTCCTATCCTGGGGGCCCTAGACTTTTTGACCAAGTGCTTCCATCACCAGAAATCCGAAATGAAGGTGTGAGCAGGGTTGGTTCCTTTGCGAGGCTCCGAGAAAGATTCCCTCCCATGCTGTTCCCTCAGCTTCCTGTGGTGGCCAAAACTCCTTGGCGTTCCTGGGCCCGAGGCCTTCCCTGGTGGCTCAGATGGTAAAGAATCCGCCTGCCAAAGCAGGAGTCACAGGAGATCCCTGGGTGGGGAAGATCCCCTGAAAGAGGAAATGGCAACCCATTCCAGTGTTCTTGCCTGGAGAATCCCATGGGCAGAGAAGCCTGGCGGGCTACAGTCCATGGGCTCGTAAAGAGGCAGACACAGCTGAGTGACGCACGCACGCACATTCCTGGGCCACGGCCACGTCCCTCTGCCCTCTGCCTCCATCCTCACACGCCTTCTCCCTGTGGGTCTGTGTCCTCTCCGCCTTTTATGAGGACACATTCACTCTACATGGGGCCCACCCTAAATCCTGGATGGTCTCATCATGACATCCATAACTGGATTACATCTGCCAAGTCAGATTTTCATGGGGACCAGGGGTGGGACGTGGATAGTTCTACCCTCCTCCGCAGAGGAAGGTACTCAAAATTTACTTAGGGATGGAGATGCTGATCCAAAAGTCTAGGGCGCCCTGTCAAGTGGGGCTGTTCCTGGCATGGCCTCTCCTTCGGGGTGAGACTACGTCTTACACCTCGGGGTTCCCCACTGCTCAGTGGGATGGAGGAGATGAGGTCTGGTGGGGGCTGCTGGCAGCTCGCTCAGGTACCCGAGCAGGTCTGTTCAGACAGGCCTAGTGTGGAGCTGGGGGGGCAGCCAGGTCTCACCACCCCCGGGGCCTGCCACAGCGCCGAGCTCTCGCCCACCATCCTTCCCCATCAGACTAGCTCGGGGCATCGCTGCCACTGCTCTCAGCCCTCCCTGCTCCCCGTCCTTTCCCGTGGGGCACGTCTCACCATGGATTGAAGAAATGACAGGAAATCCCTTCCTTAAGTCTTATCTCCTCCCCAGGATCCTGCCTGTCCTGTTCCTCCCTTCCTTGCTTGCAGCGCTGAATGAATGAGGCTGGGCGTGGGCGACCCGGGCCCTTCCAGCCCCGTCTGAGGAGCCTGCAGCGTGGGATGGGTCCCAGTGTGGCGCTCGGCCGGTCCAGCAGGAAGGAACTGCTCCCCGAGGGCTCCCAGGGGCCTTTCCACGGGCAGTGGTCAGCCCACAGGTGGGACTGCTCACCCACTTCATGCTGGGGATCGAGGCAGAGTGACAGGCAGGTGGACAGAGTACCACCAGGCCCTGCCTGCTGGCCCAGAGCACCCCAGGCCTCCTGCATGTCTCCCCCTCCATCCTCCCCACACACAGGGCCCGTCACAATTTCCACGCTGTGAAGCCGGGTAAAGAGAAACCACGCGTCCCCATCCTGCCCAGTTTGGAAGCCCAGACCAGCCAGTGCCGTGAATTATGAGGCCAGGCCCAGGGCTGGACAGTTCCCAGAAGCCCAGCTTTGGGAATCAGCTCTCGGAAATCCCTTGGGGCGGCACCTCCAGGCACAGCATGTGCGGTTCTGTGCTCTGGGCGCCCTGCTCCTCCATGCTACCTGGAACCTTCATGCATTCATAGGCTTTGTTGTGGCCTTGGGTCAGGGGAGGCGTTCAGTTCAGTTCAGTCACTCAGTCGTGTCCAACTCTTTGCGACCCCATGAATCGAAGCACACCAGGCCTCCCTGTCCATCACCAGCTCCCGGAGTTCACTCAGACTCAAGTCGATCGAGTCAGTGATGCCATCCAGCCATCTCATCCTCTGTCGTCCCCTTCTCCTCCTGCCCCCAATCCCTCCCAGCATCAGAGTCTTTTCCAATGAGTCAACTCTTCTCATGAGGTGGCCAAAGTACTGGAGTTTCAGCTTTAGCATCATTCCTTTCAAAGAAATCCCAGGGCTGATCTCCTTCAGAATGGACTGGTTGGACTCCAAGGGACTCTCAAGAGTCTTCTCCAACACCACAGTTCAAAAGCATCAATTCTTTGGTGCTCAGCCTTCTTCACAGTCCAACTCTCACATCCATACATGACCACAGGAAAAACCATAGCCTTGACTAGACGAACCTTTGTTGGCAAAGTAATGTCTCTGCTTTTGAATATGCTATCTAGGTTGGTCATAACCTTCCTTCCAAGGAGTAAGCATCTTTTAATTTTATGGCTGCAGTCAC
>NW_011494652.1:2206018-2213069 GCF_000754665.1 Bison bison bison | reverse complement strand
TATTTCCCATGAAGTGATGGGACCAGATGCCACGATCTTCGTTTTCTGAATGTTGAGCTTTAAGCCAACTTTTTCACTCTCCACTTTCACTTTCATCAAGAGGCTTTTGAGTTCCTCTTCACTTTCTGCCATAAGGGTGGTGTCATCTGCGTATTTGAGGTTATTGATATTTCTCCTGGCAATCTTGATTCCAGCTTGTGTTTCTTCCAGTCCAGCGTTTCTCATGATGTACTCTGCATAGAAGTTAAATAAGCAGGGTGACAGTATACAGCCTTGACATACTCCTTTTCCTATTTGGAACCAGTCTGTTGTTCCATGTCCAGTTCTAACTGTTGCTTCCTGACCTGCATACAGATTTCTCAAGAGGCAGGTCAGGTGGTCTGGTATTCCCATCTCTTTCAGAATTTTCCACAGTTTATTGTGATCCACACAGTCAAAGGCTTTGGCATAGTCAATAAAGCAGAAATAGATGTTTTTCTGGAACTCTCTTGCTTTTTCCATGATCCAGTGGATGTTGGCAATTTGATCTCTGGTTCCTCTGCCTTTTCTAAAACCAGCATTACTCAGGGCTAAATATTTTGATCCAGATTTAAAAAAAAAAAAAAATCTAAAAAAAAAAAAAATCTGCCCCCCGCCCCAGTGCCCAAGAAATGGGCCTCATTTCCCTTTCTTCATCCCAAACCACAGCCAGCAGGTTCCAAGAACTCTAGGTGGCAGGGGACAGTGGTGGTGTTCCCCGTCGGCCCTGCCAAGTCGTGGGCCACCCCTGCCATCACCATCTCATCGTCCCGGGCAGAGGGCTGGCTGGGCAGCTGGCAGCGGTGGAGTCAGGCAGGGCTGGTGAGGAGGGCAGGAGGGGGCCAGGGCCCCGTGAGTTTTGAGCAGGCGGTCCAGGCTCCATTCACGGGAAGCAAGTCTGCCTCGTACGTGGGAGATGCTTTTCTTTTCACATGGATCTGACTCATCCTACTACTGTGACCTAAACTGGCATGCCGTCCGGAGAAGTGACCTGTAAGAAGCATCAGATGTGAAGGTCAGTGCGGCACAGGAAAATCACAGATCCTCCCCTAGTCTTGTCCAGACCTTTGAGACCCCATGGGCTGTAACCCACCAGGCGCCTCTGTCCTCGGAATTCTCCAGGCAAGAATACTGGAGTGTGTTGCCATTCCCTTCTCCAGGGCATCTTCCCTACCCAGGGATCGAACCCATGTCCCCCACATTGCAGGCAGATTCTTTACCATCTGAGCCCCCAGGGAAGCCCTAAACACAGTATAAACACACACAATTGGACAAAGCTAAAAGCGGGGATAAACACAGCTGCTTCCGGCCACAGAGAAAGGCAGATGGTCGTTGACACCTTACCGCTCCACCAGTGAGGTGTAAGGAAATGACTCTAGGTATTTTTCAGGTGTGGTAGTAAGGATATAATTAAAAAGTGGATATAATTTAAAAATGAGAATCTGGGTATTTCCAGAGTTTTGTGGCTGTGTGGCTCGGGGGATTTTATTTCCTTCACCAGAGACCAAACTAAGGCCCTCAGCAGTGAAAGTAGACAGTCCTAACCACAGGACTGCCAGGGAATTTCCCCCATATATATATATTTCTTTAAATTTTATTGTCCTTATTTGGAGAGGGAGGGGAGAGAATAACATGACATAATATTTGCTGTTGTCTGTCACTCAGGCGCTCAGTCGTGTCTGACTCTCTGTGACCCCATGGACTGCAGCACACCAGGCTTCCCTGTCCTTCACCATCTCCCAGAGCTTGCTCAAACTCACGTCCATTGAGTCACTGATGCCATCCAACCATCTCATCCTCTGTCGTCCCCTTCTGCTCCTGCCTTCTATCTTTCCCAGCATCAGGGTCTTTTCCAATGAGTCAGTTCGTCGAATCAGGTGCCCAAAGTACTGGAGCTTCAGCATCAGTCCTCCCAATGAATATCCACGGTTGATTTTCTTTAGGATGGACTGGTTGGATCTCCTTGTAGTCCAAGGGACTCTCAAGAGTCCGCTCCAACACCATAGTTCAAAAGCATCTATTCTTCAGCGCTCAGCCTTCTTAATGTTCCAACTCTCACATCCATACATGACTGCTGGGGAAACCATAGCTTTGACTAGATGGACGTTTCTCGGCAAAGTAATGTCTCTGCTTTTTAATATGCTGTCTATGTTTGTCATAGCTTTTCTTCCGAGGAGCAAGCATCTTTTAATTTCATGGCTGCAGTCACCATCTGCAGTGATTTTGGAGTTCAAGAAAATAAAGTCTGTCACTGTTTGCATTGTTTCCCCATCTATTTGCCAAAAAAATGATGGGACTAGAAGCCATGATGGGAGCCACGTCTTAGTTTTTGAATGTTGAGTTGTAAGCCAGCTTTTTCATTCTCCTGTTTCACCTTCATCAAGAGGCTCTTTACTCCCTTTTGCTTTTGCCATAAGGGTCGTATCATCTGAATATCTAAGGATATTTCTCCTGGCAATATTAATTCCAGCTCATGATTCATCCAGTCCAGCATTTCACATGATTTACTCTGCGTATAAGTTAAATAAGCAGGCTGACAATATACAGCCTTGACGTACTCCTTTTCCTATTTGGAACCAGTCCGTTGTTCCATGTCCGGTTCTGACTGTTGCTTCTTGAACTGCATACAGGTGTCTCAGGAGGCAGGTAAGGTGGTCTGGTGTTCCCATCTTTTGAACAAATTTCCACAGTTTGTTGTGATCCACACAGCTAAAGCTATCCATAGCCCAGCTTTAGCATAGTCAGTGAAGCAGAAGTAGATGCTTTTTCTGGAATCCCCTTGCTTTTTCAATGATCCAATGGATGTTGGCAATTTGATCTCTGGTTCTTCTGCCTTTTCTAAATCCAGCTTGAACATCTGGAAGTTCTCAGTTCACGTACTGTTGAAGCCTAACTTGAAGGATACGTAACATTATTAGTTGCTAAATTCAGATTCATTTTTAAAACAAGAATGTCAAAGGGGTAAAAGGTATGTTGTAATCCTTGAGTCGGCCCTGGCCATTCCAGCTTAGACTAGTCAACGATCAGAGCTTGTAAATGGAAATGTGATAGGCAGGAAGCTAACCCTGCAGGTGGGGAGATGACCAGTGAATCTACATCCCAGACGGCCAAGGACGCAGCTAAGGCCAGTTGTCACGGGCAGAACTGTGTACCTCCCCAAATCAGGGGCCAGAGTCCTGACCCCCCGCACCCCAGATGTGACTGAATCTGGAGACGGGGACTGTCAAGAGTTGATTAAGGTAGAATGTGGTCACCGGGGTGGGTCCTAATCCCACACGACTGGTGTCCTTATAAGAAGAGAAGGTTACGGCACGACGTACACACAGAGGGACGACCCTGTGTGGACTCAGGGAGAAGACAGCCGTCTACACACCAGGGAGAGAGGCCTCAGGAGGGACCAGTCCTGCTCACGCCAGCTCAGGTTCCAGCCTCCAGGACTGGAGACAGTGCATGTCTGCTGTCTAAGCCTCCTGAGGCTGTGGAATGTTGTTGCAGCAACCCTAGCGAACTAATATACACGCCAATCTCAAGCAAAATGTTTTTCAGCTTCCCACCCCCCTCTTTTTGCATGAAATGCCAAGCCTTTGATTCCTAATTAACTTGGTGAGATGGACACCAGACACTCCAAGGCAAAGATCCAAAATGCACACAAGAGCTCTTAGCTTGACACGTGGATGCGTCAGTTGGTCGACGCTGATGGCGCATGTGCCCACCTCTTTCCGGCTTCTCCCCCATGGAAGCTTACTGACCTTCCCGTGTAATGATGGGGTTGGGGAGCAGAAGGGCAGAGAGGAGCTCTTGGCCACAGGGCGACCTCACGCTGCACCTCAGTGTAGGGAATCCAACCAGCGTGAGCTCTTCTCAAGAGCCATTCCTGGCCACAGCACATGTAATTTTCAAACCAGATGCAGTTTTTCACTTACTCATCTGTTTCTCTGCCTGGACACTCAGCCTGCCGACCTGATTTATTGATGTATTTCCAGCGCCTGGCCCGGTGCCTGGCGTAAAGTGGCTCAATGTGATCAGGTCTATTGAATAAATGAATGGAACGGGTAAAACCGGCAACGTCTCACAGTTGTCATATCATCCGTCAAAGTTAGAGTGATTTTTAAGGAGGTGTCAGGGAGAAAGAAAAAGCTTTCCCAACTAAGATGAGATCATTCACTCATTCAAGGAAAGGGCTCAGACAACACGCCCGTTTCTCCGTCTGCCTCCTGGGGCCGTGGGGGCGGGTGCCGGTTGGCACAGCCTCTCGGTGTTATCCTCGTTCCTAAGTCAGCACTCACGGAGTCCAAATTCCCAACAGATACTCATCTTTGAGACTTGGGAACGAGGTATCAGAATTCCCCAAACCCTAATTACCCTGTATTTCTCCAAACACTGTAGTTATATGATTTCAATGATGGTGGACCCTAATAAGCAGGTTCATAGGTTTTCTGTAAAAAAATAAAATCATATACCAGTAGCTTTTGATTATCATAAACTAATAGATTTTGATGATATTGCACATTTTAATAGTGTGTGGAAAGGATCTCTATCTGATGTAGACACTGGATAACAGAAAACATGAAAAGAAGGGACTGTTTCATCTATGGGGTTGCACAGAGTCGGACACGACTGAAGAGACTTAGCAGCAGTAGCAGCATTAGCAAATGACAAATGCCAATTAAAAATCGTTTTAACGTGGATGGACCTAGAGATTGCCATGCTAAGTGAAGTTAAGTCAGGGCAAGACTAATACCATATGACATCACTTATATGTGGAATCTAAAAAACATGATACAAAGGAACTTATTTACAAAACAGGAAGAGACTCACAGACTAGGAAAATAAAGGTACGGTTACCAAAGGGGAAAGATGAGATGGATAAATTAGGAGTTTGAGATCAACGTATACACACTACTATACGTGAAATAGATAACAACAAGGACCTACGTATACCACAGGGAACCACACTCAGTATCTTATAATAACCTATGCTAAGGCTACGCTAAGTCGCTTCAGTCGTGTCCGACTCCGTGCGACCCCATAGACGGCAGCCCACCAGGCTCCGCCATCTCTGGGATCCTCCAGGCAAGAACACTGGAGTGGGTTGCCATTTCCTTCTCCAATGCATGAAAGTGAAAAGTGAAAGTGAAGTCGCTCAGTCGTGTCCGACTCTTAGGGACCCCGTGGACTGCAGACCACCAGGCTCCTCCATCCATGGGATTCTCCAGGCAAGCATACCAGAGCAGGGTGCCATTGCCTTCTCCGATACTAACCTATAACGGAAAAGTATATCGCTTGGTTGCATACCAGAAACTAATACTACTGTGTAAATCAACTATTCTTCTATTTAAAAAATAAATTGTCAAAAAATTTAAAGATAATTCCACAAATATATGATACTTAAAAGATTAATTGCTCTATCTGACAGTCTTGAGCCTTTGTTTCACGACAAATATTCCAGTCGTAATAAAACTTCTTTCGCTTGATCATGTTAGTCAGATATTAAGGAGTCCAAAGCATTCTTCAGGTTGAGCAAGAGAAGAGTACCAGTTGCTGTTTTTATTATGATAAGATATATAGAACATGAAAGTTACCATCTTAACCCTTTCTATGTGTATAACTCAGTGGCATAAATTATATTCACATTGTTGTACAACCATCCCCACCACCCACCTTCAGAACGTTTTCATCTTCCTGGACTGGAAACCTGTCCCCATTAAACACTCGCTCCCCATTCCCAGAGCCCTGTTCTGGGTCCCCACCATTCTACTTTGTCTTTATGGATTTAACTCATCTAAAAGGTGCTTGCTCCTTGGAAGAAAAGCTATGACCAACCTAGACACCATATTAAAAAGCAGAGACATTACTTTGCCAACAAAGGTCCGTCTAGTCAAACCTATGGTTTTCCCAATAGTCATGTATGGATGTGAGAGTTGGACCATAAAGGAGTCTGAGCACCAAAGAATTGATGCTTTTGAACTGTGGTGTTGAAGAAGACTCTTGAGAGTCCCTTGGACTGCAAGGAGATCCAACCAGTCCATTCTGAAGGAAATCAGTCCTGAATATTCATTGGAAGGACTGATGCTGAAAGTGAAACTCTGATACTTTGGCCACCTGATGCGAAGAACTGACTCTTTTGAAAAGACCCTGATGCTGGGAAGGGTTGAAGGCAGGAGGAGAAGGGGACGACAGAGGATGAGGTGGCTGGATGGCATCACCGACTCGATGGACATGAAGGGAGACGGTGAAGGACAGGGAAGCCTGGTGTGCTGCAGTCCATGGGGTTGAAAGGAGTCAGACACGACTGAGTGACTGAACTGATTGACTGACTGAGGGACCTACTGTGTGTGGAATTTTTCCTTTTATACAGGCATATTTCACTTAGCATCATGTCCTCAAAGTTCATTCACAATGTCATTTTCCCCAGCTTTTTCTCTCTTGAAGTTGATTTCTAATCTCATAGTGTTGTGGTCAGAAAAGATGCTTGATGTGATTTCAGTTTCCTTAAATTTGCTGAGGCTTGCTTTGTGGCCTCCACTGTAGTCTGTCCTGGAGAATATCCCATGTGCACTTGAGAAGAATGTGCATTCTGCTGTTTGGGGATAGAGCACTATAGACATCACTCAAGTCCATCTGGCCTAATGTGTCATTTAAGTCGTCTGACCTCATTGATTTTCTGTCTGGATGTTCAGCTCACTGATGAAAGTGGGATGTTAAAGAACCCCACTATTATTGTGTCCCTGTTGATTTCTCCTTTTATATCTGTTAATATTTGCCTTATATATTTAGGTGCTCCTGTGTTGGGTATATATCAGATCAGATCAGATCAGTCGCTCAGTCGTGTCCAACTCTTTGTGACCCCATGAATCGCAGCACACCAGGCCTCCCTGTCCATCACCAGCTCCCGGAGTTCACTCAGACTCAAGTCGATCGAGTCAGTGATGCCATCCAGCCATCTCATCCTCTGTCGTCCCCTTCTCCTCCTGCCCCCAATCCCCTCCCAGTATCAGAGTCTTTTCCAATGAGTCAACTCTTCACATGAGGT
>NW_011494652.1:2204672-2204879 GCF_000754665.1 Bison bison bison | reverse complement strand
ACTTTCACTTTCATCAAGAGGCTTTTGAGTTCCTCTTCACTTTCTGCCATAAGGGTGGTGTCATCTGCATATCTGAGGTTATTGATATTTCTCAATATCAATATTGAGATTGAGATTCCAGCTTGTGTTTCTTCCAGTCCAGTGTTTCTCATGATGTACTCTGCATAGAAGTTAAATAAGCAGGCTGACAATATACAGCCTTGACGT
>NW_011494652.1:2195616-2204352 GCF_000754665.1 Bison bison bison | reverse complement strand
TATCGAGCCCGTCTTTGCATGAAATTCCCTTGGTATCTCTGATTTTCTTGAAGAGATCTCTAGTCTTTCCCATTCTGTTGTTTTCCTCTATTTCTTTGCATTGATTGCTGAGGAAGGCTTTCTTATCTCTTCTTGCTATTCTTTGGAACTCTGCACTCAGATGTTTATATCTTTCCTTTTCTCCTTTGCTTTTCACTTCTCTTCTTTTCACAGCTATTTGTAAGGCCTCCCCAGACAGCCATTTTGCTTTTTTGCATTTCTTTACCATGGGGATGGTCTTGATCCCTGTCTCCTGTACAATGTCACGAACCTCATTCCATAGTTCATCAGGCACCCTATCTATCAGATCTAGGCCCTTCAATCTATTTCTCACTTCCACTGTATAATCATAAGGGATTTAATTTAGGTCATACCTGAATGGTCTAGTGGTTTTCCCTACTTTCTTCAATATATATATTTACAATTATTCTATCTTTTTCTTGGATCGATCCCTTGATTATTATGTAGTGTCCTTCTCTGTCTTTTGTAACAGCCTTTATTTTAAAGCCTATTTTGTCTGATATGAATATTGCTTCTCCAGCATTCTTTTGATTTCAGTTGTCAATGGAATACCTGTTTCCATCTCCATGAGGTCACTTTTTTAGTGACAAAATTTCATCTGCTTCACAAAACCACAGCTTACAGTGAATGTTCAAACAGTGAGACGTGGTACAAGGTATTATTGGGTGGGACTCAGATCACACGACACTGGGATCCCTGAGAAAGTTTAACAGCCTCACACAGAATCACACGTTAAAATCACCAGTTTAAGGACTTGTTCGTTCATTCCTTAGAACACCACTCACAGCATGTGTGTGAAGTATCCTGTGTGCATAAACTCAATCGTAGTTACTTTCTTCATGAGAACGACTCACCCTGGCAGAGACAGGGCCCTGGGCAGGCGCTTACAATGTGCCACAGCCATAAGCCAGACTGGCTCCGTGGTGGCTGATTCTGGCCCCTGTGCTTCTGACCTGGTTCTCAAATGTCAACCTTATCCTTCAGCTCCACACGAGAGCGCCTCCCGCCCTTGCTTTTTTTTTTCCTGTGAAAAACAGAGTCCAACTACAATTTCTGCATTGCAAACCCGAGAAATATCAAAGCACCATGGGAAAAAAACCTGCTGTATTAATTTATGGTAGCAATTCTTGAGATAAAATGCGGCACTAGAGTGATAGATTTTATGACTCTGCAGTAAAAGTTAACAGAGCCAACAATGGTTTTTTGTTTAATTCTCTTCCAACTCTACAGACATAATTCTGCCTTCACCTGCATCACACTTTCCCGTGGTTTTCACAGGGGACACACCTCCTCTTCTAAGAATCCCTGTACCTGCCAGGATGCACGGCCAGTGAAAGAGGAGGGTCCAGTACACGGTCCAGTGGGAGTGCACTGGACTGAAGTAGGCATCAGCTGGATGTGCTCGGTGAGGCCATTTTCTCCCCCTTCCTGCTTGACCACGGCAGCTGCCTGCTGTGAGGACACTCTGATTTTCTCATGGCAAGCCTGGCAGTTACCCCAGGCTTTCACCGTGGCCATAATGATGTTCTCTGTGGCCGTGAAAGGCAGCTCCTGCAGAGCGCACCGCTGGTTACATTGGGATATCCCACCAATCCTTCAGAAATGTTCTGCAACGTATTTAATACAGTATCTGCACTGAGAAGGGCTTCCCTCATAGCTCAGTTGGTAAAGAATCCACCTGCAATGCAGGAAACCCCGGTTTGATTCCTGGGTTGGGATGATCCCCTGGAGAAGGGATAGGCAACCCACTCCAGTATTCTTGGGGTTCTCTTGTGGCTCAGCTGGTAAAGAATCTGCCTGCAATGCGGGAGACCTGGGTTCGATCCCTGGGTTGGGAAGATCCCCTGGAGAAGAGACTGGCTACTCACTCCAGTACTCTTACCTGGAGAATCCCAGGGACAGAGAAGCCTGGTGGGCTGTAGTCCGTGGGGTCACAAAGAGTCGGACACGACTGAGCAACTTTCACTTTCTGCAGTGAGTAATGCCTCAGCCAAACAGATTCATCAGGGGGCACTGTCACCGAGTGTGCGTTCAAACTACTGCACGGATGCTGTCTGCAGGGGGTCCATGACAAGGGTCATCAGGCGACGGGCCAGGCTGCGGCACTGCTCTGAGCGTGGAGGGTTCTGCTGGTAGGTGTTGCACTTGAGCCGATCTGCTGTTTTTCAAAGGGTTCCTCCAACTCCTTGCGGTTTGCCAGGAGTCGTATGTCGGTACAAATCCTGTGCACGATGCCCCCAAGCGAGTCAGTACCGAGAGCACCTCAGCGTCTACTTTTCGTGAATAGGTCTGCCCTGTGATGATGAAAGCCCTCTTAAATCTTGCCTTTTCTGTCACCATCTTGTCAAGCTGCTCTCCCTTTTGATCATCTCCCTTGGAGAGCTGCAGGAAGCTGGCCTGGATGCCGGTGGCGCCCTTCGTGCCTTGGAAGCACAGCTCATCCCAGACACGCGTCAGGTTCTGGAGATCCATGCCCAGATCCTGAATCCAGAGACAGCAACATTTCCCAACTGTGGTCAGCTGGGCAGACTGGAAACATGTGAAACCTAAGGTGGGAAGGTCAGCTGACTTGGCAAAGTCAGCAAGCTGAGAGATCACCCTGGCAAGCTTTGGCAAAAGCAGGTCAAATGCATTTCTAAGAACAATCAGGTCTGTATTGTCTCCCACATAGCAGGAGGTGGCGCCAGGACAGATAATGCCAGCGGCTTTGGGGCAGCAGTGGCACATGTGTGCACGTGTGCCTTCACAGCGTGTGGAACGGCTTCTCCTCAGCTGCCATCTTGAAGTCGGGGCTGTCCAGGTTCGATTTCACCTCCTGGATTTGTTCCTCTGTGTTAGGCAAACTCAGTGTCTGCCTGGCCTCCACCAGCCACAACCAGAGCTGCTGCCAGGTCTGAAGTTTGTACCTGTTACTAAACACGAAGCACATCTCTGGGCTGGAATAACAGGAGGCAAGCAGCGAGCGGTAGCTGCCGTGCCTGCAAGCTGCCTCCCGCCCGCCACGGTCGCCCCTCTGCCGCCATCCCAAACTCTGCACCCCGCTGGAACTGCCTGCCCTTGCTTTTGACCTGATCAGTGAATTCCTTCCGACCAGTAACCTCTTCATGTCGACTGTTCGATGCTCCAAAGAGAATGCTTTTCCCTTTGTCTCCATGTATTGACTGTTTTTTCACACTATTCTGGCATTGGCTAAAATGTAACCTTCCTGAGAAATTGTGGGAAGGAATTCCTGCCTGGAAACCCAATGGGCAGTGTCTCCCTCTGTGGCCTCAGGAAGCTGCCACAGCTTCCGGTCATGTGTTCTGAAGGTCAGGGAGCAGACAGGAAGAAGAATCACAAGACTTTCTCCCCACACTGTTCTCCTGACAGACAGGGAGAAGAAGTGAAGTGAAAGTTGCTCAGTCGTGTCCGACTCTTTGCGACCCCATGGACTACAGCACACCAGGCTTCCCTGTCCTTCACTATCTCCCTCAGTTTGTTCAAACCCATGTCCATTAAGTTGCTGGTGCCATCCAAACATCTCATCCTCTGTCGCCCCCTCCTCTTACCGCCTTCAATCTTTCCCAGCATCAGGGTCTTTTTCAGTAAGTCAGCTCTTCACATCAGGTGGCCAAAGTATTGGAGCTTCATCTTCAGCATCAGTCCCTCCAATGAATATTCAGGACTGATTTCCTTTAGGATGGACTGGTTTGATCTTCTTGCAGTCCAAGGGACTCTCAAGAGTCTTCTCCAACACAGTTCAAAACCATCAATTCTTCAGCATTCAGCCTCCTTTATGGTCCAGCTCTCACATCCATACCTGACTACTGGAAAAACCATAGCGTTGACTAGATGGACCTTTGCTGGCAAAGTGATGTTTCTGCTTTTTAATATGCTGAGGTCTGTCATAGCTTTTCTTCCAGGAAGCAAGCATCTTCTAATTTCATGGCTGCAGTCACCGTCTACAGTGACTTTGGAGCCCAAGAAAATAAAGTCTGTCACTGTTTTCATTTTCTCCTCATCTATTTGCTGTGAATAATAGCAACCGCCCTATCCAACTTGCATAACCCTCAAAGCCACCCTATGAGGTGGCTCTATCATCTTCACTTTAGGGATGAGGAAATTGGGGCCCAGAGACGTCAAACAATTTGTCTAAGAATGCACAGCCATGGCACAAAAAAAGCAGAGCCAAGACTTGAACTAGTCCACCGGGCTCCGGAGCCTACATTTGTAACTACTGTGCAAAAGTGACTTTCAAAGAGCAGCCTGACGACGTGCCTGGGCAGGGAGCCAGTGGGACCGCCAGTCACCTCTCGTCTCCACCCACGAGTCTCACAATGTCCCACTGTAATTATTCCTGTCTACAGATGGAGAGACTGAGGCTGAGCATGGCTATGGACCTCACCCAGGGTTAAGGTAGAGGTCAGTGCTGGCGCCCCAGCTGAGCCCTCAGAGAGTCTGAACTACCTGCCTGTACCGTTCTTCCTCCAATTGCTGGGTGTTTTTATTGGATCGGCTCTATCGGAAGCACATAATGAAGTTGTCAAGAGAAGCAAGTTGCAAGGAGTTTATGACTTGCTTTTAAAATATAATTACACAGATGCAAGAAACAGAAGCCTTCATGCTTGTGTGGGAGCCCTGAGATCCTCGAGGAGCTAGTGCCTCCCTGTGAGTGGCACTGCTGGGGCGATGGAGACCAGGATGGGAGAGGCTCACAGACCCTCCGTGGGCGCCAGACTTAGTGCCTTGGTGGCCCTGCACTGGTCTAGGGATTTTGTCCCCAGTTTTGGGGGCCTGGGGACTCTTTCTGATATAGCATCACAATAACTGGCTCTAGACTCAGTTTGAGGTTAGCCCCAGCTTGTACTGAATCATGAACTGCGGGCACTGGGCGGGTAATCTGGTACTTCCATGTCCCAGCATTCATCTCCGTGAAAGGAAGGAGGATACACTGGGGAGGATTCAGTGAGGTTCTATATGTAAGGGGATCCCTGTAAATGCTCTGCACAGGGGATTTTCTCCTTCAGGCTCTTGGGGATGAATGTGCACTGACCAAGCTCCCGACAGGCTCAGCCGTGGACCAGAACTGCAGCTAACTGGTTGACTGTGGGAAACAGAGTTGCCATGGAAACGGCAACATGCAGGCCTGTGATCTTCCTGGCCTAGTGGCCACTGGGACCTCAGTTTCCTCACGTGTGTAGTGGGAAGGCTACAGGAGCAGCCACGTGGGAAATGACTTTCAGGGCTAAAGAGACAAACACAGTCTTCTTTTTCTTTCTCCTTGTTTGCCAGCCATCCCCCACCCCCCATTCCCATCCCATTGGCAGGGATACATGGGGAAGCCAAATAGGGTTGGCTCTAATGGTTAAAGTCATGGAGCTAGTGAAGCCCAGGGCCCCCGCCTCCTCTGCAGGGGACAGGATTACTGGGACAGCACTGAGACCCACTGATAAAATGCTTAGTCCTTGGCAGTCCCTTCAAGAGACCATTCCCTCTCACAAGCATACTGGCTAGATCAGCAGTTAAGCCCCCAGTTCAATCAAGGTTCCAGTCCCAGCTCTTCTCAAATTAGCTGGGTGCTGCTGGGCAAATGCTTTTTGCATCTCTGAGCTTCAGCTCCTTCCTCTTGAACGGAGAGCCACAGCCTCCACCACCTGCCCTCAGCTCAGACCTATGCTCCCCTACCCTTCCAACAGCATTGCCTACCACCATTCAGTGGGGCTTCCCTAGTAGTTCAGTTGGTAAAGCATCTGCCTGCAATGCAGAAGCCCCAGGTTCAATCCCTGGGTTGGGAAGATCTCCTAGAGAAGGAAATGGCAGCCCACTCCAGATTCTTGCTTGCAGAATTCCATGGAGAGAGGAGCCTGGTGGGCTACAGTCCATGGGGTCGCAAAGAGTCAGACACGACTGAGCAACTAACACACACAGACACACATACACACACACACATGATTCATTAGGTTGCTTTGCATATTCTAATAGACTTGGGATGCACTCAGATCTCTGTGACTGAGGCCAGGCCACACACTCATCTCACAGGAACCCTCCTCCTGAGCCCCTTACATTTCTAGACAGGGGAGGTGGCCCAGGCCACGCTCAAAGCAGACATCTACATCATCTGGAGAGTCAAGCTGGCAGGCACATTTGTGAAAACACACCTCTGGCCACAGTAAAAAAAAAAAAAAATTCTCCACACCTGTACCCCCAATATTTTATTGACTTTTAATAGAAGAATTGGAGAGAAAACATTTTCCATGTTCTTTGTTTTCCTGATTGAGCCTCTGAAATATTTTTCAGGTAGATACTTCTGGGAAAGAGTTTAGTTGAGTGATATAAATTACTACATTGAAATGTCATCTGAGCTTCCTGAAAGCAATTTTCCATGGTTTGTTCTTGCCTAGGTTTTATTAAAGTAACATTGGTGGGGGGTTTTCCACAAATGATAAAAAAAGGATGTACATTCATGATAAAGTATCTGGATAGCACAAAGAAGAAAGTGAAAACTACCCACAGTTCCCCTCAAAGACAAGCACTGCCAACAGGCTGATGTTAACTCTTTCCAGGAGTATCTATGTACGGGCACATATAGAGAAACATAAAAGAACTGGATACAGCAAAAGTGTTTTCATATATGGACATATGTTTCCTTTTATAAACTCCAGACTAAAATTGAATTTTAGTTTTCCAAAATATTTCATCTCATGTAAAACTCATTTTACTAAAATTTTATCAGTTTGATTAATAATATTTAGAATTTTCCAGAGACAACAAATTTTACATAATACATACTTTATCTAAACACAAACTGTTTTTTTTTTTTTTTTTAATACGGGCTCACACTGTATATTCTCGTGTGTAACTTGTTATTTTTTTTAAAAGCTTTTTACCATTTAAAAAATTAGGGCATAAATAACATATTAATGTACAGTTCTGGGGACTTCCCTGGTGGACCACTAAGACCAGATGCAGCCAAATAAATAAATAATAAAGTAAAAATAAAATATCTAGAAAATGTACAGTTGTACGAGATTTGATCAGCACATGTAGTCATGTAATTACCATTACAATCAAGACAAGGAATTTTGCCTGTCATTTGCTGGTCATTGGAGGTTGTTTACAATTTTCGTCTTACTGATTTGGCAATCTGAGGGAATGAAATGAATGAATGAAAGCAAGTGAAATCTGGGATTCTCATTTTCCTGCTGCTCTACCAAATGGGCTGGGCTTCTCCCTTCTCTGCTTGGAAAACTGCACGTCCTGAGACCCAGCCCAGATGTTCCCTCCGTGAAGCCCCTGTGATGCCAGATGGAGAGTTGGTTCCCCCTCTTCTGTGTTCCCAGGACACCCAGTCACGCACTCTACAGGACCGGCATTGTGATGGTCGGTTTCTCGCCCCCGCTCCAGGCTGTGAGCTGGGCGAAAGTTGAAGTCTTTGTCAGTCTCCTGTTCCCCACATCTAGGCCATGCCTGGTTCAAGTGCTCTGTAAATGTTCATGAAATGAGTGAACATTTCACCCTGTGGACAATTTCAGTATTGTGCTGATTTCTTAGGATGCAGGTACCTTCTGAGCATAGCTGCAATATGAATTAAGCTGATAACTTGGGGAGAGCTGGATCTTTACCTCTGTTCCAGACCCAGGATCAGGGGTGCAAATTCATATTTATATGGAGTCATTCAAATATTTATTGAATGAACAAATACATGAATGAAAGGTGTGGTCCTGGGTCTCTTAGCACCTGTTCTTGATAAGCTCACAACCGGGACTCAAGGAACCCACCCTGGAAGACTTCACACTTCCCCTCTCCCGCGCCCTTCCCCCCATGCAGCCTTTTCTTAACTGGGTACCCTGGTGGCTTAGACTTAGCCAAACAGTGGTCAGCATCACTTGGCAACAATGCCCAGACACTTCAGCTTGTGATCCAGGAGACAGACCTTGAGTGGTGAGCACCTGCTTTAATTTTTTTAAAGTACACTTATTAATATCTGTATCTGCAAGGTCTAGCACAGGACTTGGTGCATAGAAGGCATTTTTAAACGTTTGAGCAAGGATGACATATGGATATGAAAAGGATAACAATGTTTGAGAAAGATAAAAATGCCCGTCATTCGCTGAGTACTTCCCGAGTCAGGGTCCTGACTAGGTGGCTCCCTACAAATTCCGTTTCTTAGAACAGCCCTGGGATGGGTCTGTATCATTCATTCCCCCATCTTGCAGGTGGGCTCCCCCGTTGCTCAGGCCCACACTGCGGGGAGAAGCGTCTGCTGGAAGTTGAAGCTGCAGCGTCTGGCTCCAAAGTTTGCCTTCTCGGCGTAGCGCCCAGGACCGTCCACATCACACTGCCACCTCTGTCTCCCCGGGTGCTGCAGGTGAAGCTCGGTCTTGCGTTGAGACCGCGTCCGTCTCCGAGTCGTGTTTAAGGATGGGTTCCTGGGAGGCTCCGGAGGCCTGTCCGCAGGCTGCGAGCAGGTGACGCGCAGCGGGGCGCGCTCTACCGTCAGGTGTGTATGCAGCGGTGACCTTCGGGAACTGTCCGGCTCAGAACCTGACGCCAGTGGACGCTCGATGTCGACCTTTGGTGAAACCCCGCGACTGTCAGCGGAGATCTGGAGACAGCCCCAGGCGGAAGATGCTGCCCGGGACGCTGCACAGACCCGGGACCCGGGAGCCCAGAGTCTCGGCTCCGCAGCGGCGCACC
>NW_011494652.1:2194393-2195214 GCF_000754665.1 Bison bison bison | reverse complement strand
AAGGTAAGGCAGCGGGGCACCGAGGCAGGGTCGGGGCGGAGCGGGGCCCCGGGCGGCGCACGGCTGCTTAGTGTCAGCGCCCCCGGGAGCGGGGAGCGCGGCCCGGGGGGACCCCCGGCGGACGGACTCGCGGGGCCGAGCGGCCCCCCCGCCAACACTTCCCTGACCCCAGCGCCAGGTGACCCAGCGCTGGGCGCGGGGACGAGGACTCGGGGCCGCAGGAAGCCGCGGGCCAGGCCGGCCTCCGTGGAGTCCGGTCCCCTGCGCCCTGGGGTCCCCGGTGCTGTTGCACCGGGGCGCGGGTGCGAGCCGGCTAGAAGCGTCGTTCTCGTCGGGTGCGCGGTGCGCGGCCCTGGGCACCTCCGTCCCGGGGGTCCGCCGAGCCCGGAGCACCGCCCCTCGCCCCGTCATTGCATTTGAGACAGAGGAGCCTCTCGTAGTCTCACCCGTCACTTTTCGACCCTTCCTATCCATCCATCTCCACCCGCTGTATTTCCATTGTGGAATATTTTTTTGGGGGGAGTGGGGTGGGGGGGGAGAGGCTGTGAACTTACATAAGTGAGGTTGACTGACCAACCACCGCAGTCTTTGCAAATGCACGTCTCCCAGTCCTTAACGAGCCTAGTTCCCGTTTAGCGCTCACCAAATCCAGCCCAAGAATTCGGGGAGCTAGTCAGTCCTTCCCCGGAGCTGACTGTACACATTCCTGTAAGATGCCTGATGGGTTTTGTACTTGTCAGTTTTACTGACTGTATGCTCCTTCTGTGCTTTTTCCTGAAACACGATTGGGTGGCACGTGTTTTGACTTTCTCTCTCCCTCG
>NW_011494652.1:2190735-2194151 GCF_000754665.1 Bison bison bison | reverse complement strand
GCACACTTGTTTTTCAACAATCAGAAAGTACGGCTTTGCAAACAGAATGCCACAGGGTTTGTCCTTCGTGTGAGGGGTAGTCTGTGTGGTCTTTACCCCTTCACTGATTATGGTCAGTAGTCGTTCTCGTGTTGGGTGTGCCTTGCACTTCGGATAGGCCTGTGTGTCTTTTCCCTGACTACTTCTCTCTACAGAGCCTAACAGTCAGATCTGGAAATAGCAAGGCCCCTCATTTATCAGCTCCAGATAGCTAGAAAGTTGCAGCTTTGTAGAAGCCTTTATTTAGAAGCGCCTGATGACGGTGGTCCGGGTCTCTTTTTTTCAAGATGATGTGCGAGGTGATGCCGACCATCAGTGAAGCAGAAGGCCCCCCGGGAGGAAGTGGGAGCCAAGGGTCCAGCTCCCCTTCGCAGCCAGATGCGGATTCACATTTTGAACAGTTGATGGTCTCTATGCTGGAAGAGAGGGACCGTCTTCTCGACACGCTGAGAGAGACCCAAGAAACGCTGGCATTAACCCAGGGGAAACTGCATGAGGTTGGTCACGAAAGAGATTCCTTGCAGAGGCAGCTCAATACTGCGCTTCCACAGGTATGGCTGACCTTCCCCTGCAGGTTTTTGTCTAAACGCTTTTTTGAGGGGATGCTGCTATTTTAGATGTGTATTTTGCCATCATCACTTGCGCAATGGTGGTTCTGTTAGTTGTAAGTCACATACAGATAAAGTTCCTGAGGGATTGAACTTCTTAGCTAGAGCAAACTGTGGTGCACTGTCAAGTCCTGTGAAGACACCTTATCGGTCCTGCTCATCTCTTGGGGCGGGGGGGCAGCAGAAGGAGCTGCCTAGATTTGCAGGAGAGCTGCAGAGTTTTGGAAAAAAGGGCCACCAAGTAACCAGTTTCTGTGGTGCCTTCAGCTTTGTTGCCGTAAGCCTTTCCCCTCCTAATCGTGTGACTCCGTGGGTTGCATCACGTATTTCCAGTTTCCTAATGCAGCGTCCTGGACAAAAGGAATGGCTCTCCCAGGAAGAGAATGTTTACAGTCTGCCTTTCCCAGCAGCCCCGTGCTTTGTAAGTCAGGTTGTCTCAGGGGATAGAAGACTGAAGATGGGCTCCTTCAGCACTTTCTCTTTAGCAGCTGAAGGTTATAAAGCTCACGGTCACAACAAGGTTTTCATCTAAGGGTGTTGCGTTTGCAGCCGTGTGTCCAGGCCTTTTCTTGTGGCTCTGAGGATCTAATGATGAGTGCAGGGAGGTGTCAGCTGAAGACTGCGCTGGGGGGCGCAGAGTGTAGTGGGAGACGCCAAGGTTCCTTGGGTGTTTATGGCTGCGGAGGTGCTGTTTGCCGTACTCAGAATAGACGCCTTTATGGTGCTGTCAGATAGACCTGAATAAGCGTGCATGCATTCTCTCATGACGGGTCTGCAGTGGTAAATTAGTAAATGAATAATTACTAGCCTTAATGCATTTCTTGGCTTTCGTCAAGTCTCCTGAAAGATTGATAAGCCAAACATTTGGATTTCCTCTTTAGCAACAGGAATTTGACGTCAGTGCTATAACGTTCCTTCTCTGTCCGATGTGAGAATCGTGGAAGTTTTTTCCCGTTTGAGTCTTGTAAATTACCAGGCTTGTTTGGGTCCAATTTTGTCGCCAGTACCACTGTCTCCAGGAGATGGTGAAGGACTGTGTGCTGCAGCCCACGGGGTCACAGAGAGCTGGACACGACTTAGACTGAACAGCCACCGCCACCACCGCAGCTTCGAAGGGTTGCCCAAGTTGTGCTTTACTGGGATTTCATCGTAGTATTTGTAAATCTTTTCAGTACTTGGGCGTTTTTCTTTTGTTCTTTCATAATCGTATTTGTCTTATTGTAATTTGAGGTGCAGCCTCGGACATGTAGTTTTTTGGAAGGATAAGCACAGGGACGAAGCAGGGAAGGGCCGGGAGTCTTGTCGAGTGCAGTCTCGTGCGGTGGAGGTTGTCACCAGCAGTGGGACAGCGCTCAGTGCTTTGTTTCCAGCTGCTGCTCCGTGGTGTAGCCTGGAAATGCCTTGTTGAGTGAAGAATGCGATGATGTCACCGCTCACCTACTGAGCGCCTGAGTGCAGCGTTTTAGAAACACGGGAACCAGCGAGTCAGCCTTCCTTGGATCCTTCCCTTTCTTGGCATCCGTGGTCTGTTTGGTGGCTAATTGTGTGATCAGGTAGGCGTATGAATAATCCTGCCAGATATGTGGGAAGTAACAATGTACTTAAAAAACTTTACTGTAACAGAACATAGGTCAGAAAGATTCACACGTCATAAATGTACATTGCAGTGAAGTTTTCACCCTGTGAACACACTCTTATAATTACTGCCCAGACCAAGAAAAGAACATTCTCAGGCTTCCCAGGAGCCCCTCCCACCCGCTCCCAGCATCTCTCCCAGAGCTAACTGTAGTCTTTTCATCATTGATTAATTTGACATGTTCTTGACTTGGTGCAAATGAAAGTAATATGTGTATTTTATTTCTTGATTCTTTCGTTCAGCATTATTTTTGCGAGCTCTGTCCATGTAGGTTGGTTGGTTCTCACCTGCTATGTAACCCAGTGAATGAATGTACACAGGGCTTCCCAGATGGCTCGGTGGTAGAGAACCCACCCGCCAATCCAGGAGTCGCAGGTTTGACCCCTAGGTCGGGAAAGTTTCCTGGAGTAGGGAATGGCAACCCACTCCAGTATTCTTGCCTGGAAAATTCCATGGACAGAGGAGCCTGGTGGGCTGTGTAGTCCATGGGGTTGCGGAGAGCTGGACGTGACTGAGCGACTGAGCACACTTGAATGTACCGTCGTTTATTCTTTCTGTTGTTCATGGGGATCTGAGTTGTTTCTAGGTTTTACAGATGCTGCCCTGAATGTTCTTCTTGCCTTCTGGTGCGGATGTGCATGCATCTCTGTGGGGTGTGTTCAAAAGCGTAGCACTGCCAGGGGATGGAGTGTGTTCGACCCTAGGTGGTGACCATGACGGTCGTCCTGCCCCCGCCCCGAGTGTGAGCCTCCGGGGCTTGTGCCCCTTGCTGTCCTGGGCTCTGGTTGTAGCTGGCTGGGCGAGTGTGGGCCTCCGGGGCTTGTGCCCCTTGCTGTCCTGGGCTCTGGTTGTAGCTGGCTGGGGGTGCTGAGCAGCGGCAGCCCCGCGGGGTGGGGTCTTGCTAGTCCCTGTCCGTCCCTGCCCCGCCCACCCCCAAGCAGAGCCACTGCTTCTCTCTGGGCGTTTGGTGCCATTGGAAAACCTTGTTTGATGAAGTAATTGTCTTTTGCCCATTTTTCAGTTGGATTGTCTGTCTTGTTTCTTATTGAATTCAGGAGTTCTTTTTATATCCTCTGAGTACACGTATGTATGGCAGGTTTTTTTTTTTTTTTTTTTTTTTTTTTTTTGGGTGT
>NW_011494652.1:2190075-2190247 GCF_000754665.1 Bison bison bison | reverse complement strand
GCCTCCGGGGCTTGTGCCCCTTGCTGTCCTGGGCTCTGGTTGTAGCTGGCTGGGCGAGTGTGGGCCTCCGGGGCTTGTGCCCCTTGCTGTCCTGGGCTCTGGCTGTAGCTGGCTGGGCGAGTGTGGGCCTCCGGGGCTTGTGCCCCTTGCTGTCCTGGGCTCTGGTTGTAGC
>NW_011494652.1:2178452-2189975 GCF_000754665.1 Bison bison bison | reverse complement strand
TTTTTTTTTTTTTTTTTTTTACTTTCTTGAGTGTGTCTGCCTTTACCCTCTCTGAGTGGTGTCCTTTAAAAAATACAATGTCTTACTTTAACGTATCCCAGGTGACCAGTCTTTTCAGTAATCTTTAATGCACTTGTGGCCATTGAGAGATATTAACAAGAAGCCGCATGAAGAGACTATCTTGTAAAAGCTTTATTGTTTATCTTTTACAGTTGGATCTGTAATCCATCTGAAGTTGGTTTTGTTTATGGTGTGAGACAGGGGCCTTGAGTCCTTTTTCCTCTTTTGAGGAATGGGTATCCAGGTGTAATTTTTTTTTAACTATCCTTTCCCCAGTGTCATCTCTGCTGTAAACCAAGTGACTGTAAACGTGTGGGTCTGTCTGGACTCCCCTGTGCTTCACTGATCTTGTTGTCTTTTTCGCACAAATGCCACACTGCCTAAATGACCTTTGATTGAGTTGGTATCAGATCTGGTAATTTATATCCTACAGCTGAGTCCTTAATCAGTATTACCTTGGCTAATCTTGACCCTTTGCATTTTCAGAAAAGTTTTAGAACCCACTTGGCCGTCTTTCCCCAGAAAATGCTGGGATTTTAATTAAGGTTGAATTTAATTTGTTGACCAGTGAGGGGAGAAGTGACATCTTTTTAATATTGTTCTTGTAATCCGTGAACACAATGTGTATAGCTCTCCAGTTTTTAGATCTTCTTTTATAGTTTGCTGTGTGTCTTGTACATGTTTGATTAGATATGATATTTTCAATGCCATTATAAATCACTAATATGTAGAGATAGAATTGATTTTTCTATATTCACTTACTGAATCCATTTATTTCAAATAATTCTTGTATTTTTTTATGTATACACGATTATGTCTGCAAATAAGTGCTTTGTTTTCCCTCTTTCCAACTGTGATAACCCTTTTCTTTTTCTTGCCTTATTGTACTGACTAGGATTTCCAGCATAGTGGTGAACAGAAGTAGTGAGAATAAGTATCCTTGTCTCTTTCCCATTATCAGAGGAAAAGCTTTCAGTATTTCACCATCACGTGTGATATTAGCTTTTTTGTAGATATTTTTATCAAAATATGTAAATTCTCCTGTTAATTTGATAAGAGTTTTTTCTTAGTCATGAACTAAAATTGTTACATTAAATTTTCTTAAGTTTATTTTCTGCAGATTTTGAAACAGGTGATTTTTCTTTTATGTGGTGGTTTAACTTTTAAAAAATTTTGTGATTCTAAAACAATCCCAACCTGATCTCGATGTATTCTCCTTTTGTTGGACTTTGTTTGTTAGTGTTTTATTTAGGATTATTTCATCTGTACTCAGAGTCTGTAATTTTTCTTTCTTGTACTTCTTTTCCTTGTTGGTTTTAGTATCTAGGTTATGCTAGTCCTTATAAAACAAGGTGGAGAGTGTTCCTTGTTTACCTCCAGAGTTCTGTGAGATTGCTGTTTTCTTTCCTAGATTTTTGGAAGAATTGATTGGCAAAGCCAGTTGGTTTCATTGTCAGGAGGCTTTTAATTTCAGATTTAATTTTTTTCATGCAAATCAAATTTTCTGACTTTGTATGTCTTCTTGGGTCTATTTAGGTAAAGCATTTCCCCCCTGCTAGGAATTTATTGAGGCCAGCAGACTCCCCAGTTAGTAAGTGTCCTGTGGTTCAGAATATCTTTCTTATCTGCAAGATGTGTTGTCTCTGCTTTTAAAAATCCCTGATGCTGGTGATTTGCGCTTTGTCTCTTTTTCTTAATCAGTCTAGTTTATCAGTTCTTTGGAAGAGCCAGCTTTTGGCTCTGTTTTTTAAAAACTTCATATTTGTTTTCTGTTTCCATATTTTCTGCTCCTTTTTCTTTCATCTGCCTTGTGTTTCGTTTGCTATTCTTTTTTTCTGGTTTCTTGAGATAGAGGGTTAACTGATTTTTAGCCTTCCTTCTTTTCCAGTATTTGTGTTTAAGGCTTTAAGTTACTCTCTAAACACAGTTCACTGCATCCCACGAATTTGAATAAGCCAAATTTCCATTATCTTTTATGTAAAAGTGTTTTCTAATTTTCGTTGTGTGTTTTAAAGTTATTATTCATGAAGTTCTTAAAGAAGTATGTCATTCAACTTCCCAGTGTTTGGGGAAGTTTTTCTAGTGACCCTTTTTGTATTTCTAGCCTAATTCCATGAAGAGCCCCGTCTTAGTCTTTTTGGGCTACTGTTTTAAATACCATGGACTACCTGGTGAACAACAGAAAGTTGTTTCTTGTAGTCCTGGAGGCTGGGGAGTCCCAAGATCAAGGTGCCAGCAGGTGCCACGTCTGCTGAAGCCGGTTTCCTGCTTCCTAGACTGCCCGCTTCTCCCTGCCCTCAGCACGGCAGCTCATTCCCTCCTGCCCTGATCCCCTCCCAGAGTCCCTGCCTCCTAGGATCATCACTGCGTTCGGGGTGAAGTTTGAGGGCACATAAACTGTCAGCCCATTGCAATCCCTAAGTGTTATTTCAGTAATAATCACTGTATGATTTCAGTCCTTTGAAATAATTCAAGCTTCCCTGGTGGCCCCATATATATTCACTTTGTTATGTGTTCCTTGGGCCTTTGAAAATAACGTGTATCAGTGGGAATGCAGTGGCTCCTGTTGTGTCAGTTAATCAGGTTTGTTAATCATGTGATTCAGATTCTGGTAGCCACGTTGAATCAAGCAGAAATAGGTGAAATTAACTGTAATATATTTTATTTAACACACCCAAAATGTTACCATTTCAGTGTGTAATCAGCATGATAAAACCTAATGAAATATTTTACGTTCTTCTTTTCACGCTGAGCCTTCGAAATCCAGTGTATGTGTCATGCTCGCAGCACATCTCACTGTAGAGCCAGCCGCATTCCAGGCACTTCATGGCTGCAGGTGACTACATTCCAGGAGCCCAGTTCCACGAGATGTGTCTTTGACGTCTCCCACTGCGGTTGTGAACTTGGCTGTTTCTCCTTTTCTCTTGCTGTCAGTCCGTGTATTGATATTCTGAGGTTGTGTTATTGGGCACATTCACGTTTGGAACCCTCGTCTTCGTCCTGGGCTGGACTTGTGTCCGTCTGAGACGCTCCGCTTCCTCGCTGGCGGGGCTTCTCTTTAGACGCTGTCTGGCGGTGGTGCTGCCGCGTCGGTTCTCGGTCCTGTTTGCCTGGGCATCTTTTGCTTCCACCTGTCTGTGGTCTTGCGTCTTGACGTGTGCCCCTGTGAATAGTGTATAGTCTCCCTTTAACCAGTTTGACACTTCTCGCCTTTGAGTGAGAGTATTGCTCTGTGTATAGTTTGGGTATTTCCATCTGGAGACACCTTGTCACCGTTTTCCGTCTGCGCCGCCTCCTCTCTGCCCCCCTCTTGCTGCCTCTCAGGAGCAGGCAGTGCTGTCCTGACTCCGCACTCCCCTGTCAGGTTGGCGGGTGTGCATTCGCAGACACAGCGTGTGTTTCACATTCAAGTCTAACTTAGTGCTTTTCCTGCCTCCCTGACACAACTGTTTCCTCTTTGTCACTGTTATCCTTTACAATTTTAGATACATTTTTGGCATTATCATCATTTTGTAGCGTAATATTTACCCTCACAGTTACCTCATTGTTGGTCTTCACTTGCTTTTTGTATTTCTGTCAGGGACTACTTTTCTTTTTCCCAAAGAACTGCCTTCATATTTTTTTAGTTCATGTCTTTGGGTGATGAGTTGTCTCATTTCCATTTGCCCTAAAAGTCTTTATTTTGCTTTCACTTTCGAAGAGTGTTTTTGTTGGGTATAGAATTCCCGGTTGGTGGTTATTTGTTTTGCAGCATTTTACAGATGCCAGTCCATTATCTTCTGACTTCCTTGTTCATGGAAAGTCAGCTCTCAGTGTTGTTGTGCTATTAAAAGCCACACCTTTTTCCCTCTGAGCGCTTTGACATTTTCTTCTTGCCTTAGGCACCTCCAGAGCTGCTGAAACCAATGTGTGGTTTTCATTTTTGAGTCAATGGTCTGATTCTTGAACCAACTCTTGCCACTGTCCCTGTCAGTCAGTTCAGTCGCTTGGTGTCCGACTCGCTGCAACCCCGTGGACTGCAGCACGCCAGGCCTCCCTGTCCTTCACCACCTCCCGGAGCTTGCTCAGACTCATGTCCATAGAGTCGGTGATGCCATCCAGACATCTCATCCTCTGTCGTCCCCTTCTCCTCCTGCCTTCAATCTTCCCCAGCATCAGGGTCTTTTCCAGTGAGTCAGCTCGTCCCATCAGGGGGCCAAAGTATTGGAGCTTCAACATCACTCCTTCCAATGAATATTCAGGACTGATCTCCTTTAGGATGGACTGGTTGGATCTCCTTGCAGTCCAGGGCACTCTCAAGAGTCTTCTCCAACACCACAGTTCAAAAGCATCAATTCTTCAGTACTCAGCTTTCTTTATAGTCCAGCTCTCACATCCATACATGGCCACTGAAAACACCACAGCTTTGACTAGATGGACCTGTGTCAGCAAAGCGATGCCTCTGCTTTTGAATGCGCTGCCTAGGTTTGTCACGGCTTGCCTTCCAAGGAGCAGGCGTCTTTTAATCTCACCATCTGCAGTAATTTTGGAGCCCAGGAAATAAAGTCTGTCACTGTTTCCATTGTTTCCCCATTTATTTGCCATGAAGTGATGGGACCAGATGCCATCATTTTCATTTTTTGAATGTTGAGTTTTATGCCAGCTTTTTCACTCTCCTCTTTCGCTTTCATTAAGAGGCTCTTTAGTTTCAGTCCCTGTAGGCACTTCTTATTCCCCTTTCTGTCTTATTCCCCTTTCTCTCCACCGTGAGGGGCCCCATTTATAGTTTTTAAAAGCATAGATTAACAACGGGCTCCTTCGATATATTCAATACTTTTTTCCCTCTTTTTTTTTTTACCAGATCCATCCTTCAGTTCACTGATCCTCTCTTCAGCTACTTCCAATTTGACGTTAAGCCCAGAGATTGAGTTCTTAAATTCAGTCACTGGTATTTTAAAGTTCTAGAGTTGGTTTTGATTCTCAGAAATTTTTCCTTTTGTGAGGTATGTTTCTGAACGGTGAAGTTTGCATCTGATGCCTCTAGCACAGCTCTGATAGGCCGATACACCTCTGACCCTTCTGGATCTGGTTCAGTTCTTTTTCTCTCGGTCCTGTTTGTTGTTACACCCTTTTTTGCGTTTTTGGTTGCATGTTGGACATTATGTTTGGAAAACCCTAGAGGTTCTGAGTGATGCTGCCTTCTCCAGTTTCCTCTGACGCAGACCTCCAGTGGGGACAGAGCTCTCTGTTCACTCAGGGCCTGAGGGACTTGAGGCTGGGGGGTCCTTGTAAGCTCAGTCTCAGCAGCCTTCACCCACCTTCCCCCCGACTCCCTGGAGGAGCCCTCCAGCATCCCCGTTTGGAGGCTGGACTGCCTCCCAGGCCCCCTCCTCGGCAGGTCCTGAAGCCCACAGTCTCCTGAGCACCGCGAGGGGACTGATGCTCAGCGCTCAGCCGGTTTGGGCAGAGTGTTGGGCACATGTTCCGTGCCTCCCTTTTTCTTGGGGAGCTTGGTCTCTGACGTCCAGCCTGACTTGTCAGGCCTGCATTCGAATTTCTGTCTTCCCAGCCCAGGGAGCCGCCCAGAGCCGTGTCAGCCAGTCCCCCTGCTGGACTTGTCCCCTGCCTTTTCTCCCAGGGTTGGCTTTGCTCAGATGCCCTGAGGGAAGGCATGGCCGTCTCAGTCTCTCTGCTTCCCTTTGGTTTGGAATCTTAGGTTGTGGCTGCCTGGGGGAGCTCTTTTAAACTGTATTTAGCTTTTCTAGCTCTTGGTAGGCTGACCTAAAGCAGCTTGTGTCTGTGACTGGAAGTGGGGACGCCCTGGGTGTCTCCTCTTGTCTGAAGCCACATATGAGTGTGAGTTATAGTTGCTCAGTCATGCCTGACTTTGCAACGCCATGGACTGCAGCCTGCCAGGCTCCTCCGTCCATGGAATTCTCCAGGCAAGATTACTGGAGTGGGTTGCCATGTCCTTCTCCAGGGGATCCTCCTGACCCAGGGATCCTGCATTGCAGGAGAGTCTTTACCATCTGAGCTACCAAAGGAAGCCACATGTAACAGTCACAGTAATTCTGTTGATCATCTGTATTTGATACAGGAGGAAACAAGAGCCAGGGGTCCTTGCTTGGTACCCAGGGTGGCGTTTCTGCTCAGAGTCCCCATTGCCCAGCCGTTTCAGTGCCGCTTGAACTTGGGAAGAAGGTGGAGCCCACGGCCACTCGAGCTGGGGACAGAGGAGTGGTCCCCACCTTCCTCCGCCCCTGCCAGCCCAGGGCAGCCTTGCGATGACGCGGCTGGCGGTGGAGGAGGAGTCTGAGGAGGGAGGGGTTCCGGGACTCTGTGACGTGGTCACACGCGGGTTTTCTTTTTCAGGTTGAAAAAAATGATGGCTCTTAGTATTCCCTCCAATTTCACTTGAAGGTTGAACATGAAGATTGTATTCTTAAAGTTGAGTGCAGTGAATTTACAGTCTTTTTGAAAGCAACAGTTGAGGTTTTAAAAAGACGTCTCAGAGAACTCCAGTAGATAAAGTCAAAAAAAGAGAACGTGTTCAGGGTGAACTGCGGGCGGGAGCCCAGACTGTACTCCGTCTCTCCCAGAGTCTGTGACTGCTGAGGTGGGTGGATCCACACCCCAGGTACTGGGGACTGAGGTCCTCCATTGCCAGCAGAGGCTGGGCTGAGCCAGAAGCGGGCACTGTGCCCGGTGAGTGGAGAGCCTCAGGAGAGGGGGGGGCGCCTCGGTGGTGCACGGTGGGGCAGCACCTGGCGGGGTCTGGGGGGGCGCTGGCTGCCGCGGCTCGAGGCAGGGCACCCCTGAGCCTCTGCCCCCGTGGGGCAGAGTTGTCTGGCAGCCCGGGGTCAAAGTGAAGAGGGCGCGTTCGCAGCAGGTTGAATGCACCCCTGTCCCCACTGTGGGTTCATTTTCAGTGCCTGGAGCGAGGTGGGTGAAGTGAGTGAGCCAGTGAGGGAGGACCGAGCTCAGGGTCAGAGTGGGGGCAGCCAGCGCGGTGAGTCCTCCTCAGCCGGGTGGGCTCTGGGCACTCAGGTTCGGGGTGCCCTTTCAGTGGCCTCACTGGAGGCGTGTTTGGGGGGTGGAGGGGCAGAAGCCCACTTAGAAGACGTGCTCATTCCTGGTGGTGGTTTCTGAAGCTGTTTATACTGTTGGGTTCGACTGCGACCCAGTACCCTTGCAGGGTCCTGTGTGACGGTGGGCCTGAGCTGTGAGCACGGCCCTCCTCCTCCCGCAGCCCACACGCCCCACAGCCTTTGGCGGCCCCTCCCCTCTCTGCACCCCGGATGCTGGCCTGAGCCCCCCACCCCCCATTCCCACGGTCCGGTCCGGGAGACGTGCGCTCTCCCAGGTCCTGGCCTGGCGCACACAGCCCGCCTCCTGTGGGTGGGTTGCTGTGATTTCCTGACTCTTGGAGCTGCCTCTGGGGTCCGCTGGTGACATCTGGACCCTGTCTTCACACACAGGTTGACCCAAGGAGGGTTCGAGCCCGGTGGGCCCTCTGTCCCCACCCCCGTCCCGCCCCAGCCGCGCTGGGTAAGAGGTCACCCCTCATATGACATGTTTTGCCTTTGTGAATATGTTAGTTCTCTCAGAGGCCATTCTTCTGACCCTGTCCCCTGCTTGCTAACTCTTAGCTCCTGCTAAGAAACCTGGCAACTAACTCTTCCAAAGAACCAGCTCTACCCTGGGTATAAAACTCCTCAAAAACGCTCATATTCTGACAGCAGTTTTATTTCCGCTAAGGAAACGGTTGGTAAAGTAGAAATAACGTGCAGCTCGAGCTCCACAGAGTTAGTGGCTCCCGCTGGCCTCCCAGCCTACCTCCCTGCCCGCTTCTGGCCTCGCTTCGGGACGGTGTGGTTTCAGGTGGTCCCACTCTCGTGGTGAAGGTGGGCTCGCTGGGCTGCGGCGGTGATTTCAGGCCCGTCTCTGACTCTCTGCACTGCTGCTGCTCCTCGGGGGCCACCAGGGCCCTGAGGCCACTTGGTGTTCCTGCCAACTCACTTCTTACACTGGGAGTTGCAGAGTGATTTCTCGGTGCTCAGTGCTCCGTCTAGTCACTGGCCCGCCTCTTAGGGAGCGCCCCTCGTTTAGTCGCTGGCTCGCCTCTTAGGGAGCGCCCGCGCTGCCCCTTCTCTCTCGCCCCGTGGGCGCTGGCATTGCTGCTTGTCCGGTGCGTTCGTCTGCTGTCTTCACATTTCCGGAGATGGGTTCCTTGACCCCCTTGGATTGGCTCCTGCGGCTTTGGGCCAAGGCCCCCTTAGTCTCGGAACGTCTTGTTTCTGGCACAAAACCCGTCCCAGGCCCTCACTGTGTTTTTCCTGCCTCAGGTCTAGGCTCGTCCCTCTGAGAAGCCCCGGCTCCTTTCCGTGGGGCGGGATTTGGGAATCAGCACCTGGGGCCCGGGCGTGCTCATTGTCACAGGGGTGAGCATCCCTGAGGTCCTTCTGGGGAACAGAGCCAGGCAGAAATGCTCATTTTCTAAGAGCCCTGGATTTCACATTGTTATTTTCTTAATAAATTAAAATGGAGCCTTTCCACTCGTTTCATATTTATTCTTCTTTTTTATTTATTTATTATTTATATTTATTCTTATTCTTATATTTATTCTATATTTATTCTTATTTTACACAACAACAACAACACTCTCGAAGGGAGACGGTGAAGGCTCGCTGCCTGCTGTTGCTGATTAGATGTGGACAACATGCTCCACTTTGTAGGTTTTCCCTATGGCTGAAAGTGAGCTCTTGGCTGAGGTTGGCAGCCTGGATCGTGGGTCCTTGGCAAGGAAGGTCCACCCAGGGAGTTCTTATTCTTGGCTAGCTGGATCTCATTCTTATTCTGTGGGGAGGTTTTATTTTGCTCTGAAAATGAACTTGGGAACTTGCAGCCTCCCTTGAATTTCCAAGGTTTTCTGCTTTGCACGTGGGCCAGTTCTCCACTTGCCTGTGTAATCTGAAGCCTTTACCAACAGTGGCAGGAACACAGACGTCAGGCGGTGGCATGCTGAAGCTGTCCAGTCGTCTTTATAGAAGTTTGAGTTCTGCTCGGGACGGATCGATACTCAGAGCCATTAATCTTTCTTAAACCGGAAGGTGCTGTTAGAAGCCGGGCCTCGCGCTCTCCTCCCCACCCTTAGAGTGGTTCATGGGAAACATGAATGCCAGGTAAGGTCAGGTCCTCTGTTCCCTAAAGTGGAAACCAATGTGGCCGGGGGTGCGTTTCCAGTAGTCTTGAGTATTCATCTGAATAGTCTGATGTGGTATTCGCTTTCACGCACATCACAGCATAAAATAGGGCTTCATTTATGACTGCATGTGGAATCCAGTTGGGGCAGAGGGTTGAAGAAGGTCCGTGTAGAGTTTTATTTTGCCGTTTGGTGGCTCAGCTCCTTTTCTTCCCCTGTCGGCCAGCTGGCCTTTTGCCCCTCCCCGCGCTGTCTGCAGGCGTTTCACCCAGAAACAGCATGCCTCTGTCCTCAAGCCAACGACGGGGGCACCAGGTCTCTCATACTCGGGCCTGGGCCTGGGCCTGTGTTCAGGTAGATCAACACACGCGCGTGTGCACACACCACACACACCCCCACACAGGTCAGAGTCAGGGCGGGTGCGCTTCCGAGGAAAGCAGCCTGTTCAGGCAGGGTTGGTGGGACTTAGCGGTCAGCTTCGTTGGTCACCTCGCGGAGCTGAGCCTTCAGCATTCTCATCAGAGGGACAGTAGCTGTTCCTTTTCATTTAGCGGTTCTTAATGCCTGCTGTGGGTCAGGCGTTGTCTCAGCGCTGTGTGGATGCGTGTTGAGGGAGTTTAGGTGAGAAATAGTCAGCAGTTATGGCCTCTGACCCTTTAAGAATTGAAGTGCAGTTGATTTATAATGTTCTGTTAATTTCAGGTGTTTAGCAAAATGGTTGGGTTATACGTGTATATGTATATATTCTTTTTCAGATTCTTCTCCCACGTAGGTTATTAAAAAATACCGAATAGCGTTCCCTGTGCTCTACAGTAGGTCCCTGTTATCTGTTTCACATGTACTAGTGTGCGTATCGGAGAAGGCAATGGCACCCCACTCCAGTACTCTCGCCTGGAAAACCCCATGGGCGAAGGAGCCTGGTGGGCTGCAGTCCATGGGGTCGCACAGAGTCGGACACGACTGAGCAACCTCACTTTCACTTTTCACCTTCCTGCATCGGAGAAGGCAATGGCAGCCCACTCCAGTGTTCTTGCCTGGAGAGTCCCAGGGACGGGGAACCTGGTGGGCTGCCATCTGTGGGGTCGCACAGAGCCGGACACAACTGAGCGACTCAGCAGCAGCAGTGTGTGTATGTTAGTCACAGACTCCTCTTCTGCCCTCCCCCACCCTCCCCTTGTGTCCATGAGATTGTTTCTTTGTCTGTGGGTCTGTCTCTGTTTTGTACACAAGTTCACTTGTATTTTTTTTGTTTTTGGCTGTGCTAAGCAGGGCATGGGGTCTTAGTTTCCTGGACCACAGATGGAGCTCGTGCCCTCTGCAGTGGAGGCGTGGAGTCTGACCCAGTGGCCCACCAGGGAATGCCCGAATCTTTTTTTTTTTTTTTTACTTAATTCCACCTATAAGTGATATACAGTAGCCTCTAAGCCTCTCTATGTGAATTATTTCAGTGAAGTCTTGTGGTGATACTACAGAGTATGCTTAAAACAGTACCGTTCAGTACCGTTTTTTCAGTACCATTCTATTAAAAGTACCGTTAATAGAAAGCAAGGTGCTGTTATGTACTCCATTATAGATGAAGAGACTGATGCGCCAGGAGCTGGCAGACCATGCTGGTGGTCAGTGCTGGGCCCCAGGCATTCTGACTCCAGGGCTCCTCCCACAGGAGGAGATGGGGGTGGGCAGGGTGCCCCGAGGGCCTGCGGGGCTGGTCCGGGGAGGGCCAGGGTTTGCTTCTTCCGTGGAGGGTCTCTGTGTCCCTGCGGGCTCAGCCCCGACCCCTCTACGCATGCCCTGCCTGTGGACAACTGGGCACCACCTGGAATTGGAGCCCTCCAGTGGTCCCTGTGGAGCCCACTGCCCTGCTGCTCTGCCCCGGTGCTCAGCGCAGCGCCTGGCAGGGTCCCGTGGCGCAGACGTGGCGATTTCCTGACGCTGGCAGTTGGTTTCTCTGCCCCGAATCTTTGAGGTCACCTCTTCTTAGATGTCTCTTCTAATTCTGTCTGACTCTTCCTGCGGCTCTTTCCCTTGATGAATCAGACGTTTAGGGTCTAGATGTTTCTCTTTAGAGAGTTTCTCCGCTGTCCCTCATCACTTTCTGCAGACATACTTTCCTGCAGCGCGTGCCCGCAGCCCCGGAGCTCGTGTGTCGTTCAGCCGGCTCTCGGCGCCTGGTGAGGTTCCTGCTTGCTCCCCTGTGAGCCCGGCCGGCCGCTGCAGCAGTGAGTGAGGTGGGCGCTGTGGCTCTGGAGCAGCGCACATGTCGGGGCGGGTGAACGACACAC
>NW_011494652.1:2173540-2178352 GCF_000754665.1 Bison bison bison | reverse complement strand
AGCCGCGGCACTCCGCACCTTCTGCTCTGCTTCCGTCCCCAGCTCACCTCCTGGAACCTCTGGGCGCGTCTCTGTAGAGTAAAGGAGAACTCACCCCTGAGTGCAAAGCTTTCTGGACAGCAGCCCATCTCTGGAGGATCTTCGAGGGGCCTCCTGCACCACGGCCGCCGCCCTCGGGGGGTCGGGGGTGTGTAGGGAAGCCCTGGGCCTGGGCGGTTTCCGTGTCCCTCTCGCCCCATGACTGTCTGTATTCTCCGGTTCCTGCACCGCCTTTTGCTTTGGCAGAGTGCAGGGTCGACGGCTGGCCGCGGCCGGGCCAAAGCAGCGAGGGGGGATGCTGGGCACGGACGTCCCTCTCCCGGGGCCAGGCCCTTCAGCCGCCCGGGGGCGTCCCGGCGCGCTTGGGTGGGGTGTGGTTGCCACTGTGGGTGTCGATGGAGGCTTTGTGAGAAGGGCCAGAAATCCAGTGACGCGAGGGAGCCTGCAAGGATTGTCTGAACCGCGTTTGTCTTTGCCTGTGTGGAAGGAGCTGCTTTTGCGTCCGTGTGGCTCGGAGGTTGTGCCTCACGGGGAGCTGGGGCAGGGCTGGGCCCTCCCTGTGGGCTGTGCGGCTGCCCTGAGCCTCCACAGAGCCTCCCCAGAGCCGGGCACCCGGGGCGGGCAGTGCTGCCTGGCCTCCAGCAGGCTGCTGCAGAGGAGTGCCAGGAAGTGTGGCCACGACGGGGGGTCAGCTGTGACCGGCAGGGGAGAGAGGGAAGCAAGCAGAGTGCAGGCCGGGGACGGGTGTGCGGTGTGTGCAGCAGCCGCCCGTGCCCCAGCGTGTCCTCGAGGGGACATGTCGGGGAGGTAGCGGCATGTTTAACATGCCCTCACACTTCTTGCTGAGAAATGTGGGTGAACTCCATGGTGAGTGAAATGAGCCTGCTCCGTCTGGGGGCTCAATGATAGACTGCCTGCATGATCCACGCAGGAAGTAAGTCGCTGTGTGGACCCTGCGGCCTTCCCAGCGTCCTGGGGAAGCGAGGAGGGCCGGGCCTGGAGGCCGTGGGCCCCGTGGTGCTGCGCGAGGCTCTGGGGAGGCTGCTTATCTGGAGACTGCACCCACACTGCCCGCGTCGCCACCCGGAGCTGCAGATGGCCGCCCGCCTCTGAACGTTGCTTGCGGCTTCCCGGTCAGAGTCTGGGCTCCAGGCCCGTGTTGGGTGAGTCTGAGGCTGTTCTGCGCTGACCCCAGGTGCGGGAGAGGCCGGGACAGCAGGCAGCTGATGCTTCTGGCTCCTTCTGTGGGTCACATGCTGTTCCTCAAGGGCAGAGCACCTCCCAGCTGGAGGATTGGGGCTCCGAGGCTGGGTGGCCAAAATAGATGGCAGGCAGCAACTACCTGACCACAAGTACCGACAGTGGAAGAAAACAGTTGCTTCAGCAGCAGATGGCGAGGCCTCTTCCTGGCGGGAGGTCTCAGGGACAGAGGCCGTGTCCAGCTCCTCTCTGCCCTGACCTCCTGCCAGAGAGGCGAGTACAGTGGGTAGAAACTGGAATCAGGGCTTGGGGTTTTCCTCCTCCTCCAGCCCTTCTGTTTCCATCGCGCTCTCTCGTTTTTGTTTCCTGTTCCTGATGACCTTTACTCCCTTTGCAGGAGACAGTTTCGCAATCTCGAAGTGCTGCCTTTTTGGTGTGTGTAGCAGGGTGCCTGCTGATTACCTGAGCAGTCGAAAGGCCCATGCGGGGGGAAAAAGTGGTGGGTGGTTAGAACAAAGGGTTTAAGTTGGAAAGAATGTACATTCCAAGGTTGTTTTCTTGTGCAAACCGTAGAAATTCTTGGTCCCCAAAAAGTTTCACAATGAATTGAGAGATTGCTTGAAAGCGCATTCCTGCTGATGGGCCTGCTGATGGGCTGTGCGCGCTGTGTGCAAACCCCCTGGATGTCCAGTCTCGCCTGCTTGCTTCACCAAGCTGTTATCACTATTAGTGAGCATTAAAAGGGCCAGGCACTGCCAGAAAGTGAGACATTTTCTGGTGTACCTGTTCAGTAAGCGACTTTGGGCTGGTGATACCTCATCTTGCTGCTCAAACATTTTCATTTCCCTCAACAAAGAAGTGAAATTCCTTGGTGTCGACTTGGAATGCATGTTTTCCTGTGCTTTGAAACCCTACCGGTGTTGCTTCAGTTAAGTTCATCTTACAGTTATCTCCTTGGAAGTTGTATGGTAATAAAGACATACTGACACAGGTAATCCGCATTTATGGTCCCTTTAAATACCGTCAGTAATTTAGAGGGAGCTGGTGTTCCCATCTTTGTGTATTTCCCGCGCCCAGTGGCAGGTGTTAGGTTCGCTTTCTTCACGTTAGGGAAGCCTCTGTGGAAAGAATTGAGGGAAAGGAAGCCGTTGCTGCCCCCAGGCAGTGGGATAATTATTTTCATTAGAACAGAAGTGTTCCTCTTGTGTCTGGTGAACACACGAGCATCCTGGCCTCCCGCCCCCTGTCCGTAGTCAGGGGCAGGTGGTCCACCTCTGCGGCCAGCATGCCCCCTCAAAGGGGACTGCCGCGGCTGTGTCTTCAGCCCTGTGTTCGGGGCGCACTGAGGCCCTGGGCTTGGCCAGTCTCTGGACGCGGCCCGTGTGCAGAGCTGTGCCGGCCGCCACCCGCCTCCGCGTTCCGCCCTCTCTCCCCTCTAGGACCACGCGGCACAGTCTGGGTTTCTCTTTGCTAACACTACTGCTCTTTTCTTCCATTTTCTGGCTTCCCGGCGTGGGCCCTGGGTGCTGAACCTCACACGGCGCCTCCTGCCCTTCCTTGCCAGCCCGCCCAGCTCCCGGGTGAGCCCGAGCCTCGGCTGTGCGCAGGCAGTGCCCCTCCCTGGCAGCAGAGGCCAAGGCTCAGCCCCTTGTTGGCGCTCCCGGCCCACGTCCCGGCTTCCCTCCGCTCACACGCTGCTTCCCTCCATAAACACCTGTCCTTCTGGCTGAGCCAGTCTGCTCAGCCTGCTCGCCTGCCCGCACACCATGGCCCACACACGCACGCCCCTTCTCCCAGATGCCTTCCTGCTCCCTTGTGCAAAACCCCATCTTTGTCTCACGGCCGAGGCCAGCCCTGGGTGGTCTCCTCACACCTCTGATTTCTGCTGGGCCTCAGGCTGCCCTGTCTCGAGGAGATGATGGAGTCTGCTGCCTGGGGCTGGCTTTACTTTTTATTCTTTTTATCTTTTCTCCAGTTTTTAAAATGCCTTTAACTTTAAGAAAAAAGCAGATGAAGCAGTAGGATTGGATGTATATCAAGGCCATGCTTGAGGAAGCAGGAGAAGTCACGAGATCTCCTGGGGGTGTGTGGCTGCCCTTCCGCTTTCCTTGTGGGGATGGTGGTGACGTTCCTGGTAGGCTGTGACAGTCTCTTCCTCTTCACTAGCTGTTGAGTGATTCTTTTCTTTTCCACCCAGTCTTTCCTTCTCTCCACCCCCTACTTCTGTTTCACGTCCCCAGCTTAATACCATACTGACCTCAGCCAGGGTGTTTCACTTCTAAGACTGTTTTGTCATCTAGAAAATAGAGATACTCCATTTCCCAGCGTTACAGGCGGCTTTAGTGAGAAGTAGAATGGATCATCCACTGTGATAACTGCATGGAGTTGGCGGCACTCACCACGTGTTTGACGTCTGTCTGCAGACCCCTTACTGTGTCTCCCCCCTCCCCGCACCCCCCAGCACAGGTGGGGGCATCTCGGTCTGCAGGTGGGCTTGGTTCTGGTGCTTACTGGGTTATCTTCTGCAGATAACATAACGTCTGTATTCAGTTCTCAGTTCCAAGCCACTAATTAACCCAGTGACCTTTGCACTTCACTAACCTGCCTGGGCTTGTGTGTTCTGATTTTAAAAGGAGGTCACAATGAGTGCCTTACTGGGTGGCTGAGAATAAAATGTGATAAAATATATGAAAATGCTTTGAAAACCATAAAGCATTAATCGAAAATAAAGTTATTGCAGTTAATATTTAACCTTAAGTGTACTTAGTATAGCGCCTTAGAAACTGTTGTCGTTGTTTAGTAAATTATTTGACTGAACTAACAGGGCAACTCATTCTTCAGGCTGTGTTTCTATCTACTAAGCTTAATAGAGCCAGGCAGGAAACTGTCCATCTATGGTTATGTTGTTACATGATTGTAACTTCAGTTAGGGTTGTGTCCCTGGGCCTTTGATTCATGCTGAGGTATCCTCTTGTTAAATTAAAGGGTAAAACTTGTAACAGGGGACTCCTGTCAGAGGGTTTGCAGGACAGGGATACACAGACCCACAGGAGATGAGACAGGTTACAGAGTAGCGATCCGTGCTGTCGGAGGTGCTGATTCCTGCCTCCAGTAGAGCTGCAGCCTGTACACCCTGCATGGCACCAGGCTCTTCGCAGGGGCTGAGTTTTCAGCAGTGCGGGGAGTCTGTCTTCCCCAAAGTAGACGAGGGTCCCTGCAATGAAGTGTTGCAAGAGGCCTGGGAGAGCCTCGAGCAGGAGGTGAGTGGTCCAGCCTGGCCTGAGGCCCCGGTTCAGGCTACAGGAGAGTGTGCGGCTGTGACACGGGGTGGGGGTCAGGGGAGGCCTGCTGACCAAGGCCTGGCGGGTGTGGCTCCTGGGAAAGGGGTGGCCAGGGGCAGAGCCGGTCGTCTGCCAGCCTCTCAGGGAGACTCGCGATGGGCGGGCAGGGTCTCGACAGGCCGAGAGGCGGCCCCGCGGGCAGCGAGACGCCGTGTGGACAATAAAGCCTTTATCTGTGTCATTTCCACCAATCAGCTCCGTGGTTTTCCAGGAGCCAGTGTCATTCTTGTTA
>NW_011494652.1:2164749-2173440 GCF_000754665.1 Bison bison bison | reverse complement strand
CATGACAGAGAATCAAAAGCCTTTTTCAAGTTCAGTTGTACTTATTACTTCCAGCCTTGGCTATATGGCCTTAAACACTGGAGCGTTTGTGTTTCTTTGACTTGTCAGCAGAATTTCAGGAAATGCTATAAATGTAGCCATGCATCTTCTGAAGCTGCTCATTCTTAAACTTGTATTTTACTGACCGAGTGTACTAGAGCCCCAGGAAGAACTCCCTAATAAAGCCCTTTCGGTATGGTTTTATCCCATGTCCTTTGATTCACTGGAGATCCCTGCCTGCTGTCTGGTGTGTCCAGGCCATGGCCCACTCAGCCGTCCTTGATCTCCCGCGCGCTGAGGCTTGGGCGTTCAGTCGTGGTCTTCGTGTCTGTTCCATGCTGGCCAGAGTCTCGTTGCCACTCTAGAGCACAGCAGGTGCAGTGTTCGCTGGGCCTGTTGCATGTCAGAGAGCTGGTCTTCACTAGCACCTGCTGGGAACGTGGTAGAATTTCTCTTCCTGCCGACATTGCAGTCTCACAGGGCAGCAGAGCAGGTCCTGTCTTAGAAGCCTTTCTGTGCAGTTGTTTGCCGATACCTGTGAGGGCCCTGGAAGGCGGGGTCCGAAGGCTCCTACATGTCTCGGATATTCTCATTTAATAATGTCATAAAGTCATTTCCCAGAGTGCTTTGTTGTTGTTCAGTCACTGAGTTGTGTCTGGCTCTGCGACCTCATGGACTGCAGCACGCCAGGCTTCCCTGTCTCCTGGAGTTTGCTGCAACTCCTGTCCATTGAGTTGGTGCGGCCATCCCATCCTCTGTTGCTCCCTTCTCCTGCTTTAACCCATGTAAAAGAATTGATTGTGGCTTTTTTGGGGGGTGGGTGCAAAATTGAGGCTCTATGGCAGCTAATGACAAGCCTGAAATATTCTAAAATTGTGACTGAATCAGAAAAACCTGGAGCACACCACAAAGCTTTGTGAGGACTTGCTAAGCTGTGACCTCCTGGGCAGTCCGGGGGTGGTGCCAGGGAGGGCGGTGACGGCGCCTTACCGCCGGGCGGGGCTGCTCCTCCAAGCCCGGTCCTTCCCTCGAGGTGACGTCGGCTTCCTCTCCAGGTTCAGGGTGCTCGGACGCTGTCCTCCCCACCCCCTCCGCACGCTTGTCCGCCCGTGTTTCGCGGTGGTGCCATTGCCAGGAGGCTGTGGCAGGCCCACCACTGGCCCTGGGGCGCGGCCATGGGGGTGGGGGGCGCTGAGCGCGTGGGGTCCCGCGGCCGGGGCGCCCTCGTGGGGTCAGTGTCGCGGGTTTCCCAGTGGCTCCCCAGAGTGAGAACTGCTGTGGTCACAGCAGAGTAGAAAACAGAGAATCTCTCAGAGATGTTTTCAGTTCGTGTGATGTGACCGCAGGTAGAATGTAAGCATGCTAGACACAAAAAGGAGATCAGTCCTGGGCGTTCATTGGAAGGACTGATGTTGAAGCTGAAACTCCAATACTTTGGCCACCTGTGAAGAAAGCTGACTCATTGGAAAAGACCCTGATGCTGGGAAAGATTGAAGGCAGGGGGAGAAGGGGACGACAGAGGATGAGATGGTTGGATGGCATCACCGACTCAATGGACATGGCTTAGGGTGGACTCCGGAGTTGGTGATGGACAGGGAGGCCTGGCGTGCTGCAGTTCATGGAGTTGCAAAGAGTCGGACACGACTGAGCGCCTGAACCGAACTGAGACACAAAAACTTCGCATGCAACTAGAATAAGTCGTTTTATCTATTTTCATAAATATGTAGGACCGAGCCCGAGTCAGAGTTGGTTGTTCAATCTGCCTTCCTAAAGTGTATGTTAAAGTGGCCGGCCAGTTGGCCATTGTCTTAATGGGAAGCTAGGGGAGTTGCTTTGTACTTGAAATTGCCTTATATTTTTGGGGGCATGTATACTCTATATGTAATATATAATAAGTAATTTGAATATCCAACCAAATAATCAAAGGTTTATGGTTATTTTTACTGTTTTATAATAGCATAATATTTTAATCTGTCCTTTATTGCCGTGGGGAAATCAGAAAAGGCAAAGATTCTAAATGGAGAAATGGTGGTGACATTTGAGCAAAATTAATGCCTTTTTTCTTTTGCAAATGAAGTTTCACGTTTAAAAAGCAGTGAGGCCATCCTCATGTACCCAGGACTGTAAAGGGGCCACGCCAGCTGAACCTGAGCAGAACAGTCCATCACCAGGGCACGTGATGATAGTCGTCTGTGATCTTTGCTTTTTTTCGTCAAGACATCAAGACCCTGTGAGTCACAGAGTGTGCAGAGAGGCGACAAGAGCGGCAGAGCTGGTGTCTGCCTCGTGCGCGGTGGCCTACAGCGTGGGAGACGCTGAGAATTAACTAACGTGGCCCTTTGAGCCAGCAGTCTACTGTGTGTGCTTAGAGCAACCCAGCAGCTCCTTTTTATAATGTTTTTTTCATCCGTTATTTTTTTACTGGCACATAATTGCTTTACAGTGTTGTATTAGTTTCTGCTGTACAGCAAAGTGAGTCATCTACATATAAACATACATCCTCACCCCCATTATATTTTAAATTATAATTTGTCTTCTCATAAAATTACATTTGTTTAAAAATCTACCTAAACACATGAGTTTAAGAAATCAGTACATACCCTAATTGTAACATAAACTGAATTTTTAGCATTTGTTTACAGTAAAATATTTTGTTATCTAAGTGTTTTGGCATGACTGCAGTGGAAGACTATATAAGTCAGATGTGTGTTCTCCTGCCAATGAGCATTTCAGTTTAAGAGAAGATGGTCAGAAGCCATTCTGTAGGACAGTATAGGAATGTCCAGATATATTAGGATGAGTAAAAACAGACCAACCTCACTTGTGTTTGATCAAAGAAAAATAACAGTAACCGAAATGAGGATAAAGTGGCATTCATGTTACACATTGTCAAGTGAGAAAATGAGGAAGTATAATAACCTCACAAACAAGCTGAGCCTTCTTTGTAAGAGACACGCCAGCTAATCCCCTGCCTGGAGAGGGTCAGGGGGAGTGCGGGAGTGCGGGAGCGCTCACACCCAGGGGCGGGCGTGCAGCCAGTGTCTAACACAGAAGGTTTTGCGGACTTGTGTGTGATGGGTGAGAAAGGAGCAGGATGGATCCAAAAAAGAAACGTTGACACCAAGGTTTAGCAACACCCAGGATGATGGGACTTCAAAGCAACAGATGTTTTCACACATTGCTGGCCCATGAGGAATCATTTAGCAGTGTCCATTAAAATAATAAATGTCCTTTGACTCAGAACGTCTGAGATTATCCTACAAATAAACGTGGCGCACGTGCGCAGTGGTATGTGTGCACGGTCATCTGTTGTCGTGTTGTTTGTCGCAGCAGCAGATTGGAGGCATAAATGTCCCTCAGCAGGTGCACACAGGACGAGCTACCGATTTTGAGTTCATTGCCTCTGTGAAAAAGGAAAAGAACTTTATGGACTGAGGGGAAACGTCCTTAGGTTATGTCCTCAACTATAGAAAAGGGAGGGGAAGTGGGTGTGTTAGTTGGCATCCACACATACACACACATGCAAGAAACGCCAGCTTTAGTTAGCTGTGGTGTGGGAGAGCAGACAGTGTGCCGGTATCCCTGCTCCAGGCGTGCGTGCGTGCGCTCCGTCCTCAGCCCCCTTCCGCTGCTCCCGCCGTCACTGCTGCTATCAGTGGTGGTTCAAGAAGTCTGTGAATGAGACGAGAGCCTTCAAGATGAGTCTAGTGGCCGGCCATCAGAACTTGACAACGACCAGTTGAGAGCCTCATCGAATCTAATCCTCTTATAACTACATGAGAAGTTGTCATTGAAGTCGATGTCAACCATTCTACAGTTGTTTGGCATTTGAAGTAAATTGGAAAGGTGGAAAGGCTTGATAAGTGGGTGCCTCATGAGCTGACCAAAAACTAAAAAAATAATAATAATTTTGAAGTGTTGTCTTCTCTTATCCTTCACAACAACAACCATTTCTCGATCAGATTGTAAAGTACGATGAAAAGTGGATTTTATACAACTGGCAAAGACCAGCTCAGCGGTTGGCCTAATAAGCTCAGAAGTACTTCCCAAAGCCAAACTTGTTCCAAAAAAAGATCATGGTCACTGATTGGTGGTCTGCTGCCCATCTGATCCCCTGCAGCTTTCTGAATCCTGGTGAAACCATCACCTCTGAGCAGTATGCTCAGCGAATCAATGAGATGCGCCTAAAGCTGCAACCCCTGCAGCTGGCGTTCGTCAACAGAACCCGCCCGGTTCTTCTCCACCACAGTGCCTGGCTGCACGTCGCGGAACCAACACTGCAGAAGCTGAACAGATAGGGCTGCGAAGTGTTGCTTCATCCACCATATTCACCTGACCTGTCACCAGCCAGCTGCCACTTCTTCAGGCGTCTCAACAACATCTTACAGGCAAAACGCTTCCACGACCAGCAGGAGGCAGGAAATGCTTTCCAAGAGTCGTTGAATCCCGGAGCATGGATTTTTACCCTTCAGGAGTAAACAAACTTATTTCTCATTGGCAAAAATGTTGATTGTAATGGTTCCTATTTTGATTAATACATGTGTGTTTGAGCCTAGTTGTAATGCATTCACGATCCAAAACTGCAGTTACTTTCGTACCAACCTCATAGTTAGAAAGCACGAGCAACCCTGGTGTCCACTGACAGTTGAGTGGGTAAACAGAATGTTCTCCATCCACGTGGTGAATCATTATCCAGCCGTGAAAATGAGTGAAGCGGTGGCCCACACGGTACCACGTGTGAACCCTGAGAACGTTACACTGAGGGGAGGAAGCCAGATCCCCAAGGACAGACATACACATTGGTCTGTGTGAGATGTCTAGAACAGGCGGGTCCTGGAGACAGAAAGCAGACTAGTGGCTGCCGGAGGCTGGAGGGAAGGGGTGACGGGCAGTGGCTTCTGATGGGCCAGGGTTTCTTGGGGGGCAGGGCACAGTGGCCCAGGCTGAGGAGGCAGCAGCATGTGGTCTGGGAGCTTCGGGTAGAGGTCTGGTCAGCAGCCTCAGCAGTCCCGGCAGCTGGCCCACTTGGGGGCAGGGCGGGGACCATGTGGTTGCTCCGAGAGGCCAGGAGGGAGATGAGGAAGACCCTTAAAACCGCTGCGTGGAGATGCGCAGGGGCCTGGTGGATGGTTGCCCAGTCTAGGGCTGAAGCCTGACACAGGTCAGATGGGCACCACGTGTGTAGGGAGAACAGGGGCCCTCGGACAGAGCCCCAGGAGCACAGCGGTTCTGAGCAGAGAACAAGTGACCAGAGCAAGGGGGAAGAGAGCAGGAAGATGGGGTCAGCTGCTCCCCTGGAGGGCAGCGGGTGAGCGCGGAGCCCACGAGGCCGGGGCCCCCGTGCAGTGGCTCTGGGAGGGCAGGGGCGCGGCGGGACTGAGACACAGGGCTGGGAGGAGGGTCTGGACTGCCACGCGGGTGGTCCCTGCTCTGCTTGTGCCCTGCAGTTTAATGTTGTTTAAAGGAAAAAAAGAAGTGAGGATTGGCCTTTGGGCTGTGTGTGTGAGTTGGACTGTTAATTTCATTCTTTTGCTTTACTTATTTATTTGTCTGTGGCCATGCCGTGAGCTTGTGGGATCTTAGTTCCCCCGCCAGGGATCAAACCCAGGCCCCCAGCAGCCACAGTGGGACCGCTAGGGAAGTCCCTGTTTTCTTGTTTCTTAATACAAAGAGAGTGCATACTTAATTGAAAATAAGAAAGAATAGAAGTTAAAAGACTCATTTCCAGCCTGTTTTCCCAACCACTGCGGATAATCTGCATAGCACTTTGGTGGGTATCCATCTGGGTTTCTTATGTAAGAAATCTGTACATTCTTATGTAAATATGCATAAGAATGTGTGTGTAAAAGATTGTGTTTGCTCTTAACCAAATTGAGGTCACATTGCAGTACTGCTCTGCTCCATGTTTTGAGGTTCAGAGTATACAGTCTCCATTACTTAATTGCCAAGTGCTACGTATGAGCATACGTTTTATCAGTCTCTATTCTTAGAAACCCTGAATATTCATTGAAGGGACTGATGCCAAAACTGAAGCTCCAATACTTTGGCCACCTGATGCGAAGCCAACTTGTTGGAAAAGACCCTAATGCTGGGAAGGATTGAAGGCAGGAGGAGAAGGGGGCAACAGAGGATGAGATGGTTGGATGGCATCACCGACTCAATGGACATGAATTTGAACAAACTTTGGGAGGTGGTGAAGGACAGGGAAGCCTGGTATGCTACAGTCCATGTGGTCGCAAAGAGTCACACACGACTGAGCGACTAAACACCAATTCTTAGAAATAAGAAAAGATAAATCACATGTATTGGGACCTTTGAACTGCTTATGCATTTTTCTCTGCTTGCAAATAATCAGTGATTGAAAATCCAGTGCTATCACATTGATGACTTTAAGTCTCGTGAACTTGTGACCCATATTTCGCACAGGCATCAAGTTGGTCTTTTTCTGTCTAGTGTCCCTCTGTCCTCCTCCCGTCATTAGGTCACAATAAAAATAGTTACACATAACCTTTTTAAGCAACTTTTAATCAATACATTGGAGTTTCAAATATGTAATTTGCTGGTTCATTTGAATGTATAAACCTCTAATTATCTTTTAATTCAGAATTTAATCTGCTTTTACAGCTGACTACAGTACTCTTGCCTGGAAAATCCCAGGGACGGAGGAGCCTGGTAGGCTGCAGTCCATGAGGTCGCGAGGAGTCGGACACGACTGAGCGACTTCACTTTCACTTTTCACTTTCATGTATTGGAGAAGGAAATGGCAACCCACTCCAGTGTTCTTGCCTGGAGAATCCCAGGGACGGCGGAGCCTGGTGGGCTGCTCTGTGGGGTCGCCCAGAGTCGGACACGACTGAAGTGACTCAGCAGCAGCAGCAGCGCCCCATAGCTGCGGCTGGTAGATTATCTGAGTGAGCTGTGCAAGTCAGCTTTCAGGTGTTCGTCTTGGTTTCCTGAGAATCAGACCCCATTTCCATCCTTTATTACAACCGCGTCCCCCGACTAAGAGGATGTACACCTGTTTTCTCCAGTGGAGCTGTATTCTTTTCTCAGCAGGTTAGCAAAAATGATAAGTAATTAAAAAACAGAACTGTCGATGGAGATTACAGAGATGAGAAGGTGTGGAACTGTGACGCGGGCTGGTCAGGGGAAGCACGGATGTGGGCAGAAGGGAAGGGTTTGGGACCCCGTCCATGAGGTGGACTCTGACCGTCCCTGCCGCTCTCCCCCCAACCCCAAGTCCTCCTGCGGTGTCTGGGAAGAGCACGGGCATCACCTCCGGCGCCAAACGTCGCATCCCGTCTGTAGGACTTACTGTAAATCAGCTTGATCGTGGACTTTGACCAGTCCTGTCTAGTTTGAGTAACCTGATCCTGTTGTCCAGAGCCAGAAATGATGAGTATTGGGATTTTAACACATTATGGGAAATCAGGTTTTTAAAACTGATGTTAATGGTTGGATATTGTTTTCCCTGGTCTCAATCCTAGAAAATGTCAAATGGAAATGCAAATCTATGTTGCACAGACTTAGCATTTTAACCTGAAAATATTCCAATGACTGTTGTATCTGTTCACTTTCAAAGAGTGAACTTCAAACTTTAATTACAGTAAATAGAATGTCAGTTTTAACTGGCTTACAGTATTTTTTAAACAAACATTTTTTCCTAAAGAGAAAAAAATTTGGATGCTGACAGGTTCCTATCATAGAAATAGTGCAGATCACTTATTGCACATATTTGGAATTTATTCAGGCTCTACTAGTTTTTTTCTGCAAAAATAATACAAATGCAGTGTACATATGAACATGCTTTTGGAATCTTAAACTTTGGAATTTCCTGTCTCATGTTTATCTAAACTCCTAAGTTTAATTTGCTCTGGTACTTTTTTCAGTTGAATTCTTTTGAGCAAAGAGAAGAGTTTTTCTTTAAGGAGTAAAAATAAGTGTGGCGTTCTATACGTTTGTCTTCTGTATTCAAAGCGGTATTTCATAGAATGTTTTAACCGTTGGATTCGTTGTAAGAAGCGGTATTTCACAGAATGGTTTAACCGTTGGATTCGTTGTAAGAAGCGGTATTTCACAGAATGGTTTAACCGTTGGATTCGTTGTAAGAAGCGGTATTTCACAGAATGGTTTAACCGTTGGATTCGTTGTAAGAAGCGGTATTTCACAGAATGGTTTAACCGTTGGATTCGTTGTAAGAAGCGGTATTTCACAGAATGGTTTAACCGTTGGATTCGTTGTAAGAAGCGGTATTTCACAGAATGGTTTAACCGTTGGATTCGTTGTAAGAAGCGGTATTTCACAGAATGGTTTAACCGTTGGATTCGTTGTAAGAAGCGGTATTTCACAGAATGGTTTAACCGTTGGATTCGTTGTAAGAAGCGGTATTTCACAGAATGGTTTAACCGTTGGATTCGTTGTAAGAAGCGGTATTTCACAGAATGGTTTAACCGTTGGATTCGTTGTAAGAAGCGGTATTTCACAGAATGGTTTAACCGTTGGATTCGTTGTAAGAAGCGCTTGTATTTAGCCAAAACGACGGGAGTTAAATAGTCTCTTCATAGGTGAGTGAAGACAGTTTGGTGCCATTAGGAGAAACTTAAGGAAACTGTGTGTGTAAAAGATACAGGCTCGTGCCTGGTGATGAACGGG
>NW_011494652.1:2157221-2164649 GCF_000754665.1 Bison bison bison | reverse complement strand
CTACTCAGAGGCCCACGGCCACGGTCCGGGCGTCCCGGCCGCTCCCTGCCCTCCCCGGTGTGTCTCACCCGCCCTGCCGCTCAGTGCAGAGGCATCTGTTTTCTCAGTGAAATTGGAAGAGATTAAACGAGTACTTCCAGAAAGCCCCCCCACCAGCTCACTGTTCATCTGGATCTGGGCCCATGCATCTGACCGCCTGTCTGCTGACCGTGGGTGAGCTGTGTGCCCGGGAAAGGTGCCCTCTGCCCGCTCAGCTCCCACCCTGCCCCGGACCCCTGCCATCAGCCTGCGAGCCCCAGCGTATCCTCTAAGAGGGCTCTCCTGACCCTGCGTCTCCTGAAACAGTTGCCCGATTGCCTTCAGCGCTTGACTGCAGAGTCCCTCACGAGAGCAAGCCTGTGCTCCCTGCACCCCCATCCTCTGTCCACTGGGCTTTCGACCCTGCCAGGGCTTCTGACCTGCTGTGGTCCTGGCCACCGTTGGCCTCCACTTCAGCAGACCCTCTACTGACCAGTAAGCGACTCCTTCTCCTGGTACCCCTTGACTGTGGCTGCTCCTCCCAGGGTTCCTGACGCCCGAGATGGTCCCCTTCCCTCTTGGCTTCCCCCAGCCTCCCTGGCTGGCACCTCTCACTTCCCAGCCACCCAGCAGTGACTTCTCGCTGGGCTCAAACCTCGGCTCTTTTCGCCCGCACTCAGCACCTCGCTGCTCTGTCTCATCTTGGCCTGTGTCCCCTAGGACTCCAGACTGGGAGGCTCTGGACTTGACACTGCCGCTTGAAGGCCTGAGTACGTCTCAGATTAAGCTTGTCTGAAACTGGACGGTTAGCGCTCCCTCCAAAGCCTGCTCTTCCCATAGACATCCCCCCCTCGGAGAACAGTGCCTGCCTCCTTCCCTCGCTCCTGGGGGGCCGTGGAGAGGAGACCCAGTCCCTGTGGCTCCCCTCCCTGCCCACTTCCCAGCCATGATGCCCAGTGCCCGTGCCGTGTGGGCAGTCTGTCCGGTGTGAGGACACGCTGGATTGCTTCTCCCCAGCGGGACTGGAGCTTTGTGTTTGCCGGTCTGCACTGAAATCCTGGCGTGAAGGGCTGTTCACGTTCTGTCGCTGATCCATGCTCTTAGAAGCCACCTTGTCTCCAGAGAGTTCTGTGTGTGTGCCTGCACACGCGCGCAAATTGTGATAAAATACGTGTAACATGAATTGAACATTTTAACCAGTTGATTGAATGGGTGACTTCAGTGGAGTCAGGCTAACAGGTGGCTTGGGGTGCCATCAGCCTTTTTCCCAGAGGAACACTCCAAAGCCTGGTGGCCTTGTAGACCTTCCCTTTTTTCTTCACTCCCCCAGAGGTTCCAGGTCACTTGTCTGTGTGTCGTTTAAGAATCTCTTTATCCACTTTGTTTTTAGGATTTATGTTTAGGAAAGTATCTCAGACTTCCCTGGGTCTGGAGAAGGCAGGCTATGGGCCTGCCAGGTTGAGGTGGAGGCTGAAGGCCGGTCTGAGTAGTGGTGGTCTGTGTGGTCGAGGGGTCAGTGGACCCCCTCTTCTCTGGAGGGGCAGGGAGATCCTTTGTGTGGAGCCTGGAGAAGCTTGACAGGGTCAGTCTTCAGATTCTCACTCTCTTTTTTAATTTGTATTTACATTTAGTTACTTACTCATTTAACTGTTTTCTAGGAGTTTGCAGCACTTACTAAAGAACTAAATGTATGCAGGGAGCAGCTTCTTGAAAGAGAAGAAGAAATCGCTGAGCTGAAAGCAGAAAGGAACAACACCAGGGTCAGTAGGGGGATTCTCATGTGTTGACATTCGCCCTGCGGGGATCACCACTGGGCTCCATGTTGCTGTCTTTAAACTCTGTCTGGTTTTCAACCCATTTTCCACATTTTCCCACTGAGTGGCCCGGGGTGGATCAGTTCAGGGTTCTCATACCTTGCTTCAGATTTATGATGAGAGCTAATGTAATTTTAGTACATTTGAGGGGGGTTTCTCTTAACATTTTTGTCCACGCTTCACTTTGTGTGGGATCTTAGTTCCCCAAGTGGGAATTAAACCCATGACCCCTGCAGAAGTGTGGAGTCTTAACTACTGGGCCACCAGGGAAGTCCAGTCTAACTTTAGACTGAACTGGCGGGATTCCGACATGCCTTAGCACAGTTTTGGTCTTAGCGTGAGGCTGAGAGGAGTTATCGGCCCCAAATTCAAGTGTGAGGCTGAAGGTGCTGCTCTGGCCCCGCCCTGCAGCTGCTGCTGGAGCACCTGGAGTGCCTGGTCTCCCGGCACGAGCGGTCCCTGCGGATGACGGTGGTCAAGCGGCAGGCACAGTCCCCGGCCGGCGTGTCCAGCGAGGTGGAGGTGCTCAAGGCGCTCAAGTCGCTGTTCGAGCACCACAAGGCCCTGGACGAGAAGGTACCAGCCACCTGGCCCTCCTGGATCTGTACACTTGCTGCGTTGTTAGGTGAACGACGCACGTGTTTGTGTAACTAGTCGACTTGAAAACTAGCTCACTTGTTTGTAACAAGTTGAGCGTCTTGTATTCTTGTAAATAGTTTTTTCTGTAAGAAGTCAGAGTTTTATTTGGTTAAAAAGCGTTGCCTGCGTACATGCTCGGTCATGTCCGAGTCTTTGCGACCCTGTGGACTGTAGCCCACCACTCTCCTCTCTCCACGGGACTTCCCAGGCAAAGACAGTGGAGTGGGTGGCCATCTTCTACTCCGGGGGACCTGCCTGACCCAGGAATTGAACCTGACCTCTTGTATTGGCAGGCGGATTCTTTACCACTGAGCCACCTGGGAAGCCCCCAGTTAAAAAGTATTAGTTGGCATAAATATTTCAAGATTTATTATATTCTGTATATGAATTTGCAGTTAAAAGCTGGGTAATAAAATTAATTTAGGATAACATTTTGTTCTCTCAAACTTAGAATTGAAAGCTGTTAACAAGCAGGTTTTCTTGACGTTAAGATCAATGAGAGACGTTAAAGGTGCTCTGTGGCAGTAGCGTGTATGGGGTGAGTGTATGGTGAGAAGTGCACTGACGTGCACACACACGGCAACTCAGTGACTCGGCCCCTTTCATTTCAGGTGAGAGAGCGATTGCGAGTAGCGCTCGAAAGGTGTAGTTTGTTAGAAGAAGAACTGGGCGCCACACACAAAGAGGTGAGCCTCGTCAGTCTTCGTGTAAGTTCAGTTAAGGGTTTGTCACTTTTATCCCTTCATTATAAGAAAGAATGAAGGCCGTAGTGGTGGGCATCACATGTTACTTATCTTTCTGACTGAGGACCCGCCCACCTGGGTTATTTTAATAACTAGTAAACTAGACTGTGGCTCAGAGCTGCAGGATCTCTTAAGTACCCCTTTGTCTAGGAGAAGACAAATTCTGACTCTAATCACCTGACTCTATTTGGCATGGATAGCATCACCACATATTTTCTTTTTATGTTGTGTTTTCAGTTTAGACTTGAGTTTTTCCAAGTAGAGTTTTGCTGTGTTTACTTATTTCTTTACTCTCCTTCAATTTTTTGGTTTCAGCTGATGATTCTTAAAGAGCAGAATAACCAGAAAAAGGTACTAACGGACGGGGTGCTTGATGTAAATCACGAGCAGGAAAGCGCGCCAAGCGCCAATGGAAAGGCAAGTCCTCGGTCTCGCGCTCTGTCTGGTTCTCGTCTTACCGTCCAGTCTGTGTGGGGCTATTGGGACCTCTCACCAATGCACCATGTAGGTCTGAGCGGCCGTGAGGGTCGTGTGAGCTCCTAGAGTGCAGAAGGCAGTGTTGACCTCACCGATTGCCTGGAAGTGCTGTGTTTCCTCCCTCCCGAAACACGGCCGCCTAAGGCTTCCTTTCCCCCTTAGAGATCCTCCGACGGCTCTCTGAGCCACGAGGAAGACCTGGCCAAGGTGATGGAGCTCCAGGAAGTCATCGACAAGCAGTCGCGGGAGCAGAGCCAGATGAAGGAGCGCCTGGCAGCCCTCTCTGCCCACGTGACGGAGCTGGAGGAGGACCTGGACACGGCCAGGAAGGACCTCATCAAGTCCGAGGAAGTGAACACGAAACTGCAGCGGGACGTCCGCGAAGTGAGTGCAGCGGCCATGTCCATTGTCCTGCGGTGGAATGTGGGTCCCTTGTTCTCCCGGTGATCTCAGCCTTGCGGTGGCCGCGTGAGCAAGAGCAGAGCACCGGCGGGACCGCGGCCGGCTGCCTCCCTGCCTCTGCGTCGTGGGCTCTGGGGCAGAAGAGGCCTGGTCCGTTGGCGGTGGAGCGACATGAGGGTGGCCTTGGCACTGTGCTGCACCCGGGCTGTGGACTCCGCGCTTGTACCAGTTCTAGGGGCCCAGGTGTTCCTTTTTTAAAAATTCATTCATCCATTCATTCATTTATTGGCATGTAGTTGCTTTATACTGCTGTGTCAGTTTCTGCTGTACAGCAAAGTGAATCAGCAGTGTGTGTGTGTATGCACACACACACATGTGTTCCTCTTTTTTGGATTTCCTACCCATTTGCTTCACCACAGAGCACGGAGTAGACTTCCCTGTGCTGTACAGTAGGGCTGATTTTACGCGTGCTATCAGCAGTGAGTATGTGTTACTCCCCACCCTCAGACCCTCAGGCCCGAGCTGTGTGACCATGTGGAATCATGATGTTCCTGGAGGTCATGTCTGCGGGTGTCATGAGTTATGAGAAGCTACCTAGCGGTCACTGTGAAAACAAAAGACTGCTGGGGGCTCAGGCCTCCCGCTGTGAGCCTCACCTCGCCTCTCCTTTGTACACAGACAGACAGCGCCCACCCTGCCCCCCTCCCCCGTGAGACGGTCTCAGAGAGACCCCTCCAACACGTGGTACAGCAGGCGGACTTGTTTAGTAGCTTGGTGTGAGTGATGCTGTGTGAGAACTCAGAACAGGAATATGTGCACGTGTTTGTATAACCTATTCACACTACTCTTTGGCAACAGGAGGAGATTAGGTGGCAGAGTTTAATACATAGAGAATTCTGGAAAAAGTGTTTTTAAGACCTTTCAGTTTTAATGTTCAGACTTTGCCAACATTGGTTACTTAGTAACTACGGAGGGACCTGAAATGGGCTTTGAGCGGCGGACAGGAGTCGCACCAGCAGCAAGTTCTGGTCCTGGTCTGAGCGCTTCATACACGTGGTGTAACTCGGCTTCAGAAGAGTTAGGCTTGAGAAGGCTGCTTCCAGTTGTGTTTCACTCTGACCTCTCTTTCCACTCGTTAATATTCTTACTTTAATTCTGAGGAAATTGCATGAGATTTTTCCAACTTTTACTCGAGGAAACGAGCCTCAGAGCTCCCCGTTGGATCTGTTGAAGGTCCCTCCCTATTCTGGGTCAAGGCCACCTGTATGGTGTAGCAGACAGAGGTCCTGACTTCATGCCAGATACCTTCCCTCCTGGAATTCTTGGAATAATAGGGTAGTTTAGTATACTTTTTGTTTGCTGTTTGGGTTTATTATGTAGAAAAGAAGCTTGGTAAACTGAGTGGCCAGACAGAACGTTAAGACAGGTGGGTGCCAATCGTGGCAGATGAGACCTTTGAGGTAGGCGCGTTTTTGCTCACATCAGGGAAAATTGCCACGTCTAGGACTTTAGTCTTGAGGACACTAACTTTATGTTTGATTTGAAAGTTAGGATTTAGCCCAGCTTTTTTACTCTTAAGTGTGTCCGAGCGTTCCGTGATAACGACTTACCTTTCTCCTCTGCAATGCCCGGTGTAGGCCATGGCCCAGAAGGAGGACATGGAGGAGAGAATCACTACCCTTGAGAAACGCTACCTCGCTGCACAGCGCGAAGCCACCTCTGTGCATGACCTCAATGATAAACTTGAAAATGAAATCGCAAATAAGGATTCTATGCATCGACAGGTACTGACTGTGTCTGACTTCTGTAGCGGTGCATCACCGAGGAAGCTAAAGACCTTTTCACGAGGTTCCCACGTCGGGAATCAAGTCCCAGTGTGACGTTCTTATGACCCTAAAATACTGTGTTGAAAAGTGTGGATGTACATCATGGTAAATCAGCTGTACTGGAATGAAATACAGTTTTTAAAAATTGGGGGTGACTGCAACTTACAGGTTTGAATTATTTGGGACTTGGTTTAACCGTTTTGTGGAATTCCACTCCTGACTCTTTTGTTTTACTTGAACGTGAATCGGTTGGCTTATTAGTGTTTTTACTGAAAGAGCAGAGAGCGGCAGGGAACTTCACAGCAGCTGGCTGCCTGCTGGAAACTGGGGTCACTGTGACAAAAGGCAGGGTTAGAGCTCCGGTCTGATTAGGGTGTGCACCTCCTGTGGTTTGGTGAGCCTTACTTGCTCCTGTTCCTGTGTGGTCTCAGATAATCAGGACTTAACCAGGAGAACCAAATCTGGCTTTTAAAGCAAAGTGAGTCGGTCTGGTGTGTTGCAAAGGGTATCATTGGCCCCAACACAAAAATAAAATACTAGAAAGCCATTGAAATTTATGATGTGGAATGCTAATTAAGAGCATTATGATCTACAAAGTAATGGCTGTAAAGGCAGATCAGAAAATACCCTATACCATATGCTGTTGTTTTCTGAGGGTTTTAAAGCATGTCGTATTGTTTGTGTATGTACATAGAATAGTAACACACACAGAAGAAATAAGAAAGCTGCTTAGAAACAAATGTTAACCTCTCAGGAACCTGAGTTTATAGATAATTTAATTTTTTTTTCTTTTTTAAAAAAGAATCTGTCTAAATTTTCTACGTTGAAAGTTTTTCAGACTAATAAGATCTTTTAAAAGAATAATCATGCGTTCACAAGTATCAGTTGACTGGCATTTCACCAGGCACACTCTTAGCAGGTCGGTATTTCAGAGGAGATGAAAGCCGTATTTTGGCTCACATGCCCGTGGCCATCTGTGGTCAGTAGGGTTCCCTTCAAATGATGATTCTGGTGACGTTTTAAGAAGGGTCAGTACTGAACCCTTCTTCCCTTGTCAACAAGAATGAATAAGCTTCTATAGAAAACTGATCTTTAATATACAAGAACTTTTTTTTTAAAAAAAGACTTTTTTGGGGACGTTTAGGAAAAGCAAATACTCTGGCGGGAGGTATTCTGCCCAATGAGACTAAGCCCAGGAACACTGAGAGAAGATTTACCGTGACACAGCTGCCGAAGCAGAGCTAATCCAGTAGACACATGCGTTCGGGTTTTGTCTCAGCGACTCTGCTCTCCCTTTGTAGACAGAGGATAAAAACCGGCAGTTGCAGGAGCGCCTGGAGCTGGCGGAGCAGAAGCTGCAGCAGACGCTGCGGAGGGCGGAGACGCTGCCCGAGGTGGAGGCCGAGCTGGCGCAGAGGGTGGCTGCGCTCTCCAAGGTGCTGCTCTGGGTCTGCAGGGCCGGGTGTGCGCAGAGGTGGCCGTGCTCTCCAAGGGGCTGCTCTGGGTCCC
>NW_011494652.1:2149856-2156648 GCF_000754665.1 Bison bison bison | reverse complement strand
GCGGGAGGCCGCCGGTGTCCGGTGCTCACAGACCCTCCCAGAGCAGGGTCACTAACAGCCGCCAGGGGGCGCCCTTCTGCCTGTGATCTTCCTCTCAAGGCTTGGTTTCTCCTTTCCCCCGGCATCTCTGCTGTCCGTCCCCGGTCGGCCTTGTAGTCGGACCTTTTGTCTTCCGGAAGCTCTGCCACTAAGGAGGCTAAACTGTTCGAACTTACCTCCCAGCTTAGGAAGGTAGAACGTGTGCCTCGCGCGTCCCGCGCTTGCCGCTGCCTGCTGCCCGCGCTGGCTCGTGGCTCGCCACACGCAGTCCTTCCGTCGCCCACGTGTCACACGCAAAGCCACACAGGCGGCGTGAGCAGGCGTGCGGGCGTGCCTCCCGCGAACCCGGGGCCCGTGGTCCGCATAGAGCATGGCCCGCTTGCCGCCCCTGTGGTCACAGCCCGCGTGCCGTCAGGACGGGGCGCTGCGAGCGGGACTGACCCTGTTCTTGGCCGACAGGCGGAAGAGAGACACGGAAACATCGAGGAGAGGCTGCGGCAGATGGAGGCCCAGCTGGAGGAGAAGAACCAGGAGCTGCAGCGGGTGCGTGTGCTGGCGGGGAGGCTGCGTCTGGGCCGGCACCACCTTTCTCTGCCGTCGAGTGTGTGCGTGTGTGGCCCCATCTGCTGACCCGGGCACCCGCCTCCTCAGGAGCAGGGCCAGAGGTGGTCGCCCATAGGCGGTGGGCAGGGGCCAGGGGACCCCCACATCCAAGGAGGCTGCTTGTTGCTCTGAGCAGCCAGTCGGGGGAGCTTCTCAGGGTACAGGTGGCCTTTAGAGTGCCTTTCAGACAAACCTGAGGTGCCAGTCCGGGGCCCATGAAGCTGCAGGCATGGCACCCATGTGTGCAGCCTGCTTGCCTCAGAGGAGGCTCCTCATGGGCAGGAGGAGAACTGTAGCTGCGCTGCGACAGAAGGCGCGTCAGGGAAGGGTGACCATGGGGGCTCGCGTCACCAATCCTGAGAGAGGTTTCCCGGAGGGGCTGGCCACACGGCGATGTGGACCATCCAGGAAATGGAAGGCCGTCCCAGGTCCAGCCTCAGGCGTCGGTGCTGTCCCCACCACACCTGTGTTCTTGGGCCTGGCCTGCAGAGCCTCAGAGGCGGGCTCCCAGGGGGCAGTGGTTCTGACTCCATCATGAGACCCGCGATGAGGTGCCCTCCCCGCCTCGGCAGAGAGCTCAACGTCTCCCGATCAGGGGTGCTCTTCCTTACTTTCAGAACTGCTGCTCGAGGCTGTTGAGACCGGGATGCTCTTTATGACTAAGCCAATTCAAAGTCAACTTTTATTTTGCTTTAAAAGTATTTGAATGCCGATGCCTTAATGTGGAATCTGTGACAGGTTTTATTTTCTTGAGCTCAAAAATCACTGCAGACAGTGACTGCAGCCATGAGATTAAAAAATGCTTGCTCCTTGGAAAGCTATAACAAACCTAGACAGCATATTAAAAAGTAGAAACATCACTTTGCTGACCAAGGTCCATATAGTCAAAGCTATCTTTTTTTTACAGTAGTCCTATACGGATGTGAGAGTTGGACCATAAAGAAGACTGAATGCTGAAGAACTGATGCTTTTGAATTGTGTTGTTGGAGAAGGCTCTGTTTTAACAGAAAATAATATGTTTTTTAATTTGTTATGATGGAAAACTTCAAACACGCCCAAAAGTGGAAGGAGTAGTATAATAAATACCCGTGACCTATCAGTTAGCTTCAGCCATTTCCAACACAGGGCCAGTCTCAAACATATCATTCTTTTGTCTTCTCTCCATTTTTTTTTTTTAATACAGTAGGTCCCAAAACAGCTTTTTTTCAAACCATGAAATTGATGTTCATTTTATAAAATACAGACTTGCCCACTTTGTTTTCACATTTAAAAATTGCTTGAGGTAATTACTTCTAGTTTTTTAATATGAATCATCATAGCTGGGAAAGATTGAAGGCAGGAAGAGAGTGGATGACAGAGGATGAGATGGTTGCATGGCATCACCGACTCAATGGACATGAATTTGAGCAAGTTCTGGGAGTTGGTGATGGGCAGGGAAGCCTGGCATGCTGCATTGCATGGGGTTACACAGTCAGACAAGACTGAGCAACTGAACTGAACTGAATATGAATTATCGTTGGAAGAAAAGCTGTGACTAACCTAGACAGCGTGTTGAAAAGCAGAGACATGACTTTGCCGTCAAAGGTCCACCTAGTTAAAGCTATGGTTTTTCCAGTAGTCATGTGTGGATGTGAGAGTTGGACCATAAAGAAGGCTGAGTGCCAAAGAATTGATGCTTTTGAACTGCGGTATCGGAGAAGACTCTTGAGAGTCCCCTGGACTTCATGGAGATCAAACCAATCAATCCTAAAGGAAATCAGTCCTGAATATTCATTGAAGGGACTGATGTTGAAGCTGAAATTCTAATACTTTGGATACCTGATGCGAAGAACTGACTCACTGGAAAAGACCCTGATGCTGGGAAAGATTGAGGGCAGGAGAAGGTACGACAGAGGATGAGATGGTTGGATGGCATCACCGACTCAGTGGATGTGAGTCTGAGCAACCTCTGGGGAGTAGTGAAGGGCAGGGAAGCCTGGCATGCTGCAGTCCATGGAGTCACAAAGACTGAGACACGACTGAGCGACTGAACAACAGCAATCATTACAAAGAAGTCAAGTGATGTCGGAAGTAAAGAAACGTGAAAGTCTATCTCCACTCTCCTTTTTCCAAAATGAATTTTCTCACCTTTTGCTTTATAAATTGAATTCATTTCACCCCCTTAATCCAGACTCAGGCTTCTGTTTACATATTGGGAAATTCCTCCACCAACATGTGTGTAAGCTGATCCCCTTTAAAGTCTGCTTGATTCTGAGTGTAAATCTGCTTGCTCCCCAAGCCCAAGCCCCTCCGACAGGTAATGGCTGGTGACAGTAAGGTCCCCAGGTGCTCTGCCAAACAGAAGCGTTGGGAGTGACCTTTGACCAGTGAAGTCCCTGCCTCCCTCTGCACCTGCCTGTCTGCTCTGGTGATGCTCGAGCCCACCAGAGGTGGCCATGGGAGGGGACCGCCTCGGGAACCGGGGCACAGGCCGCTCACGTCGCGGCTCCCTGGTGCTTTTACAATAATGACCGTGCTCGTGCTTGACGTTGATGAGTTTTTGTTTTCCTGTTTTAGGCAAGGCAGAGAGAAAAAATGAATGAAGAACACAATAAACGCCTATCAGATACCGTGGATAAGCTTCTGTCCGAGTCAAACGAGAGGCTTCAGCTCCATCTGAAGGAGAGAATGGCTGCTCTGGAGGATAAGGTGAGCCGCCCCCGCAGCCGCTTTACCAAGAGGCGTCTGACCCGGCCCGGCCTGGTTTGTGGGGGGAGCCGCGGGGAATCTCCAGGACAGGAGTTGGAAAGCTGTTCCCATAGAGGGCCCCACAGTGAGTGTCTTTATTGGGTATGAATAACTGAGTAGCAGTTACTTCACGCTACTCAGTAAGCGTGATGGCATCCATAGGCAGTGTGTAAAGGAACAGACATAGCCGTGCTCCCAGGTCCACCCTCACCCCTTCGTTTCTTTCTTAGAAGTTTATTTCTGGGGCTTTCCTGGCGGTCCGGTGGTTGAGAGTCTGCCTTGCAAGCTCAGGGATGCAGGTTCGATCCCTGTTTGGGGAGCTAAGATCCCGCGTGTCGCGGGGTGAGCACGACAAAGGAACCCCGCGTGATGCAGCCGAGGCCCGACGCGGCCGCATCAATAAGTTTAGTTCAGTAGCTTTTATATAACGTGATAGAAAAGATTGAATCAGCTAAAAGAAAGCATTTTCATATTCCAACTCCAGCCTTCTCTCTTTTCATTTGCTTTGGGAAATGTCTGAGAACCTCCATCAGAGCAGCTCAGTGGGCAACACTCTGGTTCAGGTTCGGTGAAAACCTGTCCCAGCTGCACCAGTGCCCTAAAGACAAGGCCCAGCACCTTCCCTGAGGTCAGCGCTTGGGCAACGCTTGTCTGAGAGAGACCAGTGGTCACTACAAGTTCTGCGGCACGTTTTCCCCCACAAAACCCAAGATGACACACACACCTCACTAGAGTCCACACAGGGAAGGCCCCTCACTTCACCCTGACCTGTGGGCCGGCCCTGAGGTGGGGATAGTTTTGTCTTGGGTTTGAAGTTTGCATGTGAAACCTGCACCAACTTCCTGAGTGATCACTGAACTGCAAAAGCTGAAAGCAAGTTTAAAGCAGTTTCACTTACCCCAAGGAGCTGGCCTCCTTGTATCTAGAAGATCAGTCCGGGAAGAAGATTGTCTGTGTACAAGTCAGTGTTAAAAGTTGTCATCTGGCCTTGTGCTAGCACTTCACGCTGGGCGTGAGGCCCACCACGCATCCCGAGGGGCTTTATGCTTTCAGACAGAAGTGTAGCTGCCCCGCGGTCCACGCGGCATCTGTAACAATTGATACTAAAGCACTCCTTGTATCTTTTTCAGAATTCTCTCCTTCGGGAAGTTGAAAATGTGAAAAAGCAATTAGAAGAAATGCAAAACGACAAGGTACTTGAATGTCTGAATCGTTCAGAAGTTTGTTAAGAGCCAAATTGAGCTGGAATTCATCTGGACTACTGCAGATGCTTAGTGGAAGTCGAGTTACATTTTCTTTACGGCTCGTCCACTGCTGCATCGTGTACAGCGTTTCTGGTTTTGAACGTTGAATGTATTTGCATTATAGGTGGATTTAGAGTGTGTGGCCATCCTGTGTGGGTCAGAATCCTGCATAGTCCTTTCCAGGTTCACTCGAAAGCTGAACAAAGCATGAGCCTTTCACGTGGACAGTACTGTCCGTCACAAAGATAATACGAGCCACGTACACAGTCTAAAATATCCTAAAATCGAACGGGCTACTTTACGTTCTGTTTTTCACCGTGGGTCTTGAAATCTCCTGTGTGATTCCCACACCGAGCTTTGCACCGGCCTGTCTCGCACTCCGTGGCTGCACGAGGCACGTGACTGCCGTGGCCTAAAGCACAGAGCTGCCGGGTTGAGTTGAGTGACCCGCAAGCTTGACCCATGTGACTTGTTTTACCCGTGAGGAAGTGAAGTGGGGTGCAGAGGAATGAGTGTGAGGAATGCCTGGGAGTGAGTGTGAGCTCCGTGGAGATGGTTTAAAGCAATGAGAGGAGCGAGGGCAACAGAGTGAGTCCTGCCCCCCCAACCCCCGCCCCAAGTCAGCTTCTCTCTGACGTCATTGCTGGTGATGGCTTGCCACGTTTCCTCCAGAAGCTTTTCTACACCTGAGATGGAACTTCCTCCTCATTATGGTTTACGAGGTTTAACATTGTTCTGAGAGTTTATACTTGCTATGGGACTCTTAGGGAACATTTTCTCAGAATTAGAATGTTGGGAGTTGATACCTACTCACGTAACCTGTTCTGCACATTTTGGTGCAAGTCATTTTACATCCGGAAAGCAAGCGCTGCAGGCTGTGTCACTTGCTGTTTCGTAGGACCAGCTGATTCTAAACCTGGAGACCCTGAGAGCCGAACTGGACCAGACGAGGCTGCGAGGGGCTCCCCTCCACCACGGGTAGGCTGCTCCCCCGGGCAGCTCCCCTCAGCGCTGTCGAGCGTGACAAGGGCCCGTCTGGCGTGTGGACAGTATGACTGGGTGTTGCTCATGGTCGCACCTCAAGGAGCCTGTAGCTTCGTGGCCAGCGAGAGGGAAGAGACAAGCATCGTTCCTTAGGGTTGAACTTGGCACCAGGGAAAGTGGTGGTCACACTATTGACAACACTCAAAACCACAGGCAGAGGTTTGGAAGTGGGGACTGACCAGGTGATGTTTGGGTGTGTTTATTTGAGGGGCCTGGCACACTGGGGCACTGATGTTTCTGAAGAGTTGCAGAAGGTTAGTGACCTGTAGTCTTTTTTACGTGAATGGAGACTGAGACGTGACTTGCTGTTGGCTGCAGTGGGAGGAATCACCTAGCTTATGAATGAGACAAGCAGATTACTGAGCATCCTGATTTTTTCTTACTCCCGTTATAGGGGCAGTAATTCTTACTAAGTATTTAGATTTTTCTTTGGCTTTTTCATGGAAAATGGTCACAAGTGAGAGTTAAATTTTAGCAAAGGTTATTAAAGTGCTTACCTGGTGACATTCATTCATCTGTAGGAAGTCGACTCCTGCTTGAATCCTGACTTAGGAGGCTGTTTGGAGCCCACACGCGTATTTCTGCATTTGTGTGCTTAGGGGATCCTAACGGTCCAGGGCCCCCGCCCAGCCTTCTTCTGGAGAAAAGGGATATCATTGCAAACAAAGGCAGAGCCAGAAACTGGCCCTGTGTCTGCAACCACGGCGGGTGGAGTTCAAGGGGAGCACGTGCCCTGCGGGACGGATGGGGGACATGGCCGGCCTTGCCCACAGAGCTCCTCCAGGGTGAGGGCCTGGTGCCGTCAGGGGGAACCCCCTGCTCCCGGGGTGGACGAGGCGAGTGTGGGGAGGACTGTGCGGACAGTGGTGCTGTCAGGGGGAACCCCTGCTCCCGGGGTGGACGAGGCGAGTGTGGGGAGGACTGTGCGGACAGTGGAGGGAGAGGAGGTGGACACGGCCTCCTGCTCTGGGGCTTTGGGTAACGAGGAGGGCGCTGGTGCTGGGACCCGAAGGCCTGCGCGATTGGGGGTTCAGAGGGAGAAGCCTGGTCACCAGTCCCCTGCGTGTCAGTGAGAGAGAGAGACGAGAAGAGGAGGCAGGCGCGGGGCAGGAGGGGCCACTGTGCTCTGAAGACA
>NW_011494652.1:2148660-2149426 GCF_000754665.1 Bison bison bison | reverse complement strand
CCAAGCAGGACTGTGTTGTAGCTTCCACCCGCTTCCCAAGTGTGCTGCGGTAGGAGTTGAGCAGAGAAAGGAGCGGGTCCGTTAGGAGGGAGGGGAGATGGGAGGGAAGCAGGTGTGGCTTGGGGAGATTCCAGACTTGCGTCTCCTGGGAAACACCTGTGCGGCTCAGCTTCGAGCTGTGGTCCGAGGGCTGTGTGCCATGGGCTGCCTGAGGCGCTGTGAGAAGTGCTGAGAGCGGTGCAGACAGTGTTCCAGGGAGACAGGTGATTGTGGTCCGTGAACGTCATGCGGGAGATGGAGGGCAGAGCAGGCATGGGTCGGAGGGGGTGCGGGTGCCCAGGAGCCAGCGGAGCAGGTGCAGACCCGCCCCAGGACCTGAGGGCAGGCTCCACGGGGGACCGAGGCCCCAAGAGCTGGGCAGCCAGCCATACCGTCGCCTTAGCACTGCCTTCTCCACGGGAGCTTCCCAGCTGGCGGCGCTGAGACCTGAGTATTCGCAGGGCAGCGGGCGGCCTGCTGCTGCTGTTGGAGCCAGGAGGGCAGAGCCCGCCCCGGGGCCCCCTTTTCTGTGAAATTGCTAATTTTCCAAATCGACAGGCTCTGGCTTGACTGACAGAGTGAGCTCTCTTTTCTCCTAACATCATTCTTCTTTCCCGTGTGTTCCAGCCGACCACACCTGGGCAGCGTCCCGGACTTCAGGTTCCCTGTGGCTGACGGGCCAGCAGACTCCTTCGGCGGTGCGGCGGTCCTGCGGCGCCCCCAGAAA
>NW_011494652.1:2139408-2148493 GCF_000754665.1 Bison bison bison | reverse complement strand
CTGACGTGGTTTTGGAACCAAGTGTTGATAGATCGCTTTACGTCTTCCCATTTTTGTTTTTCTGGCTCAGAGTTTACTTTTAAGGCTTTTTTTTTTTTTTTTTTAAAGAACCGATTGATAACGTGTGGCTTCCTGTGAGGCCCGGCACAGTACTAATTAGCACAGTTTTGAAATCATCCTATGAGTGAATGGATCCACACATGCCTCATGTTTTAGTGAGAAGATTCTTGTTGGAAGTTTCAGTTCAGTTCAGTCGCTCAGTCGTGTCCGACTCTTTGCGACCCCATGAATCGAAGCACGCCAGGCCTCCCTGTCCATCAACAACTCCCGGAGTTCACTCAGACTCACGTCCATCGAGTCGGTGATGCCATCCAGCCATCTCATCCTCTGTCGTCCCTTTCTCCTCCTGCCCCCAATCCCTCCCAGCATCAGAGTCTTTTCCAATGAGTCAACTCTTCACATGAGGTGGCCAAAGTACTGGAATTTCAGCTTCAGCATCGTTCCCTCCAGAGAAATCCCAGGGCTGATCTCCTTCAGAGTGGACTGGTTTAAGCACCTTCATATTTTCACCTTGTTCATGGCATGTGTTTTTTCATGTCTCTGTGTTTTGAGCTTCCACATTCATTGGGCAGCTAGTTTAGGCCAGACATTGTTGGAACTAGGACCCCAGCAGGGACTTAAAATCCGTGTGCGTTCTTCATCCACTGCTATGTGACGAATCACTGCAGAGCTTAGTGACTCCACAGGGAGCAGCTCACAGTCCCCAGTGCCTGTGCATTGTCGCAGGCGGGCCTGACTCAGGGCCTCCTGAGGGCGCAGACACGGGAAGGCCCCCCGGGGCTGGATGGCAGGCTTTCGGACTCACCTGGCTGCTGGGGACAGGCCCGGGTCCCTGCCGTGTGGACCTCTTCAAGGCCTGGCTTTCCTCGGAACACCCTCTGAGAGCGAGAGCGCGGGGTTTAGCCCGGGGCCTTTCACTCCCTGGTCTCGAGGCCGCACACCTTCACTTCTGTTCGTGAGAATGAGGTGCGAAGTCCTGCGTCGCTCAGGGGCTGAGCAGGAGTTGCGCCCTCTGCCTCTTGAAAGGAGGAGGATGGAAGAATTTGTGGGCCCCTTTCTAAACCCACGCAGACTGAAGGACAGTAATGAGCAGGGAAAGGAGACCAGAGTGCCCGAGTTGTCCGAGGTGGGGGGATGATCGTGTGTGAACAGGGTGGCCGGCGAGGTGACACCAGGAGGGTGACCTTGAACCAGAGACACGGGCAGGAAGAGAAGTAGCCACTCGGAGACAGGTAAAGGGTCGAGTCAACCAGTGGGGACAAGGGAGAGAGCAGGCCGCGTCAGGGAGGACCTGGGCTCAGGCCTGAGCAGCTCGAGGCCGGAGCCTGTTTCCTGCGGTGAGGAGGGCTGCCGGGCAGGGGCTCGGAGCTGGGCCTCCACCCTGTGGAGGTGGATGGGCCCGTCCAGGGGACGTGATGGTCAGCAGCTGAGTGTTCCAGCCTGCATCCGGGAGAGGACTCACTCAACGCAAGGTGGACTGGGGTTGCGGGCATGCCGATGGCATTTAAAGGCATGAACAAGATTAAGTCACCAGGCAGGTTCCAGTGGAGAGCGGTGGGGTGCAAGGGTAGGGCTGGGGGGCGCCCCACTTTCCGAGGTTCAGTAGGTGCAGGGGACTCAGGAAGAGCCCCAGGGAGGGCGGGGCCTGGAGCCGAGGGAGAGACGTGCTGGGCAGGTGGGGGGGAGGCTTGCTAACGTGGGGTCCTCAGAGCCCCCGGGAGCTTCCCTGTGGGGTGGGCACACCGCCTGCTGGCAGAGACTGGGCGGGGAGGGGGACAGTAGAGGCCGCTCCTGGGGAGCTCTCAGAGACCCACGGTGGGCACTGCAGGGAGCCCTGGAGGAGGAATCTGCTGGTTCCCGTGTGTGATTTTAAGGCAGGAGAAGGGAGAGGACGTGCTGCCCGGGCTGATGGGGGTGAACCTGTAGGCAGAGAAGGGTGTGAGCTGTGGGAGGGGGCAGGCGGCACGGGGCCCAGCAGGCACTCTCCGTGTGTCCCTGATGATAGAGCCGCCTTGCGGTGTGAGGGGCCGTCCCCCAGGACAGCCCAAGTGCCTGCGCCCCTGGAGGAGAGCGCGGGGGCTGGCCCTCCCGTCCCCCAGCAGCCCCCACTCACCCCTGTCTGTGCATGCTCAGAGCAGCCTGGAAACAGAGGGCTGGGAACCCACGAGGACTGCATTCACCAGTGATGACCGCCGAGGTGGTCGGCGGCTGCGGAGCTGAAGGATGTCTTTTTCTTCCTTTCCTTCAGCCTGGCTGATGGATGTATTTTTTTAATTTTCGGTTTTTGTCTCTGACTCCATCAGCCCATCCTTGTGAATAACCTCATAGGATTGCCTCCCGTCCACACTAAGACCTGAATGTCACCAGCCCGTCTAAGAACTGGATGCTCCTCCTGCCCGTTTCTTGAGTACTGCTCGCTTAAGAGATGGCAGTGTCTCATGAGCATGGCCTGCTTATCCACAGTCAGGGCTTCCATGTAACTTGGGTTCTGTCCCTGATTCCCGTGAGCTGCCCTGAACGTCGCTGACGAGCTGTGGTCCTCTCGTGCACAGGTGCAGACGCTGAACGAGCAGGACTGGGAGCGCGCACAGCAGGCCAGCGTGCTGGCCAACGTGGCCCAGGCATTCGAGAGCGACGTGGACGTGTCTGACGGCGAGGGCGACAGGGACGCCCTCTTCAGCTCGGCCGCTCTGCTGTCGCCCAGCGGGCAGGCCGATGCCCAGACTCTGGCCATGATGCTTCAAGAGCAGCTGGACGCCATCAACAAAGAGATCCGGTGGGTGTGCCCGAAACTCGGCTCCTCTGAGGACCTGTCTTGTCCTCAGAGAAGTCTGAGTGTTCCACAGGAAGAAAACTGACCTCAGGTCTGCTTCAAGAGTTTTCGGTTCCGAGATTGCCCTTGATTATAGAGCTCGGTCAGCCGGGGTGTTCTGTTCATGGTGTGGTGGCAGCACTCTGTGTGGGGGGTCGTGGGGTGCCCCTCCACCCACTCTGAGCCCCAAGGTGGGCGAGGTGCCAAGGCAATGTCCCCTGCGGCCCATGCTCCCTCCTGCATCCCTCAGTGCCCCCCACGTTCTGGTGAAAAGCCACCTGGAACAGAAAGTTGGGGTCTGGGGGGTTGGCAGATTGCCACTCGGATCTGCATCTTCCTTTCTAGGTTAACACAGTGTGAAAACTGGCTCGTTGTAGGACAGTGGTCCACGGACATGTGCTTGAGTTTTTCTCATCAGTGTATTTAAGGTGTTTTCTTTAGACGCCATCTTGGCAGTTATAACAATTTACAAAACAGGGTAGACTCCAAAGGCCTGCCTCGTGGTGAGCAGGGGGCCTCGGGTCTGGGTGCAGCCGGGTGGCTGGGGGCCCTGAGGCCTACCCGGTGCCACACAGCTGTGCCCCCGTCCCCAGTGTGTGCTCAGAGTGGCCGCAGGCCGGTGAGCCTGCGCGGGACCTGGCAGAGCTGCTGCTCAGATGGTGCTTGTCATGCCAGCCCAGGCCGAGATGCCCGATCCTGTCGGCCGAGTGCAGGGGGCACGGGGGAAGGGCAGGGGATGAGTGGCCAACCAGCAGATGCAGGTGGTGCCACCTGCGCTTCTGACGCAGTGGATGGACTGCTCGTGGGCCGCACTGGAGCACAGACGGACTCAGAGAGATGTCTTCCCCATCCCCACAGGAAATATGGAACAGTTATGTATTAATATTTTTACAGCATATTGTCAGGTGAAAGTGATTTTCCCTTATGCAACAAGTTGATTTGATGTAAGTGGTAAATTCTGTCCATCAACTTATTATCAACAGTGAAAAACTTTCAGGATGTATAAGTAGAAATGAAACTGGAGAGGTTACAACCTGTAAGAACCTTGTATTTTAATATGAAAATCATTTTATTTGCATAATGGAGTATTTAAACTGCTGTATAAAATCATCCGCAACACATTAGGGGAGAAGAGCAGAAACCGTGAATCGTAGGTTAAAGCAGCACAATTGACGTGAATCCAGAGAACTCAGTCAAGTGATGTGTTTGTCCAAATACAACTTTAAAAAAAGAGATCAACTCAGCCCTTCATCTGGTCTGGAGACTTGTGTTTAGGAACTCCAGCTTGTTTGTGAATTGCTGTTTTGATTATCAGAGTTCCTGATTCCCAGTGGAAAAAACTTGAGGTGCCGACATGCATCTCTGCCCTGAGATCAGGGAAGGTCAAGGTTGTCAACTTCAGGTATCTCCTCACAGGGAGAGAGTCGCCGCCCAGGCCCCGTCAGAATGTTAGAGTAAAGAAGGAAAATCAAACGTGAATCAACAGGGGCCCCTTTGTAAGGCTCAGTGATAAGCTATTCTAAGTTAGACAATATTCAAAAGAGGGAAGGTTGAACCTTTTTGCTGAGATCTTAATTGAGCAACTGTTTCTGGAATTTGCTAATCGTGACAGTATGCAAGCCCCAAATTTGTTGTCCAGATACGTTCCTCTGCTGACAAAGGCAGGTGACGGGTTTTGTTCTATTTTAGGTTGATCCAAGAGGAAAAGGAGAACACGGAGCAGCGGGCGGAGGAGATCGAGAGCAGGGTGGGCAGCGGGAGCTTAGACAACCTTGGTCGTTTTAGATCAATGAGCTCCATTCCCCCGTATCCCGCCTCCTCACTGGCCGGCTCCTCCCCGCCCAGCAGCGGGCGCTCCACGCCCCGAAGGATGCCACACAGTCCGGCGAGGGAAGTAGACCGGCTGGGCATCATGACTCTGGTACGTGTCTGCCTCCTCCCTGCCACGTCCCTCCCCCAGCAGCCTGGTTTTCCTTTTTTTGTTTGTTTTTTGTTTTTTCTTTTTTTACCCAGAAGAAAATCAGGTACATTTTTGCTACGCTCAGAGGTCTAAGATTTTTAAAACTGGCTAGTCTTTAATCATTCCGTAATTGCACAGCGACAAATTAGTCTCGGTATTTGGACCACTGGCTTAGCACGTCATCAGCCAGAGCCTGCCTCTGTAAGGTTGGGCCTGGCCTGTGCTGGGCACAGCAGCTGCAGGGAAGTTTCTGTTCTCAGGGAGCAGACAGCTTCGTGAAAGTAACCATAGGCAGCTCTCATGGCGTGGGAAAGCCGTGCAGCACGTTTTCCACTGGGGATGCCTGGCTGCAGGGTGCAGGGCCTGCAGTGGGAACAAAACCGAGAATCTGCACCGGCCTGCCTGCTGATGGACCTGGCCGTGCGCTCAGGCCAGCTCTGCCTGTGAAACCAGGTTAAAAGCCCGGTGCCCCAGGGCCCCAGGGAAGACGTCGAGCTGCCTCACTTTCCCGAGTCTAAAAACAGGATGACGCCCTCGGGCTTTTGGTGACAGAGTGTGCGGCTCTGTTGCGGCTTTCTTCGTGTTTAGCTTAGGTTTTCCGAGTGCGTTGCTGTTTACCCCGTGAATCACGTGTACAGCACTCTGCTTTGTAACTGCACTTGTAGTTATCACGTTTCTCTGTTACCACCCATCTCATGTTAGCCGCATTGTTAGCCAGCGTATAATTACGTTAACTGTGAATCCTTTTAATTTAATTTAATTTTAGCAGCACGTGAAGTGGCAACTAGTCCATCTTGTGGTCTTTTGACACTGTTTTTATGATTTGCATCATTGGCTAATTAGTTGATATTTAAAATTCTTTGACGATTTCATTGTGGTTTCATGCTTGATTTCTGTCTGAGTGTTTGTAAAAGAATAGTTCTGTGTATGTTTTCCTTGCTGTTGGAGTTCTCTGACGGTGTGTCTGCTTTCATCATCGGTGTTGATTTCCTGTCTCATCCCGTTGTCTGTTGAGTCATCGTCAGTCCAGACCCCAGCCCCCCGCCCCCGAGTCTGTAGTTACCCGTCCATCTCCCTCCCGTCCCCCCGCTTGCTCTGGTCACGGCAGTGCTGTGGTCCACAGCGTGTGTCCCCTCAGTGGGGTTTCTGCTCTGTCTTCATGTCTCACTAAACAGTGTTCTTCACCCATAGCAGGAAGTTTGAACCAGCGTATCACTGTACAGTTACAGCGTAGTGTAGATGCGTCGTGCACTACGTAACGTGGAATTCATGCATGAGACTGCTCGCATAAGGAGCTGGCCCTCCAAGTGTAGCAGTAATGGACTCCTGCCACAGTGGCCTTTCAGTGTTGTGTTTGTATTTAAGCCTGTAAACCTCATCAGCTTTTGCACAGTTAACGTCTCTACTAGACTCTTACAAAGCACCTTCTATGGTTCACGAAACGTGGAGCCTGCACCTGCTTATGCTAGCTTTCATTCTTACATATTTTCCCAGGGAATCTGCTTTAATAAATTTATTTTGAGAAGTTTTAAATCAAATTCTATGTCAGGATTTTACGTTAATGTTCAATAAGTGGTTAGATTTGTTCAGTGTTAAAATAGGTATTATGGTAACTTCCTCCTTATCAGTTAAATTACTAATTTAAAGTATAACATGTTTTTTATTAAGAAAAACTAACTTATAGAGAAGTTTGGCTGAGAATAGACAACTGTTAAGGCCTTTTGTGGTACAGAATGCTGTGCTTTAATAAATCATGATGTTGTAATAGAATTGTATCTTCCTGAGAAATAATTTATAGTGTTTCTCTAGTAAATCTTGAATAGATTATTTAACTTCTGTGGTCAAAAAAAATGTTCTGTTTCCAGTCACGCGCTCTCTAACTCTTCACCTCGTTACATGTTTGCCGGCATTTTTGCTTTACTGTATTTGCCTATACTGATTCTTGAATTTTTAGCTTCAAAGTCACAGTAAATCTGGTTTCTCTTCATTTCTTTGCATGCATCTGTCAGCCTAGTGATTTAAGGAAGCATCGTCGAAAGGTAAACTAATTTAGTAATTTGGCTTTAGTTTCCCTGTGAAGCATTAAAGAGTCCTTATCGCTTAATGTGCATGAACACCGTGTGGTTATGTCCTGGTGAATAATTGACGTTTTAATGGTGGTGATGAAACACCCACCACTGAAAATGTGCTGATGGTTCTGTTGGAAATAGGTCATTCGCTGGGACAGTTGTAACAGTTTGCCTCTCTCCCACTTGTTTGCCTTCTGATCATCTCATGCTTGTTTATAATAGACATAGTATTATTTATTATATTTAAAATGTTCTTTACTTATTTTTTCTGGCCATGCTGCACAGCTTATGAGACCTTAGTTCCCCAACCAGGGATCAGACCGGTGTCCCAGCAGTGAACGTGCCAGGTCCTAACCTTTGGACCACCGTGGCATTTCCGCTCAGTGTTTTTTAAAAGAAATGACTGAATCAGAGCCATAGATGTTAGATTTGGGGGAAGCCAGTTCAGTGACGGTGGGTAGCAGTGTGCAGGAGACTCTGCACCAGGCCCCGTGTCCATCGCTCTCCCTGTCTGTCATCTAATCCCGCAGACACCAGGCGAGGTCCAGGCTGCTGCTGTCCCCATTCAGCAGCCATGGGCACTGAGGCAGAGAGGCCGGGCACCCTGCCCAGGCTCACACACCCAGCAACTCAGTGCGAACTGGTCTGATCAGAGCCTGGACCCTGAACCATGGTGCCGCCCACTCGCTCTCCTCCCGAGGCTCCTTTCTCCATCACGGCATCCCTGATGGAGGGAGCCTCGGGGGAGCTCAGGGCCTCTCCCCTCGGGTCACTTGGATGAGCCCCGTTGTTGAAGTACACTGCCCCGAGGGCTGGCCTTCCTGTCCCTCTCCCGCTCCCAGCCCGCTGACCGAGCACTCCTGGGCCTTCCCGCAGGACTGGGGTGGCCATGCTCCAGTTCAGGCAGCTCAGTGCCTGGGAGCCCTTCTGCTGGGCACAGCAGAGCAGCGCCGTCCCCCCGGGGTTGGTGACCTGGGTGTGCCGCTCGCCCGCTCTGTGGCCTGCTTTGCTCTCCTGTTCAGTGAGGACACGGCACTGCCCATCCTGGCCACGTGGGCACCAGTGGGGTGGCTCCCGTCCTGGGGGAGGGCGGCCAGGCTGCGGACCCAGAGGCCTTCCTCGGGAGGAGGCCTGGGGGAAGGGGCTAGCCTGGGCCCTGACTCTGAGGCAGGTGTTTGTCTCCATCGAGTCCACAGTCAGCCCAGGTGTGTCACTTCCCTGCTCTGTTCTCTCTTGTTTTCTAGGTTTTATAAATGCTTATTTTAACTTGAATCTGAGATTGATCCCTGTTCAGTTCCACGTGGATAATTTCTAGCCTTTGTAGCCTTTTGTTGTCTTAGGGTTGTTGTTGGAGCTCAGGGGAGGGTGCCCAGTTTATCCAGCTGCTGTTAAATGAGTTCGGCAGGATTTTGCACTAAGTCACTGTGTTGTCACCAAGCTCCTGTGGGGCTGCACGGGATCAGTGTTCTTTACAGAACCCACTAAAAAAGGCACAGGTTAGTTGGTTAAAACAGCGCACTCGTTGTGTATGAAAACACTTGCCATGCCTGTTCCCTCAAACCTCCCCTGGCTTAGTCACACACCCACGTGTATCAGTGAGACCTGCCTGGACCCTGAGGGCTTCATCTGTTCCCCACACTGTTGCCCCCACCGTCTTTCCTGTCCCCACACCCAGGACCAGCGGAGAAGCTGGGAGTCCAGGAGAGAGCGTTTTTTTTTAATTAGTTGATTTTTTAATTGAAGGATAATTGCTTTACAGCATTTTGTTCTTTTCTGTCAAACCTCAACGTGAATCAGCCGTAAGGCACACATGTATCCCCATCTCCCTCCCCATCCCACCCCTCTAGGTTGATACAAGATCATCTCTTAATTAGACCTAGGGGTGCTTTCGGAGAAGGCAATGGCACCCCACTCCAGTACTTTTGCCTGGAAAATCCTATGGTCGGAGGAGCCTGGTTGGCTGCAGTCCATGGGGTTGCTAAAAGTTGGACACGACTGAGCGACTTCACTTTCACTTTTCACTTTCATGCCTTGGAGAAGGAAATGGCAACCCACTCCAGTGTTCTTGCCTGGAGAATCCCAGGGACGGGGGAGCCTGGTGGGCTGCCGTCTGTGGGGTCACACAGAGTCGGACACGACTGAAGCGACTTAGCAGCAGCAGCAGGGGCGCTTTATGTAAACCAC
>NW_011494652.1:2136290-2139308 GCF_000754665.1 Bison bison bison | reverse complement strand
TAGTCCCCAGTCTGTATGTTAACGAGAAATACAATCCAGGCACATGGTGTTCGCATGGAGGGGTTAGGCACCTTTTCCGTGTTTCAGTCGTCGTCACGGGCTGCGTTAACCTGCGCATCACTCAAGATGATCTTGGGGGGGTGGTACAAGCCGTTTCCTTTTTTCCTTCAAACAGAAAGGTCTGGGTGGCTTTGCTGAGAGGTATCTTACTCTCGCCAGTGGTCTCTCTGAGCTGCATCTGGTGATGAGCACCGTCCTCTTCATCAGGGCAGTTCATGCCATGCAGGGCTCATGGTGCCGGTGTGGCTCTGCTGTCCTGCCCAGCGGGGCTGTCCGCTCGCTGGATTCCAGGGAGGCTCCCATCCGCGGTCTCTGCACTCAGTTGGGGCCCCCCTTCGCTTGACCAAGACAGTCCTTTAAGATGGTATTAAGCTAGAACAAGGCTTTTTTTTTGTACTTGGCAGAAAGCACATCTAATAGGTTTTCAAAAACGTTTCTGGTTATAATGTTAAAGCCTGTGTGATCGCCTTTTTCAACACAGCCCATTGTTACCCGTTTTACGCTTACCTCCCTCAGCTGCCAGCTTCCCGGGAAGAGGTACGAGATGACAAGACCACCATCAAATGTGAAACCTCGCCCCCCGCCTCGCCGCGCTCCCTTCGGCTAGACCGGCTGCACCCGGGGCCGCTGCACGCAGCCAGCCACGAGGACGTCAGGGACGCCCGCAAGTACGCATCCCGCGCGTCCCGGAAGGGCCGGAAGGGCGGTTTAAAGGCGTCCCACGGGGCTCGGCGCCTGTTTGTAGTGAGCTTCAGGTGCCGGGGGGAGGAGCTCAGTGGCCTCAGTGGTGTTAGAAAACCTCCGTCTCTACGGATTGACTGCTGGGGGAGCTTTCTTCCTGCTCTTGCCAGAGGTCTGCCCAGCCCGGGGCAGTGGCGGTGACGGCTCCGTGCCTCTTGGATGCGCTCTTGAGGTCTCTCCCTTTCCCTCAAGGGTCTCCTCTCAGGAGCCTGTCACCCCTGTGACTGTCACTGTCCACATTCAGACCGCCGCCTGCCGAGCTCCCGGTCGCCCTGTGGAAGGCAGGGGTCGCTTGCCTTCTCCAGGAGCCTTGTCACCCACCGAGCGGTGACCCTGAGGGAGAGTCGGGGCGCCCTCTGCCCCAGCTGGTCTCGAGTCGAGGCCTCCTTGGGGGAGAGCTCGAGTCAGGGAGTCTCAGCTTCCCGGGGCGATTGTCTATGTCCGGGAGCCTGCGTTGCTCGTGGGGAGTGTGGTTGGTGAAGCAGACTCCACTGTCTGTGCGAGGTTGGGGCGTGGGTGTGGCTGGGAGGCCGGTTCCATCAGTAGCTCGTGTGGAGGCGTGTGTGTGTGTGCACAAGGGCGCTGCTTAACGGGCGTTCTCTCTCCCCGAAGCTCAACGGGCTCTCAGGACGGCCCCGTGAGCAACCCGAGCAGCAGCAACAGCAGCCAGGACTCGCTGCACAAAGCCCCGAAGAAGAAGGGCATCAAGTCCTCCATCGGCCGCTTGTTCGGCAAGAAGGAGAAGGGCCGGCCCGGACACCCTGGCAAGGAGGCGTTGGGGCCCGGTGGGTGCTTCACTGTGGAGGGGAGGGCTGCAGCGTGTCCCTTCCACGAGGCCCCGCCCCGCCCCCACGAGGCTCCTGTCACGCACGCTGGGCATCCTCCTGGGAGCAGGAGCGGAGGAGGCCCCTGTCTTCATAGTGGGTCCGTCCACCCCGCGTCATTCAGGGTCTCCCCGGCAGTGGAGCCTGCCGCCCTGAGCTCTTTTCCCCTGTGGTGTCATCCAGTCAGAAAGTCGGCCTCCAGAGCTCTCTTCACTCTCCTGCAGCTGGTCACAGAAACACCTGCCTTGGCCATGCTGATTTCCTCTTAATGTCTCGACCACTCTGCTTCTTTGTAGCTGGTATTTCAGAGACAGAAAACTCATCTCAGGATGCCCTCGGACTCAGCAAATTGGGAGGACAAGCTGAAAAAAATCGGAAACTTCAGAAAAAGTAAGCTTTTTGTTTCTCGTCGACCTCACTGAGCAGTTTTCGGTTGTTCCTCATGTTGAACTGTTTACTGATGAATGTGGCATCCTGCTCTGGATGTGTATTACCTTCTGAACGCTGAACCCAAAGCCTTCCTGAAACTGCACTTTCCAGAGGACTTAGAGCATCTGGGATTCGGGAAGGACTCGCACGCAGGCTTCGGGAGGTTGTCTGACGGGGATGGTTTGGGGGTTATGCCTGAATCCTGGCTCCTCGCAAGTGAGCTCTGGGGCGTGGGGAGCTCAGCTTCCTTGCGCCTCAGTGTTCCCATCTGTGAGGTGGGAGTCATCCTGGTGCGTCCCTCAAGGGCTTTTACGAGCATCTGCTGTGCAAATACACCTGCGTAGAGGTGACGAGGCGCCTCAGACAGTGCCAGCCCCTGGTGTATGGGTGCCCATGGCTGGGAGTGAGGGTGGCCCGGCGGGGACTCGTCGCCAGCTCTCAGGGGAGCCTGTGGCTGTGGGCGAGGGCGGCCCGGCAGGGACTCGTCTGCAGCTCTCGGGAGCCCTTGGCTGGGGGCGAGGGCGGCCCGGCGGGGACTCGTCGCCAGCTCTCAGGTTGGCTCCTCACGCCAGCAGGCCGACAGGAGGTCACTGTGTTGCCCTTTTTTCTCCCCTCTGATAGGTTCTGTATTTTTATCTTAAATGGACTGTTTTGTAGTCGTACTGAGTTTTGATTGTGAGCTGTCACGGTTCTGAAGGAGGCAGTAGCAGGGCAGAGCTTCCTGCAGAGGAGCCGGGCGTGGCGGTGCCCCTGCGTCAGGCAGGGGTGTGGTGTGAGCTCGTGTCTCTGGGTGCAGACCGTGCTCCGGGCAGCACAGGTTGTGTGTTGAGTGACACCTCCCTGACCAGAGCTCAGGAGGTGACTGAGCCTGTCCCAGTGAGCTGACAGGTGAGCGAGAGGCCTGAGCGCCTTGTAGCCTCGGGTGAGAGTGAGCCTGTGCGTCGGGAGGTGATGGGAGGGTGGG
>NW_011494652.1:2136105-2136190 GCF_000754665.1 Bison bison bison | reverse complement strand
CCAGTCTGTATGTTACCGAGAAATACAATCCAGGCACATGGTGTTCGCATGGAGGGGTTAGGTACCTTTTCTGTGTTTCTGTTGT
>NW_011494652.1:2119324-2136005 GCF_000754665.1 Bison bison bison | reverse complement strand
ATGGTAGGGTGGGAGTCCTGGGCCTCGAGACGGGGACGCCCCGTGGGCTCTGTGGTCAGGCTGACAGCGGGGACGGCCGTCTGGCTGCCATCGGGCACCTTGAGAACCAGCGCTGGCCTGGACCTGGGCCGGCCCGGAGCCCATGGGGCCCTCCTCCAGAGCCCGTTTGCTGCCAGCCCTGGAGTTGCCTGCTCGTTTTCTTTTGTGAAATGTGCCTCATTTTAGCTCTCTCCTCAGAAACCCCAGTTTCCTTGCCTGAAATAACGTTGGTGAAGTTCCGAGTGAAGTGTCTCTGTGGTTGCTCACGACAGTAGGAAGGGATACTCAGTCTTTGGTTCCTGTAAGTGGAAATTTGAGGAAGCCACTTAACAGCAAAATCTGACATGAATGTTGCTGTGTTTGAACTGCATAAAGATGTTTTAGAATAACTTGGGGTCAGTGTTTTAGGATAACTCGGAGTCATTACCACTTGGTTTTTTGAAACTTAATATGCAGACTAGGCTTTTTGCCTCCTGGGACCGCGTGACGAAAATTTGTCCTCTGGAATTTGCTGATGTGTTTTATTTCACATCCTCATATTTAACTATCACAGGGACACTGAGTTTGCGGCCCTCTGGTCCTCCCACCCCGCTGCTCCCCAACATTCGTATTTCACGTGTGAGCCAGTGTCATGTCAGTTGGCCAGAACGTGTCACTGTTTCACGCGCTTAGCTTGTCGTTCTCAGGAGGTATGCTTGAGCCCTCGAGAGTATGAGCAGAAAGGTCTGTTGGGTTGTTTTCCCCAGCACGTGATTCAGTTACGTGTGGGGTAGGAGTGTGTGTGTGTGTGTGCGTGTGTGTGTTGCCTGGTAGGCAGGTTTCCCTGGAGCTGGGTGTCACGGTGAACATCTAAGTGTGTGCGTGTGTGCGTACGCGCAAGCGGGTTCTCCTTTGCTCTGTTGCCACGTGTGGCATGGATGTTCTAGGATGTTCTGGTGGCTTCACAGAGAACAGTTCAAAGTACAAAGACTTTTCTGGCCACAGTGGGTAATCTCAGTTCTGTCAGTCAACCAGAGACAACACTGACTTCAGGGAAAATGCCATATTTATAAATGTGAAAAAATATTTCAATTTTCCCAAAAAAACATCATTTGAATATAGTTTAACATTTATAGCATTATAGATGTGAGAATCAGTTTGTTTTTCAAAACTATCTTCTTTCTATTAAGCCCCAGTTTGTCTCAAAGGTATTCTTTTAATTGCTGAATTTACGCAGCCAATATTGCATCTACTTGCAGAGGGTTTTTGAGGGTTGGTGAATCTCAGATTTTCACGTTCTGTGGAAACTCCCAGAGAGAGCACGGCAGGCGCAGCAGGCACTGGACATGCTCTGAGGAGTGGAGGCCACGGCTGCCGGGACCGCCCACGACCCTGTGGGTCACCGCAGCGTCCTGGGCGTGCAGGGACTCCCCCAGGCATCACGTACCTCCTGCTTTGAATGCTGTCTTTCCTTTTCCCCCGGTGGAGGCTGTCGTGCGCCAGCTCGCGGGGAAGCCGAGTCAGCAGGTCTGCTGAGCTGTGTGTGTCCCGAAGCCTCCCCGTGGGGCTCGCCCCAGCTCCAGGCTCTGAGCTGCACAGCGCTGCAGGAGTGGGGCCCGGAGCGGTGTTGGCCAAGGGGAGCCCAGCGATCCCTTGGAAGAGGTGCTGGGCTGGGCAGACGGTCAGGCTCAGGAAACAAGGCCACACCTGTTGTCCAGGTGGTGCCACACGTGTAGCGTTGGATGAGCAGGAGCTCAGATGGCCATCTTGTTAGGAAAGACAGGTTGGCCGTGGTGCTCATGTCCTGCTTTAAAGTGCCCGTTGTCGTCCGCACATGGCGTGGCTTTCCCTGCGGCATGGCTTTGTCTCGGGCATGTCTGTTCCCCGTAGAGTTCCCCGTATTTCTGAATGTCTCTCTCCTGCGACTTCAAGGCAAGGACGCAGCCATGTCAGTTTACTGCTAGGGCCGGTGTTTTCATGAGTTGCACTTGGGGCCTTGAATTTGATCCTCGAGGAGGCAGAGGAGATCCCAGCTCCAGCCCCACCGTGCGGCCCGAGCAGGGTCGTCTCAGCGTTCCGCAGAGCAGGCAGCCCCCCAGGCTCGTCTCTCAAGCCGTCTCTGTAAAGCAAGGTTTCAGCTGAGAGTGAGCCAGTGGCAGCAGAGTGATGCATTATCTTATAGCCGAGGAAGGAAATAAACCCCAGCAGACGCCAGGCGAGTCTTCCGTTTGTTTCTGGATGGTGATTGTGGTTGGGACGCGAATTCCTGGCATGTGGTACATGCCTCGTTCCCCTGAGATACGGGAATTTAAAAGTTTGCCTTTTTCAAAAACTCTCCTTGAGCTATTAAGGGGCTTCCCTGGTAGCTCGGATGGTAAAGTGTCTGCCTGCAATGCAGGAAACCTGGGTTTGATCCCTGGGTTGGGAAGAGCCCCTGGAGAAGGAAATGGTAACCCACTCCAGTACTCTTGCCTGGAAAATTCCATGGACGGAGGAGCCTGCTAGGCTACAGTCCATGGCGTCCCAAAAAGTTGGACACGACTGAGTGAATTCACTTTCACTTTCACTCTTTGAGCTATTAAGATACATGTTTGTGTTTTCTGGTATAATTATTCCTAGAAAGTACAATATTTACTATTCTAGGAAACCTAAAGTTGACTTAAAGGAACAGTTACTTGAAATTTTATGTGAAACATTTCGAGCTTTAGCCATACGTAGATTTCATGCTGCTGCTGCTAGGTCGCTTCAGTCGTGTCCAACTGTGCGACCCCGGAGACGGCAGCCCACCAGGCTCCCCCGTCCCTGGGATTCTCCAGGCAAGAACACTGGAGTGGGTTGCCATTTCCTTCTCCAATGCATGAAAGTGAAAAGTGAAAGTGAAGTTGCTCAGTTGTGTCCGACTCCTAGCAACACCATAGTCTTAAGTCTGATGTTACTTGAGTATATTGAAAAGCCACTGTGTATCTTTAGGGGATTCCCTAGCAGTCCAGTAGCTAGGACTCTGCACTTCCCCTTGCAGGGGGCCTGGGGTTTGATCCCTGGTTGGAGAACTAGGATCCCACAAGCCAAGCATAGCCAAAAAAGAATAACCAGTGCTTAATTTAGCACAGAGCTAATTAGCTGAACAGCAGTGTAGGATAGAAACAGCCCCCTGTCCAGCCCCTCCCCTGCTTGCTGTGTTAGAGTGCCCCCCGTCCAGCCCCTTCCTCGCTTGCTGTGTTAGAGTGCCCCCGTCCAGCCCCTTCCTCACTTGCTGTGTTAGAGTGCCCCCCGTCCAGCCCTTCTTCGCTTGCTGTGTTAGAGTGCCCCCATCCAGCCCTTCCTCGCTTGCTGTGTTAGAGTGCCCCCGTCCAGCCCTTCCTCGCTTGCTGTGTTAGAGTGCCCCCATCCAGCCCCTTCCTCACTTGCTGTGTTAGAGTGCCCTGTGCTGAAAGTCTGCGTTGCTCTTTGTGTGTCTCTTGGAAATGCTGTGTGTCCCTGAAGCTCTCTCAGAAACAGGCTCCTCTGCTCAGACCGCGGTGTGGTTGCCTCTTCTGCATATCCGCCCTTACTGTTGAGAGAGGGAAGAGTGGATGTGTTTCTCCTTGACTGCCCTGCCTTAGTCGTGCAGACTCCTGACTTCTTTCAGCTTGGCAATAACCCTTTCATCCTGGAAGGAGGTGGTTCTGTGGAGAATTGCGGGGACTCCTTCAGCATCTGATGACTCAGGTGTCCTTTGCAATATGTCCAAACTGCCATTAAGTTTAGAAGATTAAAGGAACGTGATGAAATACGTACTATTTCACTTTTGAAAAGTGTATAAAGAGAATTAATACTTAGGCTAACTTGTTTTATATCTGTGTGTAACGGTGATTCTTGAATTTTGAATGTCTCCTTACTTGCAGGCACGAGTTGCTCGAGGAAGCCCGGAGACAAGGCTTGCCTTTCGCACAGTGGGATGGGCCCACTGTTGTGGTCTGGCTGGAGGTGTGTGAGCGCCCCCTGCCCCCGCCCACACCCCGTCCTGGGCCGCGCATGTCCGTCCCTTTCTCCGCAGCCACACATCACCTCCTGCCCCGTGTCCCCAGCCCCTGCCTGCACCCCGTCCTGGGCCGCGCATGTCTGTCCCTTTCTCCGCAGCCACACATAACCTCCTGCCCCGTGTCCCCTGCCCCCAGCTCTGGGTCGGGATGCCGGCCTGGTACGTGGCTGCTTGCCGAGCCAACGTGAAGAGCGGCGCCATCATGTCCGCCCTGTCGGACACGGAGATCCAGCGGGAGATCGGCATCAGCAACCCGCTGCACCGGCTGAAGCTGCGGCTGGCGATCCAGGAGATCATGTCGCTGACCAGCCCCTCCGCCCCGCCCACGTCCAGAACGGTACGCCCCTCCTCCCTCCCGCGCGCTTCCGGGCTCTCTCTGCAGACGTCCCTGCTCCAGCGTAACATTCTAGCGTTCAAAACCATGACAGCTTTTCATTTGCGGCAGTCGTGTTGTTAAAAGATGGATTATTGAATGCTTCAGATGGATTGTTTTTGTAACAGCTGGGCTGCAGTGGCTTTGTAATAGAGAAATTGGAGTTTTTGAAAACATAAAAAGGGGAATTTTTGAAAATGTGAAAATTGTAAAAAAGGAAGCTTTTGCAAATGTATTTTTAAAAAAGTAAATATAAACGTCAAGAAGGTGAAAGAGAAAAGCTGAGCCCACAGGCTGCCTTGTTTCCCCCTCATCTGACTTGTCCAGCCTGTCCATCCGGGAGCTGCAGACCCTGGGCTTTCAGGGTTTTAAGAGTCCATAGATCTGCCGGTTCACACCAAGTCGCATCGTGCTGATGCACGTTTCCTCTACGTGGGAAAACCTTGAAAGTCCTGTAAGACGGTCCTCCTGGTTGGAAAACTTAAAACGAATCCGGTGGAAATGTGGATTGTTGCCAGGAGATCAGGGCCAGCCAGCTCCTCGTTTCTCGAGTGCAGACTCAGGACACAGCTCAGTCCCCACGCTCGGCGTGTCCACCCTGCAGAGGAGCCCTGGCGAGGAGACGCGGCCTCCCAGATGTGCCTGCCCTGAGCAGCAGGTGGAGCCTGACTCAGGCTCACGGTTATTTTCCATGAAAATCATGAAGGCTCTCTCGTCCGTCTGTCTTCCTTGTTTCTGAGTGTGAGCGTGATGGTGGTGAGCCCACCCCGCACAGATGCACACGTGCTCAGCGTATCTGCTCTGCTCTGCGTGCCCCAGAGGGTTCACCAGAGCCACCTTTTTAGAAAGGAAGGCGCTGAGGGTTCCCCGGAGGTTCTATAAAGTATCTCAGTAAAGGGAACTTCTTAGGAGTTGAGTTTAACTGGTGGTGCCCTCACCATGAGGAGCCTGACCCCCGTGGGACGGGATACAGCAGCCCCCCAGGAGCCCACCCAGGGGCTCGGCTGTCTCGGCCGGTGATGCCATGGGGTGCCATCACTGGGGCCCCTGCAGCTGCTTCTGACACAGAAAGATCCAGTCCCTGGCAGGTGCCTGCTCAGGGTCATCCCCCCAGAACCCAAAGCTGGCCACTGAGCCTTGTCTGGGTGAGGCCCTTTTAAACACGTTGCATGAATAGCTCCTTGAGAATCCCTCGCTGCTCAGACGGGTACAGCGTACTCCACTCTCCCGCAGTCCCGCCTGGCTCAGGCGGTCAGCACGCAGGCAGAGTGCTGGGGCCCCTCTCCGTGTGGCTGGGGCACAGTGTTGGGGGTCCTTCCAGGCGCCGGGCCCGGTGTGTTCTCTGGGGGCCGACGCGGGTGGTGGGGGGCCAGCCTCTGTCCCGCCCGCGCCTCCGCCCCGGCTCACGGGTCTGCCACCTCTCCTCCCTGTTACTGCTGCCGTTGCCTGGATGTGGCTGGCCACGGGCCCCCCTAGACCACAGGAAATGTCTGGCTAACGCACGAGGAGATGGAGACGCTCACGGCCACGCCACACACGGTCAGTCCCGGCCCCGCGCTCGTCTCCCTCCCCGCGCGGGCCCGCGTCAGGGTGGCGCCGTTCTCGGCCCTTTTGTGGAAAACAGAAAAGTCATTTCACGTTCAGTTGTTCTGGATGAGTGTCTCTCTTAGGCATCAGTTAAACGTATGAACGATCCGTACTTTGTCTTACGTTGTGTTTGTTTCAGGAACTTTAAGTTGGTAGACTTGCCCCCTGTAGAATAGACCCGATGCCTGTCTCCTTTCCGGGAGACCGCGGTTGAGCCCTGGGGCCTAGTGTTCTCTTTTGTGGGTGTGCTTGGCGTGGGGTGGGGGCCCTTGGGGAGGGGTGCTGCTCTTTGCATGAGACGTTGGGTGTGGCCTTTGCATGCCTCCTGCCTGCTGCTCTGCCTCTGTGACCCTCGCCCTCCCCTGCAGAGAGAACGTGCTCGTGCCCCCGCTCACCAGTACTAACGGTTCTGTTCTTTTGCATCCCTAACCACGTAACATCAGGAGGATGAGGAGGGAAGCTGGGCTCAGGTTGGAGACTTTCTGTAATGTATTCTTCACTATATGTACAGCAACAAAAAGAGTTGGAGGATGAGAATTTGTAATTTACTTTCTTGACGTTTTCAACATCTTGATTTAGTCAGAATACTGTTGTTAATGGTTTGAAAGCATTAGCCAAAGCAAAGCACAGGATTAAAGAGTACGTCTCATGGACAATTTTGAACATTTCTGGTGGTTAATCTCGTGGACATAAATCACTTTGTTTGACACATGTTCTTTCCTGCAAAGCCTCACGGCTTCGGCCGCTACTCGGGTGATGTATTCCAGTCCCCAGTTGGGTAGGGTTAGTTACGAGATCAGTTGATGAGAAAATGGTGTTTTAATCAATTTCCGACACGAGACTTGCCGTAGGGACTCTGCCTCTGTTGGTGTTCACTGTGCACTGTCCTGATCCCGTGTGTCCAGAGTCCTTCCTGCTGATGGAATTCTCAGAAATTGAGCCCACTCCTGCCTAACGCACATGTTGAATTTTTAGGTCCCCGGTTGAACTCAAAAACAAAAACTTGGTCACAACTGTTTTGCCACCTTGCTTAGAGACAGTTTGATTAAAAACAGGGATTCTCCTACGCGTGATCCCGCCGACTTTGTTCGGTGACACGTGACGAGCAAAGTCTGCCGTGTGTGGGCGGGAGTATGCTGTGTATGGACCCTGAAAGGTACCTGTGTAGCCAAAAAAGCGGAGGAATTCTGAATCAGTTTTCCTGACTACCAGTTGACAGTTGAAACACCCATTTCCTTCTATTTGGGCTTCTGAAGTAAAGTCAATTATATCACTTTTAACAGAAGAGGGAAGTAGATATAATGTGATTCTGTGAACTCCCCCACTCCTTGACTTACGTATTCTGTGCCACTGCTCCAGATAAATATCCTCATTAATTATTTAACCCAGTCAGTAATGACCATCAGTGAATTTAAAAGAGCGCATTTCACAATTACTTAAATATCAGTATATTTTACACTAAGGGGCAGAACTTTGCCTGCATCGTGGGAGTTAAACAGACATACAAATTAAGCTGAGCGTTTGCTTTTTGCAATGGAAGTACAAACAAGGCTGAGCCATGCCAGCGATGCCAGGATTGGGAAGTTTTGGTCTTCAGCATAAGCAAGGACCGCATTCTGTGAGCTCGTCACGGGCAGAGGGTGCAGCGTGCGTCGCCCCCGTGCTGGCACACGGGGGCCTGCTCCGGAGCCGAGGGGAAGTTTGAGGCGGCCTCGGGCTCGAGGGCAGAAGATGTCTCCCAGGCGTCTGCACAGGGCTATGCTACCCATGAGTGGTGCCTGATTGAACAGGATCCATGCCATCACCACTCTCACCTTGCTCAGAGTTCAGGAAGCTGATTTGTGTTTGTGACCATTTCAGTGATGGAGAAATAGGCCCTGCAGAGTCTCTTCTGCCCCAAATGTTCTCTGATCATTGGAGAGCCCTGCTGTGTGGTTTTTTCCCCCAGGCTGGGATGACAGCCCAGGAGATGTGGGTCTCCCTGGGACTGAGCCTGACCCTCCCAGAACTTACATTATTGACCACTAAAGTGTGAATAGAGTATATGATGAGTGAACAAAAACAAGGAGCTTCTGCTTCCATGGAATTCTCTACTTAGAAATGTCTTTGCATTTTCTGTCTATTTAAAAATACATAATCAGCAAGTAGGAAAATAATACCAGATATTCATGCTATAAATGTCAGGCTTATGAGAGCTGTAATTGAAAGAGTGAAAGCACATGATATTGTGATGATGTCTAAAAATGTTTCGTGTTTTATTTCCACTCATTATTTATAGAAATTTGTTTTCTATTAGAAAGTTTTTTTCCCTGTTAGAACTTGAGTGTTCTTGTTGGAGTTTGAGTTACTCCTTCTAGCTTCGTTGGTGTAAATAGTACATTAGAGGCCGTATTTTTGAGTCAGAACATGGTGGTAGTCAGGAGGTATTATTTCCAAGGATTCCATAATGTCCAGTATTCCTCAAACATGCCTTAGTCTTCTTGGACTGAAGGACAAGTGCCTTCTTTGGTGTGTGTGCATGTCACGTGTTTATTCTCACGGTGCAGATCTTGCACATATTCCATTAGATCTACCCCTGAGGAGTTCATTGGTTTTGACGACATAATAATAAAGGGTAGTCTTCAAAATTTCAATTTCCGGTTTATTTCTAGTATTTAGAAATACAGTGAAGTTTTATATGTTGACCTCGAATCCTGCAACTTTGCTGAACTCACTCTCATGCTTGTAACTGTTGTGTCAGTTCATTTTCCATGTTAATCATCAGGTCATCAGCAAATACAGTTGTATTGCTTTTTCATGGAATAAACCCTGCTTGTCATGATACCTTGTATTTTTAATTGATTACTGGTTTCCTGACGTGCCATTAAGGAATTGTGCATCTGTGTCTGTGAGGGACGTTGATATTCTTGTAATGTGTGTGTCTGGTTTTGGGTATCAAGAGAATTCTGGCCTCAGAAGGAGTTAGGTGTTTTTCCCTTCACTATTTTGGAATAGTTAGTGTATAACTAGCATTTTCTTCATAAACACTTGTTAGGATTCACGAGTAAAGCCACTTAGGGTAGAGATTTTGTACGTGCGGATAGATGCGATTTCTAACGACAAAGTCGAGTTGTAATAGATTCAGGTCATCTGTTTCTCCCTTGGTGGCTTTCACAGGTTGTGTCTTTCGAGAAAGTAGGCTGTTTCATCTGAGCTGCCTGAGGCTGCTCCCCGGTGCTCTCAGTGCGTAGGAGCTGTGCTGACGTCCCTCTTTCGTCCTTGATATTGGTGGTTTCCGTCTTCTCTTTGTTTCTTGGTCACTCTGCTTAGTCAATTTTATTGGTATTCATGAAGAACCTGATTTTAGTTTTTTTTGTTTCATTTTGTTTCTCTAGTTTCTGTTTCATTGATTTTTGCTCTTTCATTTTCTTCTTTCTGCTTGCTTTGGATTTCATTTGTTTGTTTTTTTTTTTTTTTATAGGTATTTTAAGATAGAGTCAGGTTACTGACTCACAATCTCTCTTCATTTGTGTATTTAATATTATCAGTTTTCCCTCCAGGTACTGATTTAGCTATGTCCTGTAGCTTTTTAGTATATTGTATATTCACTTTTATTCACTTCAAAATATTTCCCATTTCACTCGCGATTTCTTCTTTGACACATGAATTATTTAGAAATATGCTAATTTCCTGATGTTTGGGAGATTCCGGGATATCAGGGGTTTTTTAGTTTCTAATTTAATTCTGTTGAGATCAGAAAACATACTTTGTATGATTTTAGTCACTTTAACTATGCTGAGATTTGTCTGTCTTTTGAAGAGAGTTCCATATCCCCTTGAAAAGAACATTATCGTGCTGCTGTTGGAGGGAGAGTTCTATAAAATGTCAGTTAGGTCAGGTTGGCTGACAGTGCTGTTTAAGAGGGCTTCCCTGGTGGCTTGGATGGCAATGCCGGAGACCTGGGTTTGATCCCTGGGTCGGGAAGATCCCCTGGAGAAGGACATGGCAACCCACTCCAGTATTCTTGCCTGGAGAATTGTTTAAAGGCTTCTGTATCCTTCCTGACCTTGGTTGGTTGTCTGTTTTGGCTTACTGGTTCCATCGGTTACTGAGTGATTCAGAGGAAGATTGAGGTCCCTGGCTGTAGCTGTGGGTTTGTCTATTTCTTCTTTCAATCCATTTAGTTATTGTTTTCCTTATCTCTTTTTTAAAACCTGTTTTTTAATTCACTTAACTGACTTTGAAATTAGCAGATGTTTTGCTAAAGAAATTTAGAAAACAAAATGTTGAAAATAAAATTAAAGCCAGCCAGAAATAACTTTTAGTGAGTAGAGTTAGGTTGGTCCTTCAAACTTGTTCATGAGTCGTGGCTATTCTTTGTTGGTATATTATTATTATATATAAAAGCTATTTCAGAAAATTAATGTGTAGTCAGTTACAGTTTTACCATGGTTTGGTATTTATTAACACAGATGAATCATAGACTTAATGGTATAATTTCTTTGTATAGAGTTTTGCCAGCAAATTTAAAAGGTAGCAAATAAAAGGTCAAATTAAAGTTATGAGCAATAATGTTGTCTTTAGCTTAGCCTTTGAGAATATGTAATTGGTTAAAAATCCATTTTAAAGATGATTTAAATGGCCCTTGTGACTGCTTCCATGGGGTTTTTTCCCCCTGAATTGACCGCCCTTAATTATTGAAAGCAGACGCTCGCGTACGGGGACATGAACCACGAGTGGATCGGCAACGAGTGGCTGCCCAGCCTGGGGCTCCCGCAGTACCGCAGCTACTTCATGGAGTGCCTTGTGGACGCGAGGATGCTGGATCACTTGACCAAGAAAGACCTTCGTGGGCAACTGAAAATGGTTGATAGTTTTCACAGGTCAGGCACGGCAAGTCGTTCTTACTAGTTGGCTGAGAGACGTTTGCCTGTGTCCGGGTCTAAATTTTTTCTTTTCTCTTGGAAACAGAAACAGTTTCCAGTGTGGAATTATGTGCCTGCGAAGGTTGAATTATGACCGAAAAGAACTGGAAAGAAAAAGAGAAGAGAGCCAGAATGAACTGAAAGGCTAGTACAGTCCTGTTTCTTGCTTCCCAGTGTATAAGCAGCCCAGTGATTTCCTATTTGAAAGAAAAATTCGGGAAATGGCTTTCCGTGGAGGAAACACCTCGCATCATTACGGAGGAGTGGGGGATGGAAGGGAGTGTGTTTGAGATCGTCCTCTGTGGCCAGAGAACTTGTGCTCTGTCCTTGGGCTCACATCGGTCTGCAGGTTGTGTGTCTCGAGGTGAGAGCATCTCCCCACAGCTCCAGAGATTTCCCTGTTGCTGTGCCGTGTGCCCTGTTCTACTCGCAAATGCTGCTGCACGCTGCAGGTAACTCCAGAGCCGAGAAGAGCAAGACCTGCTGTGCACGCCTTTAAGTGTGAAGAACACTGCTCTGGCTTCTTGTCAAAGCACTTGAGGCAGCGTGGTTCTGTGCCCAGGCTGGAGGGAGTGGCCTTGAAGCTGGATGGGAGCTTCTCAGCTGGGGAGGGAGGCGTTTCAGTTACTGGAGGGAGGGGCCTTGGGCTGCCCTGGGGGTTGCCTCTAAGAGCCTGAGGACAATGGAGCGATTTTAAATGAGGTGTTAGCTGTAGGACTTCCCTGGTGGTCCAGTGGGTTAGAATCCTCTGCCTGCTGATGCAGGGGACAGAGTTCAGTCCCTGGTCTGGGAGGCTGGGCTCCACAACAGGAGAAAGCACCGCTCTGCAAAGCCTGCCCGTGGTAACTGGAGAAGGTCCGCACGCAGCACCAAAGGCCCATCACAGCCAAAACACATAAAGTGAATTTTCAGAAAGGATATCAGCCGTTAAGCTCAGTATAAGACCTCCCAGAATGTTCAGAAAATAGATCACTGATAACAAGATCAGTGATTACAGATCACTAACAGTGACAAGACTTAACTGAACGGTCCAGGTACCTTCATAGGTTCCTTCATTTAATCCTTACTATAACCCTGTTTTCATTTCCAATTTTTACAAAGAAGGAAAGTAAAGATAAAAATGTTTGAAGAGATGGCCCCTGTGGAGGATTGTCTAGCTAGGACTGAGTTCGTTTGAATCACGAGAAAACCAGAAGCCAACATTTATAGTATCTGTCCCTTTACCCAGACAAGGGCATTAGAACTGAGAGCTGTGCATCTGTCTCGTTTGTTTTCTGAATCCATTTTAAACCTTTTTACACTTGACACAGGCTGCGCTGTCTTTGAAAGTCACTGGTGATCAGCTGGGTATGTTTGTACAGAGCGGCTATTTTCAGCACTGTACTGAGAGAGTAAATTTTGTGACTTATTACTTAACTAAGGTCTTCCCCCCACACACAAATCCCTCTAATGTGCTGGACAATGTCTTTACGTTTCTCTCTTTTTAAAATGAGACAACAAAAATGACTTAAAAAAAAAAGGCTTCAAGATTATAAATGAGAGGTTTATGGTGAATTGAGCAAGGTATCCAGATATGGTACTGCGTCCTTTTTGTGACGGGAAAAAAGTACATCAACAAACACTCAAAAATGAAAGAAAGAAAAGAAGCTGAGACTCAAGTCTGTGTGTGAAGCGTGTCCGTGCCTGGTGCACACGCACTCGTGTGTGTCCTCTCCTTTCCGAGCCCTGGAGCCTCCGCCTCTGTCCCCTGGAAATGCACGCAGTCGCCTCCTCTCTCTCGGACTCGCCTGAGGGATGAGCTCTAGCAGGACTGTCTCCACCAGGATGGAGAGGGGCTGGGACACCCTTGTCCGAGCACAGCAGGTTGGCTGTCCGCTGAGCCGTGTGCCCCGGCCCCTGGGAGGTCCTGGCTTTTGTCGGGAGCTGAGGGTCAGCACGTAGGACTCCTTCGTTGCAGCTGCATGAGGGGAGCACAGCTTTCTGAGGCTCCTTTCAATCTGTTGTTCCCTGCAGACGTGCTGGTTTGGAGCAACGACCGAGTGATCCGCTGGATCCTCTCCATTGGCCTCAAAGAATACGCGAACAACCTCGTCGAGAGCGGTGTGCACGGCGCGCTGCTGGCCTTGGACGAGACGTTTGACTTCAACGCGCTGGCCCTCTTGTTACAGATCCCCACGCAGAACACACAGGTGCGACCAGCCGGGCTCGGGCCGAGCGGGCCATCTCCCGATGCAGATGCACAGCTGGGTCCCCGAACGGAGACCAAGCCTGACCCCTCAGACAGCTGGTGCCCTTGTTGCTCACCAGGTCCCTCTCGGGATAGTCCAGAGTCAGAGATGCTCCGTGCCTCCGTGTTCGTGCCTGTCCACTTGCCATTCTCTTGGAAGCACGAGAGTCTTTCATAAAATAAGGGGAACTTTGATTCAAGGCGGTGTGCCTAAGAGTGACATGTACTCAGTTCTTACGTGGAAAGAGATGTCCTCTGTGTGCCAGATGAAGGTTTTATTCATTTTCCTTCTGGGGGTAATTGCCCTGTGTGGTTCTTTTTGACTCCTGGGCTCATTTGAGAATGAGGGGACATTTTTGTTCTTCTCCAGAAAGCTGTGTGTCTTGTGTCAGTGCCGTGATCTCTCCACCAGCACCAGCCTGCAGGGCACACTTGGTGTGTAATTTCCAAGAGCCCACGGCTCCCTCTTCTCAACACCCCCTCCACAGACACCACGTTAAACCCCCGACTTCAAACAATATCACAGTTGAATTTTTTTTTTTAAGTCTTGGTTTAAAAAACAATTGTGATGTGCTGATATTCAAACGAGATTGTAGAAAGTTTTAGGGTGCTGTTTCTTTAATTTCAGGCTCGTGCTGTCTTGGAAAGAGAGTTTAACAACCTCTTGGTCATGGGAACCGACAGAAGGTTCGATGAAGTAAGTTTTCAGCTTAATGGTTTTTCAAGTTGCCTTAAGGTAAATTATTTTATTATACCTGTATGAGGCATGTAGTCACGGTATCTCTTCTAAATGTGGAGATAAATTAACTTTACAAGTTAAGCTTTGCTTTTAAAAATTTATTAACAAGTCATTAGAAAACTCGTGTCTTCAGTGGAGGGTGGGTTAGTTTTTATTTTGGGGTTGTTTTTTGTGTTTTTTTTTTGCTATTTAAGTTTTAGTACCCCTCAAAAATATTTTTTATATTAAAACATTGGTTTTCACTTAGGAATGGTGTCTGTGAGTTGTGTTTTGGGGAGCAACTGGATGGCCTTACCTATTCCAGGGCCTGTGTGCTAGGGGTCTGTTTCATTAAGTGTATTGGAAACACACAAAACATTAATTTCCCCTTACGCAGAACCCCCACACTATAGTTCTTCTCTTCATTGGGCCTTAAGGGGACTTGAGTTTGACAAGGAGAATCAGACACCTGAAGAAGCATCCGTTGGTTCTGTCCCAGTGTGAGACAGAACTGGTTACAGCTTGAAGCTGTTTCCATAGCGAATGACAGCATGTTGTATTATATAGCAAGAGGCGATCTCTCCAAGATGAGAAGCGAAACCTGCTAACTGTCAGGAGGAACGTCCACCCGGGCGGCCAGGGCGGTCCAGTCAGGGTCCTGGCACGCATGTTGCCCCACCCTGTACCACGCTCTGCTGTTCCCAGTTTGGGCAAATCGGTCACACACGGTCATCACAAACAGGGTCAGATACAAGTGGACAGAAGTGCAGTAGTAAACTCAGCCATTTTAAAGGGCTGGTAGCTTTTTGGTTTTGTCCTTTGTTTTAAAATCTGTCTTGTTTTTGGCCCTGTAATTTCCCAGGACGATGATAAAAGCTTTAGGAGAGCACCTTCTTGGAGGAAAAAATTCAGGCCAAAGGATGTCCGTGGCTTAGCTGCCGGGTCCGCGGAGACGCTGCCTGCGAACTTCCGGGTCCCGTCCTCTCTGTCCTCGCCCTCCGTGCAGCCAAGGAAGGTGCAGCCGGACGGTAGGTGGCCGGTGGGGCGGCGGGCGCAGCCCAGGCCAGAACGCTGACGAGCTGGAAGGGCCTCCTGCCCAGGTTACGGGGCTCTTCAGTGCATGCCCGAGGGTCCGTGTTCGCCAGTGAATCCTAACATCTGTTTATAAACGTTTAACAGTCGTGCAGTTTTTTTTCCCCCAAGTTCTTGTCTGGTTGAATATTAGCATACTCTTCCAACTAATAAAACTGAGACTCGTGTGTGTTCTCAGAGCGTGAGATTGACACCCACGCTTGTAGAGATGCGCGTGTGGCCGACAGCGCTCAAGAGCTCCTCCATGAAACAGTGGGGTCGCTCTCAGGCCACACCAGTCAGCCCTCAGCACCTGTCCACGCCGGGCGGATGGCCGGGTCCCTCCTAAGTGACGGCGGCGGCCGCCCTCCCCCTGTCCCCACCGTCGTCGGTCCCTTGCACACCGTTGGTCGATGGGGCGGAGGAGGGAGGTGAGGCCCACAGAGGTCCTCCCCCGAGTTCAGCTGGGCCGTGAAGACACCACCTTGCCGTTGTGCTTTCACACCCGGCTCTGGTTTTCCCTCTGAGGCTGGAGAACGCCGCTAGTTCAGGCCGGGTGCTCAGGGCCGCTGTGTCCCCACTTGATGGCCAGATAGACGGCCAGACAGCCTGGGCTGGGGTCAGGCTGTGCGGCTCAGGAGGTGCCTGTGCACGCCCCCCAGCGTGCCATCTGTGACAGGGGCGGCTCAGTGGCTCCTTCTCCCCACTGGCCGTGCGGGCCACACTGGGTTCCTAGAGGGAGTGTGCGCTCACCCGGTGGGAGCGGACCTGGAGGGTCCCTATGGTGCCGTTTTTTCCTGTTAGTAGCCCTTCCCGTGAGTAAATTTATAAGCCTTGCTCTCACTTGCTCCTGTAGAACAAAGTACATTTAGGTAAAGCCTTTGCTATGCTGGACACTTTCGGTGAACAGGCTTACAGGGAAGCTGCATCGTCTCTTCGCCAGAACTCAATAATAGGCTTAACCAGGGGTGGGGGAGACCCAGTGACTCTCTCCTTTTCTAAACAGCGTTTTTCTTCCAAGGAGCATGCAGCTCCTTTTTACAAATCTTAACTGTAGCGTAGCTTTCAGTCGATTGAAGAGTCTTAAGGGCTTGCTTTTTTATTTTCCGTTCTCATTATAAATCTAGCATCTCCCTGTCAGATGGACATAGTGACGTTGACGTTAGAGTTTAGATAAAAACGATCCTAGAAAGGGTTGTTGGGATGTAATAAATGGGAGGTGACCTTTTACAAACCTCGTGAGACAGGCAGGGCGTAAACTGTGTGACTGGCTGCTTTCCCTGGCTTTTGCAGTGCAGCAGGTCTCTGGGGCTCTTAGACTCAGAAGGGTTCAGACCGGTGAGCTGCTCCATCAGCAGCCCCCAGTCTTCAGCCCTCTCTGGAGCCCGGGCCGGAGACTCATCAGATGTGCTCCTGCTGGGCCCAGGGGAAGACGCTGAATTGGGAGCAGCGGGTTTCTGCTAGGGGGTTATGGCGATTTCTTATTCAACTTGGAGCAGGGCTTGGGGCTGACCCAGCGTCAGTGGTGCCATTTCCAAGGGCGGCTGAGACTGAGTTTCCACTTTCTTAGATCAGCCCCGTCCTCTGCCCTCCCTGACGCCTCCTGGGGAGAGCAGCCCAGCCCCCAGGACAGCAGAGCGCGGGGCTCCAGGCTCGCTCTCCCGGCTCATCCACCCTCTAGGAGTGTCCCCAGACCCTCAGTAGGAGTGGGCGCTGCTGCGGGTATGAGTGTGTGTGTCCTCGTGCCCCATGTGACGTTCCA
>NW_011494652.1:2117603-2119224 GCF_000754665.1 Bison bison bison | reverse complement strand
ACTAACCGCACTCTATGTTTGCATGCTTCCTCCCACGCTAGTGGGACTGGGCAGCATGGCGGGAACGCAGAGGCTGGATTCCGCCACAGTCAGGACTTACTCCTGCTGAGCTTTGGGGTGAGTACAGGGCGGCCTGGCCCGTGGGGGCGCAGAGGCCTCGCCCTGGCAGTGGAGGGTCTGCGGGTCTCCGGAGGTCGGGCCGGGAGAGCCCTCAGCGGCAGAGAACCTGACCATGGTGCCTGGCTGCTACCACAGTGGTCAGAGCACGGCCGAGGCTCCCACGGCGGCAGTGCTGCCGGCCACGCCTCGCGTGCAGGCTCTCGGAGGGAACCCAGAGCCTCAGGGTTCAAGAGGCTGCCCTGCCCTGGCCTCTCCCTCCGCAGGCCAGCATTTCACACGGAAGGGCACCAGCATCTGGGGCTCGGCCGCTGCTGAGGGGCCACCTCCCTTGCAGGTGCTGCTCTGGGTGGTCCTCTGGTGGGTCTGACCCGGGGGCCCAGCCCTGCTTGAGCCGCTTTGAGGGCAGGAGGCTGTGTGCGTCCTGTTCACGTCTCAGCTAGAAAACTCAATTGGGGTTTAGTTTTTTTTAGCAGCAACTTTTAGCTATATGTCAGAATAAAGGCCGCCACAGAGTTCTCTCCTGATCTGCTTGGTCCTCCATGTTTCTCTGAGTTCTCAAGCCACTGAAGCCCAGAATGGGGTGGGGGTCGGGGCTCAGGCACCGGCTGCCCAGGCCTGACTCGTCCTTGTGTCTGTTTCCAGAATGGGGTGGGGGGCCTGGAGGGGCAGGGGCTCTGGCACCCGCCGCCATCCCAGGCCTGACTCGTCTGTGTGTTCATTTCCAGTGTTCCCGCACTACTTCTACAGGTGATCACGCAGCGTCCAGGACTCGACAGAGACAACATTTGAACTCGATGCAATCTTTACTCTGTTCATACTTGTTATATGGACCCGAAGATATTTTATTACAGAGTTTTTAATTAGTGAAAAAATTCATGAATACCATAGAGAAAATATTTTAGAATTTAATGTTTCTTATATTTATGTAAACTTATGACTTCATTTATATAGTTACTTACTTTTTCTTGTATATCCAGGCTATAAATATCCTTTCAGATCAGTTCATGTCCTGATACCTGATTTTAGTCTTTCAAATGAATGTACTGTAATGCTTGTATGTATAAATCCTATGAACAAATATAGGGCTTTTGTAAATGATGCATTTATTGTAATTATTCTTGTTTAATTTTTAAATGATAAACCATGAGAGAAGGGTTTTTACTGCGATTGTAAAATCATGACACGGTGTGCATTATCCTTCCAGAATGTAACCAAGCTCTCCAACAATCACTGAAATGAGCGAACTTAATTTCAACCAATTGTTGTTGTATTTTAACGACTGACCTAAACTGTACTTTTTCTAGCAAGAAATGCTTTTTCTCTGCAGCATGAAGAGATTTAAAAGTACTGGGTGTTAAATGTGAGCTTCTAATCAAATTTGGGCTGAAAGGATGCCTAGAAGAGGACTGTGAAAATCTCTTGGGTAACCCAGTCTCCGTGGACCCGGATCCCTCCTCTCCGGTGACTGGCAGAAGCCACGAGCTGGGGAAGAGAGACTGGC
>NW_011494652.1:2116321-2117503 GCF_000754665.1 Bison bison bison | reverse complement strand
GGGGGGCCTGGGCATGCACAGCCCGCTGTGCCCGCCCTCCCCTGCCCTCCTCCTGGGAGGCAGGGTCAAGGGCGCCTACTCTTCAAGGACCAATCGTGATGCCCTGCACCCACTGCAGACCTGGTGTGCTGGACAGGAGGGCGCCACACCCCCGACAGACAGCGAGGTGCAGCTCTGACAAAGGCCTTATTTTTATGTAAATCATCTTTTTACATCTGTTTGTAAACATGTTTAAAGAATGGACCTAGGCGTACATTTTTAGATTTTGATGACATAGCCATTTTGGATTGTATAAGTAGCAAATGTAACTTTTACTTTTTCAGCGGCACATTAAAAAAGCCAGCAAGAGAGGCGTTCAGATCATGGTGCGTTACTTATTGTGCAGCTGAGATCTCGGTAGAGAGACGGCAGGTCTCTTTCCATGTGGGTCCGCCTTTAATCACTTGTATAATTCGTTGTTACTGTTCTGTTTTTCTATTAATCTTTTGTGAACTTCCTGAATATGTAACAAAGTATGTACAGTCTACTTTTGAACTATTTTTATCACAGTATTATTTATTGCTTTCTTTCAATAAAGTACTGAAGCAAAATTTCCCACTGCCAATCAGGAGTGCCGAGGGTAAGCTGTATTCTCACTGAGAACAGACCAGAGCTGGTAATGGGAGCCCGTGTCATCACACGGGCATTCTGTTAAGAGAAATGGATGGAGAGAATGGAAAGGCCAGAAGACGGAAGCATGGGTGTCCCCAGAGGACGACCGACCGGGTGTTGATACCCCTGGCTCCGGAGACAAGAGGCTCCATCACTTCAGCATCTGCAGGGACAGGGCCCCTCTGCTGCTGAGGCGTGGGCAGTGGGCTGAGGGTGGGGACAGAGTGCAGGCGTGAAGGCTCAGCGTGGGTCCCAGGGCGGGGTGGCCGAGTGATGCACTAGGGAGCGCCGTGTGCACGCTTGTGTGTGGGAGCTTTTTATGTTAGTCAGCAGTTTTATTATTCGTATATCCATAGAAACAAGAATGTAGCAAGGGGAGGTGGGAGGGAGATTCAAGAGGGAGGGCACACATGTACACCTATGGCTAATTCATGTCGATGTATGGCAGAAATCAAACCAATATTGTAAAGCAATTATCCTTCAGTTAAAAAGAACATAGCAAGGTGGTCAGGAAAGTATGAAAAAAAGATT
>NW_011494652.1:2115846-2116034 GCF_000754665.1 Bison bison bison | reverse complement strand
CATAGAGATTATAATCTCCCACCATCATCAGATCTTCCCCCCAGCATCAGGCCCTCCTCCAGCATCAGACCCTCCCCCTGCATCAGAGCCTCCTCCCAGCATCAGACCCTCCTCCCAGCATCAGACACTCCCCCCAGCATCAGGCCCTCCCCCAGCGTCAGGCCCTCCCCCTGCGTTAGGCCCTCCCC
>NW_011494652.1:2105740-2115746 GCF_000754665.1 Bison bison bison | reverse complement strand
CCCAGCATCAGGCCCCCCGACGCAGCACGAGCTGTGGCAGCCCCAATTGTCTGACGCTCCTGAGTGCACTCACGCAGCCCCAGAGCAGCAGGAACAATAGTTCTTGGAGGAGATGCATTTTTAGGAATCACCTGCCGAGCAGCAGCAGCTGGGGTCTGTTTCAGGCCAAGGAGAGGCACCTGTGCCAGAGGCAGTGGTGGGCGTAGGCATGTTCCCTGCTCTGCTTCCTCCCCATGGGGGCTTTGCTCTCCTGCTCTTCACACGTGGTCACTCGAGGGCCCCAGCGCTGTGTCCTTCCAGATTCACAGTCTCCTTGATACCTCAAGCCAAGTCCTGAGTTGTGTCCCAGTCCGACATGGCAGAGGGCTGGGAACACCGAAGCTCAAGGGCTGAAAGGATCCCAGGGGGACAGCCGGGCCCCAGCGGGAGGCAGGGCAGGGGATGAGGGTGGCTGCCCACAGAGGGCCCCGCAGCAGCACTGGGAGGAGAGCAGTGATGCCTTGGCTCACCTGGGACGTTGCCTGGCCTCAGCACTCAGGAAGGTTACTGCCAGCAGCTCTGAGGATGCAGGAAGCCCAGTGAGTGACACCACCCAACTCGGGCCACGTGCGTGGGCACTGCTGACCGTGGTCTCGGTTTTCATTCTGGTTTAACTGTCCCTCCAAGGGCTGACGGGCTCCCCTTCCGAATGGCACAGGTGCTTTACGCGGATGAATGCATCCCTGCTTGTTTCTGTCGGCCCTGTTGTCGGTCATCCGTGTGTTTCCCTCTTTACAAGCTGTGCTTGCTGATCTTCCAGTTTAATTTAGGAGCAGCCCTTATTTTCTGCATTTCCTAGTTCTCAGGGTTCACAGGGGCTTTCCAGGTGGTGCCAGAGGTAAAGATCTTGCCTGCCCATGCAGGAGATAACGAGACCTATGGGTTCGATCCTTGGGTCGAGAAGACGCCCTGGGGGAGGGCATGGCAACCCACTCCAGTATTCTTGCCTGGAGAATCCCATGGACAGAGGATCTAGTGGGCTACAGTCCCGGGTCGCAGAGTCCGACACAATTGAAGCAAGTTAGCGCACACACACATTTCGGTTCCGTCGCTCAGTTGTGTCCAACTCTGCCACCCCATGGACTGCAGCATTCCAGGCTTTCCTGCCCTTCACTATCTCCTGGAGTGTGCTCAGACTCATGTCCTTTGAATCAGTGGCACCATAGAACCATCTCATCCTGTTGCCCCCTTTTCCACCTGCCCTCAGTCTTGCCCAGCATCAGGGTCTTTTCCAATGAGTCAGGTCTTATCAGGTGGCCAAAGTATTGGAGCTTCAGCATCAGCATCAGTCCTTCCAATGAATATTCAGGGTTGATCTCCTTCAGGATTGACTGGTTTGCTCTCCTTGCAGTTCAAGGGACTCTCAAGAGTCTTCTCCACACCACAGTTCGAAAGCATCAGTTCTTGAGCGCTCAGCCTTTGTCGTGGTCCGGCTCTCACATCCGTACGTGACCACTGGAAAAACCATAGCTTTGACTAGATGGACCTTTGTCAGCAAAGTGATGTCTCTGCTTTTTAATATGCTGTCTATGATTGTCATAATTTTTCTTCCAAGGAGCAAGCATCTTTTAATTTCATTGCTGCAGTCACCATCTGCAGTGATTTTGGAGCCCAGGAAAATAAAGTCTGTCACTGTTTGCATGGTTTCCTCATCTATTTGCCATGAAGTGATGGGACCAGATGCCATGATCTTAAGTTTTTTGAATGTTGAGTTTAAAGCCAGATTTTCCACTCTCCTCTTTCACCTTCATCAAGAGGCTCTTCCTCCTCGCTTTTTGCCATAAGGATGGTGTCATCTGCGTATCTGAGGTTATTGATATTTCTCCCGGCAATCTTGATTCCAGCTTGAGCTTCATCCAGCCTAGCATTTCGCATGATGTACTCTGCATATAAGTTAAACAAGCAGGGTGACAATATACAACCTGTCGCACTCCTCTCCCAATTTGAACCAGTCTGTTTTTCCATGTCCGGTTCTAACTGTTGCTTCTTGACCCACATATAAGAAGTTTCTCAGGAGGCAGGTAAGATGGTCTGGTATTCCCATCTCTTTAAGAATTTAGAGAATTTAAATTTCATGCAGGGTTAACAAGTGTGAAATTTAAAACCGTGGAGTGTCCTTCTCATCTTACATTTCCCTTTTTGCCTGACCAAAGCCAAGAAGGCCTCGCGTATCTGAAAGCTTCTGGAAACACTCATCCATGATTCATGAGCTGTAGGTGTTTTATTACAACTCGATTCACTGATTCCACTTATGCCTTAAAAATATGTCAGTTGAGCAATTCTGAAAGAAAGCGATAAGGAGATGTGACTGCAGATTTGCATTTCTAAGAACGCTCGTTAGCCTCGTATCTTAGGTCTGCTCCACTCATCGCCCAGGACTGCCCCACCACGGAGATGGGAGGGGACTCCCACTGCGGTCCAGGTGCAGTACCGTTAAAAAACTTCCTACCATTGAAAACCGTTAGGCTACTGTATCCTCATAAGTGCTGCCTGTAAGTTTCTCTAAATTTCACATCATGCATTTTTGAGGTCTGTTGTTTCTTTAGTTGCTAAGTTGTGTCTGACTCTTTGCGACCCCATGGACTGTAGCCTGCCAGGCTCCCCAGTCCTTCTCCAGGCAAGAATACTGGAATGGGTTGCCATTTCCTTCTCCAGTGAACCTTCCTGACACCGGGATGGAACTTGATTCTCATGCGTTGGCAGGCAGATTCTTTACTGCTGAGCCACCAGGGAAGCCCATATTTGAGGTCACTGTGGTTTTGGTTTTTGATCTTTGCCTTTTGCTAACTAAGTCCTCACTTCCCCACGATGGGTTTTCAGGGTATCAAGAAGGGTCCGCCTTGCCTGTAATCTTGGCAGGCAGGTAGGCGGGGGTCCACAGCTACTGTCTAGCCACCCACGCGCCCTTCAGTACATTTCTGAATGTCTCAAACCCTTTTGTCTCTTACGCGTCCTTGGCTTCATCCCTTGGTGAGAATGAGTAGCCGGTGACTTTGCTGTTTCGTGTCCTGGCCTCGGGGGGGCACCTTTTCAAGACCTGTGGTCCAGGCCAGCACTGTGTGCAGCCTGATATGCAGTGCACACACAGTGGGAAGGAAGCAGGGCCCGGTCCTGGCGGAGGTTTGAGGGGAGACTCTCTTCTCTCTTCTTCCAGTGTTTCCTCTCCTCTGATCTGTCTTCACGTGGCCTCTCCCCCGCATGTCTTATCTTCTGTCTCTTATAAGAAGACTTGTCATTGGCCCACCCGGGTAATCCCAGACCATCTCTTTTCAAGAGCCTTCTCTTCATTCCGTCTACAAAGACCACTTATCCAAATTAATGCACATCCACAGGTTCCAGAGATTTGCACCTCGAAGTGTCTTTGTGGGGTCACGACCATGTGAAATTCTGGAGGGGACCCTGCCCTAGAGATCCTGGGATGGGTAGGACTGGCCCCTCCCAGGGACTCATCCCGTGAAGGGCGCTGTGAGAGCTTGGGCCGGGCTGGGACGGCCCGGGAGGACGACGTGATGGGTGTGGCGGAGACCAGCCAGGAAGAACCCGGAAAATACTCTAAATAAAGAAACTGACTCTTTGCATGCCGACAGGTTTGACTGGTAGGAGAGCTAATCTTTCAACTTGAGTGTGCAGAGCAACGCAAGCTGCAAAGGGAGACGGTGAGGGGGGTGGTGATCTGCCCTTTGATGGAGTGATTTGGGGACTCCCCTGATGGTCCAGGGATTCAGACTCTTGTGCTTTCACTTCTGAAGCTGGGGTTCAACCCCCTGGTCCGGGAGCTAAAGTTCCACCGCCTGTGTGGTGCAGCCAAAAACATTACAAAACAAAGCAGATACAAAATAGAATAAAATGATTTCCACAAAGTGTGGCACAGACAAAAGTTTTCTTAATGAAATAAAATGTTATTTTAAAATGAAAACAGTGTAACTGAGGAATTATAGTATTATACAACCTACTCTTGCCTGGAGAATCCCATGGACAGAGGAGCCTGGTGGGCTACAGTCCATGGGGTCGAGAAGAGTTGGACACGACTGAGCGACTTCACTTTCACTTTTCACTTTCATGCACTGGAGAAGAAAATGGCAACCCACTCCAGTGTTCTTGCCTGGAGAATCCCAGAGACAGGGGGAGCCTGATGGGCTGCCATCTATGGGGTCGCACAGAGTCGGACACGACTGAAGCGACTTAGCAGCAGGGCCTAAGAGATCTTAGTCTTCAATTCTCCAACACCTTATCTTCTTGTTAATGTTTTATTTAATCAAAGTAATAGCATGTACGTCACTTAAAGTAAAACACCAATGACCCCACTCTCTTACTTCTGCTTCTCTGGTCTGTGTACAACTGGGTTAACTTTTTCCTCTGCTTGCTTCCTTACCCCTAAATAATTTGTGCTTAACGTAGCCTCTTTTTTTTTTTTTTTAGTTCTACCAGTTTATTGCTACCAACCCATGACCCTCCACCCTAATGCACACATCTCAGTCATGTAACCCCATGGATTGCAGCCAGCCAGGCTCCTCTGTCCACGGACTTTTCCAGGCAAGAATACTGGAGTGGGTTGCCATTTCCTTCTCCATTAACGTAGCCTCTTGATTCACAATTTTCAAATTCACAATTTTCCTTTTTTATTTTTCAAAAAATATTTGGGGCTGCCCCGGTGGTCCAGTGGGTGAGAATCTGCCTGCCAATGCAGGGGACACGGGTTCAATCCCTGGCCCAGGGAGATCCCACATGCCGACAGACAGCTAAGCCCATGAGCTGCAACCATTGAGCCCGAGCTCGAGAGGCTGGGAGTCGCGACTACTGAGCTCATGTGCCGAAACTGCTGAAGCCCGTGCTCCCTAAAGCCTATGCTTCGCACCAGGGGAAGCCAGTGCAACAAGAAACTTTTGCTCTGCAACTAGAGAAGCCTATGAGCAGAAACAAAGACCTAGCATAACCAAAATAAGCAAAATTACTTTTAAAGTTTTATTTGTCTCATTATTTATCTGACTGCGCCAGGTCTTAATTACAGCGTGTGGGACCCAGTTCCCTAACCAGGGCTCCTGCATTAGCATCGTGGAGACTTACCCACCGGAGCCCTCGTGAAGTCCCTATACCAATTTAAACTTTGCCATCTCTTTATGGTAGAAGGAAACTGCAGCATTCCTATGCCCACCCCCCAACCTACCAACACAGTTAAGTCAAAGTTGTTGATCAAATCCATGTTCACTGTTTCCATGAATAAGGCTGTAAACTTTATTTATTGCCAAGTCAAGTGGATTACCGTGATTACAACAAAACAAAGGCGTGTAGTAAGACTGGGAGGGATTGGGAGCAGGAGGAGAAGGGGACAACAGAGGATGAGATGGGTGGATGGCATCACTGACTCTATGGATGTGAGTCTGACTGAACTCTGGGAGTTGGTGATGGGCAGGGAGGCCTGGCGTGCTGCGATTCATGGGGTCGCAAAGAGTCGGACACGACTGAGCGACTGAACTGAACTGAACTGAGGACTGTATGCCGAGGTATTTACAGATGAAACAATACAGTGCCTGGCGTTTGCTTTAAAATAATCCTGAGGCAGGGTTAGGTCAGGATACGGATCAAACAAAACTGACTGTGTGGGTGGATGATTGTTAAAGATGGGTGATGGATTCATGAGGGTTCATTACATTACTCCATTTTTGCATTTGTGTGAAATGTTTTATAATAGCAAGAATTTTAAATTTTTGGGACGCTCTCCGGGTGATGAACCGTCTCAGTCTGGACTAGATGTCTGGAAATTGCTTTTGGCCCTCACTTTAGAGTGTAATTTAGCCCAGTTTTAAACGTTTATCTGCAACCCACAGTGGAAAACATTTTATACCACAGCTCAGCATGCACACACACATTTCATCAGTCCTACTGGGACCGTTTATTTCACATTTTTTACCCGTGAAGTCAGGTCGTGTCTTACAAACAATGACATCATCTTAGTATGTGGGACTTCCCCGGTGGTCCAGTGTTCAAGAGTCCATGCTTCCAACACAGGGGACACAGGTTCTATCCTTGGTCGGGGAACTAAGACCCCACATGTCTTATCTGTTGCTCAGTGGCGAAGTCGTATCTGACTCTTTGTGACCCCATGGACTGCAGTGTGCCAGGCTCCTCTGTCCTTCACTATCTCCTGGAGTTTGCTCCAATTCATTTCCACTGAGTCATGCTATCCAACCATCTCATTCTCTGCCACTCCCTTCTCCTTTGGCCATCAATCTTTCCCAGCAACAGGGTCTTTTCCAGTGAGTCAGTTCTTTGCATCAGGTGGCCAATGTATTGGAGCTTCAGCTTCAACCTCAGTCCTTTCGATGAATCAGTTCAGCTGCTCAGTCGTGTCTGACTCTTTGTGACCCCATGGACTGCAGCATGCCAGTGAATATTCAGGGTTGATTTCCTTTCGGATTGACTGGTTTGCTCTCCTTGCAGTCCAAGGGTCTCCCAAGAGTTCTCTAGCACCACAATTTGAAAGCAACAATTCTTTGGTTCATCTTGGGGCTTGGCCAAAAAAATAAATAAATAAATAAAGGAAAGAAACACAGTGTGTGACAGAAGGCCAGCTAGGCTGCAGATTCTACCTCCTCTCATGGAAAGGTGGATTCTTAATCCTTCCTCCACCCCCGACCCCTTAAGCCTGGGCTGGCCTGTGACTTGCCTGGTTGACCAAAACAATGTAGCAGGTGGGATGTTCACGGACCTCTGGGTCAAGGTCAGCAGAAGCCTTGCAGAAACCAGCCACGAAGTAAGAAGTGCAACTACCCAGGACTGCTGGGATGTAAGGAAGCCCCAGCTAGCCACATGGAGCACAGTGGAGAGTGAGAGTCCCGGAAGCTCCTGCCAGCCTTTTGGGAGCAAAGAAGCCAAGCTGGACATTCCTGTTCCTGAAGACATGACGGGGAGAAGAAATGAGGGGCTCACCCAGCAGTCAGAGCCAAGGCCTCTGACACGCGGCCCCAGTCAGTTCGTCCAGCAACAGCCAACTGTCCCAGCCGAGGCTTCAGTGGGTCAAGAGCCATCCCCTGTTGCTGCTGTGTGCGCTCAGTCACTCAGTCATGTCCGACTCTTTGCGACCCCATGGACTGGAGCCCGCCAGGCTCCTCTGTCCATGGGATTCCCCAGGCAAGAATCCTGGAGTGGGATGCCATGACCTCCTCCAGGAGATCTTCCTGACCCAGGGATCGAACCTGCCTGTCTTGCATCTCCTGCATTGGCAGGCAGATTCTTTACCACTGAGCCACAAGTCTCCCCTGCCCTTTCCAAATTCCCAAACCATAAAGTTTCAGCATAAAATGGTGGTTGTTTTCCACTATGAACTTTTGGAATGCCTTATTACACAGCAATAGATAATTGGAACTAGTATGTATCAAATGAACTCATATTTTCTATTTTGCCGTCTTATATACATTTTTATGCTGTTTTCCTCCCCCAGAAAATTGATTTCACAATTCCCTAAAAGATCACCATCTGCTATCATATCTGTTGCTTTGTAAAAATCCACCCCAAAAGAGCAATAAAAAAAGTGACCTCTTGTTTCTCTTGATTTGGGGGACTGGCAATCTGGGTGGTTCTCCTGCCCATCTTCCCTGGAACCACCCATGTGATGGCAGTCACCTGACAACTCTTCTGGGGCCGGAAGGTCCAAGACAGCCTCAGTCAAGGACCTGAGAGCGGGCACTGCTTTTGGCTGGGAGGCCTGGATTCTCATCCTGTGGCATCTCTTTCACTCCAGAAGGCTATATTGGACTTCTTCACAACAACGTTGTCTCGGGTTCCAAGGTTCCAAGACCAGCAGTAGCAAGGCACTGCGAGGGCTGGATCCTTAATGCTGTATTTAGACTCCATACAAGGGGACTTCCCTGGCGGTCCAGTGGTTAAGACTACACAGGTCCACTGCTGGGGTCATGAATCTGATCCCTGTTTGGGGAATCTGATCCCTGTTTGGGGAATTTGATCCCTGTTTGGGGAATCTGATCCCTGTTTGGGGAATTTGATCCCTGTTTGGGGAATCTGATCCCTGTTTGGGGAATTTGATCCCTGTTTGGGGAATCTGATCCCTGTTTGGGGAATTTGATCCCTGTTTGGGGAATCTGATCCCTGTTTGGGGAATTTGATCCCTGTTTGGGGAATCTGATCCCTGTTTGGGGAATTTGATCCCTGTTTGGGGAATCTGATCCCTGTTTGGGGAATTTGATCCCTGTTTGGGGAATCTGATCCCTGTTTGGGGAATTTGATCCCTGTTTGGGGAATCTGATCCCTGTTTGGGGAATTTGATCCCTGTTTGGGGAATCTGATCCCTGTTTGGGGAATTTGATCCCTGTTTGGGGAATCTGATCCCTGTTTGTGGAATCTGATCCCTGTTTGGGGAATTTGATCCCTGTTTGGGGAACCTGATCCCTGTTTGGGGAAGAGCACTGCATCTTCAACTTGACTGTTGTTTAGTCGCTCAGTCATATCTGACTCTTTGTGACCCCGTGGACTGCAGCACGCCAGGCTTCCCTGTCCTTCACCAACACCTGGAATTTCCTCAAACTCATGTCCATTGAGTTCATGATGCCACCCAACAATCTCGCCATCTGTCATCCCCTTCTCTTCCTGCCTTCAGTCTTTCCCAGCATCAGGGTTTTTTCCAATGAGTCAGGTCTTCGCATCAGGTGGCCAAAGTATTGGAGCATCAGCTTCAGCATCAGTCCTTTCAATGTATATTCAGGGTTGATTTCCTTTAGCATTGATTGGTTTGATCTCCTTGCAGTTTAAAAGACTCTCAAGAGTCTTCTCCAGCACCACAATTCAAAAGCATCAGTTCTTCAGTGCTCAGTCATTTTTATGGTCAAATTCTCAAATCTGTACCTAACTACTAGAAAAACTATAGCTTTGACTAGATGGACCTTTTCAGCAAAGTGATGCCTCTGCTTTTTAATAAGCTGTCTAGGTTTGTCACAGCTTTCCTTCTAAGGAACAATTGTCTTTTAATTTCATGGCTGTAGTCACTGTCTGCAGTTATTTTGGAGCCCATGGAAATCTGCCAGTGTTTCCACTTTTTCCTCTTCTATTTGCCATGAAGTGATGGGATCTTAGCTTTTTTTTTTTTTTTTTTTTTGGATCATAGCTTTTTGGATTTTGAGTTTTAAGTCAGCTTTTTCACTTTCCTCATCCACTCTCATCAAGAGGCTCTTTAGTTCTTCTTTGCTTTCTGCCATTAGAGTGGTATCATCTGCATTTCTGAGGTTGTTGATATTTCTCCCTGCAATCTTGATTCCAGCTTGTGATTCATTTAGCCCAGCATTTCGCATGAGGTACTCTGCATAGAAGTTAAATAAGCAGGGTGACTATGTACAGCTTTGTCATACTCCTTTCCCAATTTTGAACCAGTCAGTTGTTCCATGTCCAGTTCTAATAACCTCCTTAGGGTTGGTGAATTTGACAGACAGCTCAGAGAACTCGGGGAAACATGTTACCTACTAGATCACAGGTTGATTTTAAAAGGTTATAAACTCAGGATCTGCCAGATGGAAGAGAGGCACAGGGCAAGTTGTGAGGAGGGGTTTCAGAGCTCCCATGCTGTCTGAGCACCGCTGTCCCCAAATCTGCATGTGTTCACCAAACCAGAAGTTCCCAGAATCTGTCCTTGGGGGTCTTCATGGAGGGCTCATCACACACCCATGACTGATGAACTCATTGGCCATTGGTGATGAATTCCACCCACAGTCCTTTTCTTTTTCCCTCCCCAGGGCTCAAGGTTGGGACTGAATTTCCAGTTCTCTAATCACATAGAAGGCTGTCCTGGCAACCAGCCCATCCTTAGGTGCTTTCCAAAGTAACCTCCTTCATATAACAAAAGACACTTTGTTCCTCACTCCATGGAGGAACTGAAGGAGGTTCAGTGCAGCAGGAGTGTGGTGACAGAGGGGGGCAGTGGGTGAGATGGAGCCAGGTCATGTAGACAGTGGGAGGGCACCAC
>NW_011494652.1:2103234-2105640 GCF_000754665.1 Bison bison bison | reverse complement strand
CACCACAAGGACCTTGGTCTTTTTTCTCAAAGAAATGGGGGGACTTCCTCGGTGGTCCACTGGCTAAGACTCTGCACTCCCAATGCAGGGGACCTGAGTTTGATCCCTGGTCAGGGAACTAGATTCCGCATGCCAAAAAAAAAAAAAAGATTCTGCATACTGCAATGAATATCAACGATCCTACATGCAGCAAGTAAGACCCAGCGCAGCCAAATAAGTAAATATTAAAAAAATTAAAATAAGTGGGAAGTCCTTGGACGAGATTAAACAGGGGGGAGAAATCATAGAGTCTGTATTGTAATGAAATCCCTCGGGCTGCTGAGTCGAGAATGAATGGAAAGAGGGCCAGGTAGGAGCTGAGGATGGACAATTCAGGCAAACGGGTGGTGGCAAGTTAGATGGAGAGAGGTGAATAGACACAAGATGCATTTATAAAGTTAAATTGTCAGGTTTGAGGATGGATAGGGGGTATGGGGTGGCAAAGGCGATGTCAGAGGTGAAAGGATAATGTTTTGAAAGATAAAATCATGATTTTCTACACATATAAAATGAATGCATATCAAAGATTTTATTTCACTTAATAATAAATGAAGCACTAAGATGTTACAACTTGTTCAAAGGAGAAGTGAAGGGGACGCTGAAATGAATTTGCAAAAAAACGGTCTATCCATAGGCCAATGTCTGTTGTGTTTTACTGGACACAGCTAATTGGCCTTTCTACGGACAAGAATTATTTGCACTGCTGTTTTCTACAGGTTAACTTCTGCCTCTATAGATCAGTGGAATAAGCTAGGCAAAATTTTTTTTATTTTAAAGGCACACATCCCAAAGAATCATGATTATCAGAGCCTTCAGTGTTCTCTTAAAAGAATATCTAATCATTCCTTTTTCCCATTCTAAAGTATGGATTTTTTTTTTTTTTTCTAGAGAGCTAATGGGCAGCTGCTGTCTAACACATGGAGCTCAGCTCGGTGCTCTGTGCTACCCTAGAGGGCTGGGATGGTGGGAGGTATGGTGGTGAGGGTTGGAGGGTCGGGGGGAAAACGCACCAAGACTGCAGTGGGAGAGTGAGAATATGGCTGTGAACTTGGTTCTTTTGAGATGCCCATGACATGTCAAGGTGAGCTCCAAGAAGAGATGCTGGAGAGATGGCTTTTGAGCTGGAGGTTGAGGAGTAAGCAAGGTAAAGACATAAAAAGGCAGGAAGGCCATTGGGGAAGAGGGAGGGATTCCAGCAAGGCACAGAGGCACGAAAGAGTGGGGTATGCATCTGAAGCATTGAGGCCAGACAGACAAAACGCAAGTGTTTTCACTTCCAACATTATGACAGTGAACGCTGTGTGCAGTCAGGCATCAAACTAACTCCTTGGTGATGATGACTGAAAAAAATTGGGAGAGTTGTGAGTTTGGGGCAAAGTGAGTACCACAGCCCAGGAGACAGACTTTTAAGTATCTCTGAGGAACTGCTCCAAAGTGGGGAGGGAAGTCAGTATATATACCATTTTAAGTAAAGGGTGGGTATGTGAAGTCAAATACACACTTTGGCAGAGGACTTGCTAGTCACAAGGAACAGATGTGCCTGTTAATAAAATTAGTGCTTTTCTGGGTATGAAAAGACGCAAGAAATTAGGTTCAGAAAGTCTTCTTCTGAAAATATCTAATGATCTGAAGGTCTGCTCTCCAAGTTTTTCCCAGAGCACAGAGGACCTCATTCTTTTCTTGCCTCGGGGCCTTTGCACAGACTCTTTTCTTGCCTGGAAAATTCTTCCTTTCCTTGTTTACTTCTATTTGGCTTTCATATATCAGCTCCAAGGTTAATCGCTGGAAGAAGCCTCTGATCTGCTGAAGGAGTTGGGATCCTACCTTCTCTCCAATCTAACCTTGATATTTTCTAGGGCATCTGTCTTATTTCCTTAGTGTATATGTATTTGATTAATGTCTGACTCCTCTTCTAGGTTGAAAGGTCTCTAAGGGCAAAGTCCACGTTTATTCTGCTGACCTCTACTCCTGATACATATCTGGCTTTCTCTGGACGAAGAGATTGACGGGTGGGTGGATGGATGATTGGCGGAAAATGGAAGGAGAAGATGGACGGATGATATACGGATGGGTAATGGATGGACGCATGGACGGAGGAACAGGCACCTGTTCCTCCCAGGTGACTGGCCGTCACAGTTACCTCCTGCGTCCTCAGTGCTCAAAGTACCTGGCACTGTCCCCTTTTCAGCTCGTTTTCCCTTTGTCACCTCGGGCGGTGCTATGAATCCAGTACGACCACCTAGGACTGTGCATGTGAGCACAATCTGGCCCTCCCACAGTGGGCGCTCCGTAAATTTACCCTTTAGCGTCATCTCACTTTTAGGCAGGCTCCGCAGGCGGGCACCGGGCGGAGCTCGAGCCTGCGCC
>NW_011494652.1:2092505-2102288 GCF_000754665.1 Bison bison bison | reverse complement strand
GAGAGCCGAAAGGGTCTAGGGACGGAGAGGAGCCCTACCGGTAGCGGGGGTCCCGGACTCGGGAGTTCAGGAGGCGGAGGGCCGAGGGGGAGGGGCCGGGGTCTCCCAAGGGCAGGGCGGGCCGCTCGCTCTCAGCTCCCCGGCCCACACCTACGGGGAGATGTTGCAATCAGGTCAGTGGAAATGCAGCGACCGGCGCGGCAGCAGAGTTGAGCGGCTCTGGATTGGGAACAGCCCCTCCTCTGGGTGCGAGCTGGAAGTCACCTGGAAGGGAGTCACTCTCGTGCAAGCTGGGTGCTCCTGCAGAGGGTCTGGGGCGAAGGGGACAGGGCTTCCTTCCCGTGGAATCTGGCCGCGTCGGGCCCGGGGGAGCGGGGGTGCGGAACCCACTTCCCGCTGGACGGAGCTCTGAGGCGTCCCGGGCGAGCGCCCCGCTGGGCTCCGCGGTGACCTGGCCCCCGGAGCTCCATGGGGGCTTAACCCGCTGGGGCCGACCGCGTGATTGCCCCGCCGCCCCTCTGGCCGGCGCTGGGCAGGGCCTGACGGCGGGTGAGTCACCGCGCTGGTGCCAGAGGCTGGCCCGCGCCTCTCGGGTGGAAAGTGTTCCCAGACCGAAAGAGGAGCGAGGAGGGGTGTGCGGGGTTGTCCTGTATGCTCTGCTCCACATCCCCCTCAGTAACTGGCAGTGTGTCCCCAGGACCTTTTATTTGAAGCATTTTGAGAGACACATCTGTAAAAAACTTAACTTGGGAGTCAGTGGTGACTCAGATCTTCGGTCAGCACAGTGCAGCAGGGGCTGGGTAAGCGCACGGTTGAGAGAGACAGTTGGGAGCCCAGGGGTCTGCCCTGTGTTGCAGTGCGCCCGTCCTGGGCCCTTGTCCATCAGGCATCTTGTCTTCACTGTGCAGGAGGCAGGGGAGAGGGGAGTCCTCTGAGTAATGGTGGTGTGGAGAGTGGGCCTTGTGAGACCTGTTTTCTCTGCTACACTGGAGAGGGTGGGCGAATAGATGGCTAACTCAGCGTGGTTTCATCTCCTCAGAGAAACCTGATTGGGTTCCCTCACCCCCAGCACTGGGCAGCTGCTAGTCCCCTTTTTCTCTCTGTAGACTTAGCAGATCTGGCCACTCCTAGAAATGGGCCTGTATAACATATGGTCTTCTGTGTCCCGCTTCTTTCACTTAGTGTAAGATTTTTCGGAGTCGTTTATGTTGTAGGGGGTGTCAGTACTTCACTCCTTCTATCGTCAGACATTAGTAACATTCCATTGAGTGGATAGACCACCTGCCGCGTGCCTATCGTTGTATCACAAGGATATTGGGTTATTTTCACTTTGGGCTGTTAGGAGTGATGCTCTGTGAACAAGTTTTCTGTATACCTAGGAGTGGAGTTGCTGGGATATATGGCACCTCTGTGTTTAACCTTTTGAAGAACTGCCAGATTCTTTCATCTACGTTTCCACCAGCAGCATAAGAGCCTTCTGATTTCTGCACACCCTCCACAGACTTGTTTGTTTTTTGGTAGCTACCTTAGAATGTGTGGAATGGTATCTCAGGTCGGCTTTGATACGCATTCCCTTGATGGTTAGTGATATTGTCTTTTCACAAGCATATCATCCATTTGTATGTCTTTGGAGAAATGTCTGTTCAGATCCTTTCACCATTTAAAAATGTGGTTAATTGTCCTGTTTATTGTTGACTTGTAAGAGTTCTTTATGTATTCTGGATAGGTGATTTGAAAACAGTGTCTCTCATTCTGTAAATTGTGTTCACTTTGATAGGTGTCTTTTGAAGCAAAAAGTGTAAAATTTTTGTCCAATTTACTTTTTTCTGTTTTCCCTTGTGCTTTTGTGTCACATCCAAAGTCTGTTGTCAAATTCAAGGTGATGAGAATTTGTGCTTGTTTTTTTCCTAAGAATTCAATAGTTTTAGTTCAGACACTTAGGTTTTTTGATCCATTTTTTCCCCCAGTTAATTATTGTGTGTGGTATGAGGTAGGTAGGGTCCAGAGGCATTATCTTTGGATCAAAAAAAAAAGGCCTTAAGTTTTTCAAAGAGTTGTTTTCATGATTTTTTTTAATTAAAAATATTGATAGGGAATAGATTATTATAGATTTCAGCCTACCCTTGGGAAGGTTTTCATAGATGTTGGATGATAATTGCGGTACCTAGAATGTACTAAGCAACCTACACAATTTAGGATTTCTAAAGGCAGAATTGAGGAAGGCCAGCAGAGCATCTTCTGTCTGGTTGCTAATGCATGCCAGGCCACATGTCAGCACAGACAGTGTGTGCCTGTGACTGGTCTGTTCTGGGGAACAAGGGGATTCTAGTCATCTGTAGTGTCTAGCAATGCCATGTCTAGTCAGGGCTGTCCTGTGGTCTGAGGGAAGAGCTGCTGAGCTGGTGGGTTGCAGAATTGGAGTCTTGGTCTTATGAAGTAACCCTACCCGTTTGTTAGAGACGCAGCTTGCTTCTCCTTTGCTCCCCGAGTCAACATTCTTCACGTTCTGATAGCCGTCACTGCTCAGAGTTCTAGCCCCGCCATGTCACCATCCCATGGGGAGTGCTTCTCATGTGTACGTATATATGTGAAAGTGTGAGAGTGCTAGTCACTCAGTCACGTCTGACTCTGTGACCCCATGGACTGTAGCCCGCGAGGCTAATCTGTCCAGGAATTCTGTCTGCAAGAATATTGGAGTGGGTTGCCATTCCTTTTTCTGGGGAATCTTCCCCATCCAGGGCTCGAACCTAGGTCTCCCGCATCGCAGGCAGCTTCTTTACCGTCAGAGCTACCGGGGACACTCACACACACACATATACATACCCAGAGTAATGGAATTTTATTGCAGAATTAGGATGAACCAGAAATGGAAAGCTCTCAGGATTTTAGCACACAAAATGTACGCTAGCAATTGAGGCAATGATTTCTGTCTGCATTAAGAAGAAATTTCATACAGTGGTAAATAGTTCAGAACTTTTTTATTTCCTGTAGTTTCTCACTGTGGCTGAAAGTCAGTTGAACTCTTTGGTTAGGGAAATGGAAATCTTCCCACCCTCTTTTCACATTTCTTTATAAAACCTCGTTGTGTTGGGGAGGATTTCAGAGCTATTCTAAAAGGATCTCAGCACACAAAGATTCGCCCAGGGTGCCTGTCAGCACATATCCTTCTGAGCTTTTTACTCTTAATCTTTTTACAGACAGAAGCTCTCCCCAATGCCTGGGAATTCCTCGTTGGATTACTGCGTTTTCAGCAGAGTTTTGTGAGCGTCTCGCATCTGCACGTGGAGAAGAAAGGTTTGTGCACCATGAGCATGCTCATGTGCTCCACTGGGCAGTCAGGGAAACCCCTTTGACAAGGAAAGCGAGGGGTGTTCTCTCCCTAGGTTTGCAGAGATAGGGACGATAATTTTCTGGGAGGAAATTTTCTTATTTGAAAAACAAAGTCAATTTTGGTGTTGCCTGTGGTCTAGAAAGCGGAGGGGATTCCACACGACCCTGGAGTGGAGGACCCCTGGCAGCCCCCTGGCCCCTTCTTCCTCTTCCATGGGGTTGGGGAGCCCATAGCCATGATGCTGGTGCGAGCCGGCCAGTGCTCACCTGCCCACAAGTGAGGCTGGCTTCCAGACGGGTGGAGAGTGGGCCCTGTGACTTCTGCGCCGCCAGCGTGGAGAAGCCACAGGCCAGGACGTGGCTTTCACCTTGGCCTTGGGTGGGGAGTGAGTCTCCTTGGAGACCCCGTCCTTCTGCATGACTGGCCGTCCCCTCACTGGCTGAGGAGACCATAGGCAACTGGAGTCCTGCTGGTGGGCGGCCCCTTCTCAGGCCAGCATGGTGCCACGGGCAGTCTTGACTCGGGGAGGCAGAGGCTTCTGGCAGAGCGTTTGGCTTTCAGGCAGCTGTGTCTCCATCTGTGAATGGGCATGCTGGTTGTTCCCGCTGCAGCTGAGCCTGGCCTGTCGGCTCTCGGAGACTGTGTTCAAAGCAGTTTGCGTCAGGGCGCTCCCTGCCTTGCTTCACCTAATTAGAGGGGAGCAGGGGTCCCGGTGGGACAGTGTCCAGGGGACTGTGTTGGTCCTGCCCACCTGGTGGCTCATGGTTCCCTGCCCAGGTGACGTGGCAGCACTCCAGTCTGGGAATCTGAGAGCTGTGCCCCTTGATCCCCCCCCGCCACCACCTTGGACTTGTGACCTCGCAGAGCCGGGGGTGCAGGTGGACCCGCCTCGGGGGTTCTCAGGTCTGTGAAAGGCTCTTGTCCTGTCTGGGTCCACACAGAGCACAGGGAGTGTGGCCCCACCATGCGAGATGGGCAGTGTCCTCAGCTCAGACACCAGGGTGCGGGCTTCTGGTTGCGTGAAAACAAGCCTTCAGTTGCTTCTGGCCTGGGAGCAGTTTTATGGGGACTTCTGGGGAAAACAAAACCATTTTTCTCATTGCTTTCTTTTGAACTCCTGAAAGGCTAGATTTTGCCTTTGTAGTTATGGAGAGAGCAGTGTGGCTCGGCTGTGAGGCTGGGTCATTTTTCTCCGAGCCAATAAGTTAGAGTTTCAGGGCCTGCTGAGGAGGCAGGGCGGCCTGCCTCAGGGCTGCCCGACACAGAAGTTGGCATTCTGTGTGCCCTGCGTCTCCCCAAGCAGATGGCAAAGCAGCCCTTGGCTGATTGCATGACTTGTCAGAGTCTAAGTTAAGAAAATCATTGTTAGGTTTCCAGTAATTATTTTTGAGTCAAAATGGATGCTTTGAAATAAAACCGTGATGCAACGGAGCAGACTTTACAGTTGGCGGTAGTGCGTTCCCAGTGGGACAGCACTGCCGCCAGGAGGCTTGGCTGGGGGTCCCACTGAGTGAAGCAGCACACGTGGCGTTGTTTATTTCCCAGTTTCCTCCCTTGAGTTGAAGCCCGGAATATCTCTCCCGTGCTTCTGCCCTTTGGCTGCAGTGCTAGAGCTCCCGTGTTAGGTTTCTTTTGATCCTTCCGGTGTCACTCAGGCACGGGGATTATGAGTGACCTTTTTTTTAAAAAAGAAAAATCTATTCGGCTGCGCCAGGTCTTGGTCGTGGCCTGCAGGAGTCTAGTTCCCTGACCGGGGATTGAACCTGGGCCCCTGGCACGGGGAGCTGGGGGTCTTAGCTGCTAGACCCCCAGGGAAGTCCCACGAGTGGCCCTCTTGAGCACGTAGCTCCCCGCCCTCCCTGTGGGGTCCCGGGCAGAGCGTCTGTGGGCCCCTGGGCAGGGTTCTGCCGGCGGCTGTGACCCTCAGCGCTGCCCTTCCAGATGTGGAAAGCCTCGGCCGGCCACACCGTGTCCATCACCCCGGACGACGGGGGAGCCGACGACTGGGAGACCGACCCCGATTTCGTGGTAGGAGCCCTAGTCTGCCCGCCCCTCCCATCTCCTGAAGTGGGTCCTCCCAGGTTTTTGGTTTGGCGGGGAGTGGGGGCTGTTTCACAGTTCAGGGCGTGGGGGTGTACTCGTTCTTTATTTTCCTTTTCAGAATGACGTAAGTGAGAAAGAGCAGAGATGGGGAGCCAAAACCGTGCAAGGATCTGGGCACCAGGAGCACATCAAGTAAGAGACGTTCTCGATCTTTGTGTGACAGAGACATTCTGAACCGTGAGGGGCAAGGGGGCCCGCTCCCCGCTGGTGAGCGCGAGGGCCCTGCCTCTGCCTTGTCTGGTCCCTCGTAGTTCACACAGGAGGTGAGGGCGAGGCCTGACGTGTATGCGTGTGTGCATCTGCACGGACGCGCTCAGTGGTTTAAAAATCTCACTGCCGGTGTCTCCTCTACTTTTAATTCTCCAGTCTGGTTTTTAAGCTTGTGGTTTTCATCCAGGAACATAGTTAACTAAGCTGTTCTCTCTGCAGATGGGAGGTTTCTAAAGCATGGGCTGTCTTTGAAGACTAGATCAGAAACACCCGTCCTTAATTTGTATTATTCTGTTGTTGTCAGTTGGATACCCTGAGCTGAGTCCTGAACTTCTTGTTCTCATGAAGGTCAAGATAGGAGAACTGCAAGAAGCAGGGATTGTCCCTGACTTGGCCAGTCTTAACTCGCCACCTCCGGGGCAGCTTGTTTGCTTGTTGGGAGGTGTAGCTAAAAGGGCCTTTGAGAATGTGCTCAGACTTTTCTCTCCGGCTGCGCTGGCCTCAGTGCGGACGTGTGCTCCCTTCCCCTGGTTGTGACCGCTTGGGTCGTTCACAGAGCACTGGTCTAGGCTCTAGGATCTCTGCAGTGAAATGAAGCTCCTCTGGGCTGAGAAGGGTTCAGCCGTTCATCCAGAAAAGTGGGTGAAGTCTGCAGTGTGGGCATTTTAGACACAAGTGTTCCTCCCTCCTGACTCGCTGAGCCCGCCGCCTCGCAGCTGTTCGGAGAAGGGCCTGGGACCGGTTGGGGGAGCTGGTGCTGGGAGCTGCCTCGGGTTCCCTGCTCTGGGGTCAGGCTGACTGCTGACCTGGTTTTGTCATCCAGGCCTCTTAGCCCTGCTGTCCCCCGTGGTTTCAAAACACGTTGGGGAGGGCAGATCGGAGAAGAAAAGAACTCTCTCTGATCAGGCAGCCTGTGGGTGGGTTAGAATTCGGAGAACACCCAAGGCAGGACTGTTTCGGTGTCCTGAGGTCCCTCCAGCGGTGCTTGGGGGCTGGTCTTCTTCCCCAGCTCGTCAGGGTCTTGGGAGGTGGCCAGGCCTGGTTGGTGTTCTAAGCCGCACGTCCGGGATTGCCGTCCGGATGTGGAGATGTGGCTGTGGTGTGAGGCGGCCCTTGGCAGCCCTGGGTGATAGCTGCCTGGCCTGCCTGGTTCTGGCTGCATCTGGTGATCTGTCCTGCTGCTCCTAGCGCTTAAAGTGAAAGTGGCTTTTACATTTTAAGTTCTGAAAGCCTCTCACTTCACCTTTGAATGGAAAGCCGGGGTGCTTCAGGTAGCGAGAAGCCGTCTGAATATTCCACGTCTCTGGGCTCCTAGCCTAGGGTCGTCCGGGTGTGCACCTGTGGACTTTGTCTCCCGTTTGCCTCTGGTGACGTTTACGGAGCTGGCTCTCCTGGGTCAGGTGTCTGGTGAACCCGAGGAGCTGTCCTCCACTTGGTGGAATGCCGTCCACATCGTAGCCCAGCTTCTGTAGGGACTTGGAGATGACTCACTGGGTGTGTTCAGACTTGCTTCTTTTTCCCCATTAACCTGTATCTGACTCTGAGAGCTGCTGGAGTTGAGGGCAGCTGGAGGTGCAGTAAAGTGAACACAAGGGAGGCCGGGCTGGGGAGCCACTGGGGAGCAAAACCTCACAGATTGCAGATATGGCGTCCTTGTCTGTCCTCCCAGAAAGCCCAGACGCACGTCTTGGCAGTCTGTCTGACTGATTTTTGTCTTCCATCTCTTCCCTCCAAGCATCCACAAGCTGCGGGAGAATGTGTTTCAAGAACACCAGACCCTCAAGGAGAAGGAGCTGGAAACGGGACCCAAAGCCTCGCACGGCTACGGAGGGAAGTTTGGCGTGGAGCAGGACAGGATGGACAAGGTGAGTGCCGGCCCACGTGGTGTCAGGGTCCTGGCGTGTTTGACCTCACCAGGGTCAGCAGGGTTGTCACTCAGCCCTCCCCCTCCATTGAAAAGTTGGGAGTTCACTTGTTGAGGATGAGATTTGCCAGAAGTCACCCGCTCTCAATTGAGCTTAACTGAGAAGGGCTGCAGTTTCTGGAAGCTCTTCAGTTTCTGAGTTGCTGGGGAGGGAGTGGTGTGCTGGGAATCCTGGAGCTGGAGATAAGGTCCTCCCAGAGGCCGGCTCTGACTGGAACGGAGGCCCGCAGGCGGCTGGATTGCCGCTTGGGTGTCAGCTGCGGTTCGGGCTGCGGCCTTAGTGGCTCCCATCTGCAGCCCAGAGCCGAGTTTCAGCGCCTGGGTTCCTGTCGAGGCTAGAAAGGCAGCCATCTGACTGCTGTCCTTCCGCACTTGGTGACCTTCAGAGAAGACCCTGGCCCACCAGGCAGAGGACAGGCAGGTCTGAGGAGGTGGGACTGAAGTTGAACAGAGCCGCACCCTTTGCTGGATCAGCTGGGGGCCGAGTCCGCCCTGCAGAGAGGACAGTAGACTGGGGCAGGCGTGCTGCGCGTGCAGTGACGTGGGCGCCCGTCTCCCAGGTTGGGCAGCTCGAGGTGTCTGCCTTAACGCTGTGCTGAGGTGTCAGCTGGGGGCGGGTCCCTCTGTGATTCCCCCCCGTCCCCCTTGTGCCTGGATCAGACTCAGCCCGGAATGACAGGGCTGGTCGCACTCGTGGGCCAGCACCTGCTTGAGAGAGGGGCGCCCCCACGACCAGAGTGTTACCCCTGCTTCTCACAGTGCTCTGCCTGGTGCTGACTGTTTGATTAGAAATAGGGTCTCGTCAGTGTAAGACCAAGGCCAACCTGGGGGAGAAAGCTGTTTTGATGAGAAAGTTGGGAGAATCGCTAAGCTTTCACTCTGGCCGTATTTTTGGAACAGTTCTGACTTCTTAGTGATGAAGAGGCACGCTGGGGGATCCTTTGGGCATGCTGCTGCCTCCCTGTTACCTTGTTGATGTTTTCTGGGTGAGACCCCCGAAGCTGCAGGTGGGTGGTCTCTGCCACAGGTTTTCTGAGGCTGCAGGGCTCTGGATCAGCTGTTAGCTGTGGGCATCGGTTCCCGCTGGGAGGGAGGGAAAGTAGCAGCTCCGGACTGGAAAGTAAAGCTTGCTTTGCTCCCTGGCTGTGGAAGAGCGCGTGCTAAGCTGCCTGCAGAGCTAGCTGCCAGCGCTGGTTGTGACCCCGTGGGGGTTGGACCCTGAACCCTGCCACTGAAGTTCCAGATAAACAAGCGGGAGAGGAGTTGGTAGTACGCTGGCAGGCCCCTCGATGGATTGTAGGAGGGCCAAGGTGGGCGTGGCTCCCTGGGGAGGAGCTGGGCTTGGACGAGCTGCTGCCTCGCCTGGCGCTGGGTCACGTGTAGGTCACCTGTCCTGTGTCCTCAGTGTCCACAAAGGTCCGTGACCCCTGTCCATTCTGCCGAGGGCGCCTGGAACCTTCCTCTGAGGGCCGGGCCTGGGTGACTTCAGCAGCCCGGGGCCGCTCAGACTTCAGGGTGTAAATATTTTAGTTGCTTGGCCACCACAGGCTCTCGGGCGGCTCCTGAACTAGCTGTATTGTCTTGACACAAAGCTAGGCATAGATTTTCTGTAAATAAACAGATGTGGTATGTTCCAGAAAGCTTTATTTACAGAGAACCTCGGTGTGGATGTGGGCCGCAGGCTCCAGCTTGCTGACACAGCGGAAAGCTCGGGGTGGACTGCTCGGTCAGCATGTGGCCTTGAGAGGCCACCAGACCTGCTTCCCTGACCGGGGGTGCTGAGCCAGCGGCAGGCCCCACCGCATACCTGGGCGGGCTGGCTGTGTGGTAGGCAGTGGCGCTGACCGTGCGGTGTGCCTGAAGCATGCCCTCTGTGTTCTGGTTTGAGCCCTGATTCCTGGGTCACGTGCTTTGACAGTGACCTCCTCCCACCTGAGGAGGTTGATCACTGCCGGCAGTCTTCTGGAAGCGGTCTCAGGAGTCGCTGGCAGGCTGCTGGCTCTGTGGTGCTGGTTGGGGCCTGGCCTCCTGTTCTGCACGCCCAGGCACCTCAGGAAGCCCCCTGTGGCTGGGGTTCGGGCGACTTCTGGGGAGCCTGGTGTGCAGAGGGTTCAGGAACACCTGACTGAGGGCGTGGCGCTGCCCCTGGAGTCACCTCCCCCGGCCGGCTTCCAGGTTGGGTGGTTTTGTTTGCGTCGCCCACACCGAGCAGAAG
>NW_011494652.1:2086340-2092088 GCF_000754665.1 Bison bison bison | reverse complement strand
GGGGTGCAAGGTGGGGGTCCCGAGCACAGGCTCCTGAGGCCCCGCCCGCCCCTTCGCAGATGCTCTGAGATGATTGGCTGTTTGAGAGGCGAGAGAGTTTTCCCCTGGTTGCTGTAGAAACCTCCGTGTTGGTGCCTGCTCATCGAGTGGCCCTGAGATGGCCTTCGATGTGTCCCAGGGGACAGTGGGGACTCCCTGTCCCTGCCTGTGTCACAGTGACAGAGGGCCCCCCTCACACCCACTTCCAGGGCTGTGCTGAGTGTCTGATGCTGTTCCTCTGGTTCAAGGCCCTGGCTCAGGGCCGGCAGCCCCCTCATTTTATGTCGTAGCATTGAGAGCTGCCTCGCTCATTGTCTGGGGCGGCCCCTGGGCTTCAGTGTTTCAAGGTGTGCAAATTCAAAATACTGGTACTTTGGGCATTAGTAGCTGCAGTTCAGTTCAGTCACTCAGTCATGTCTGATTCTTTGCAACCCCATGAATCGCAGCGCGCCAGGCCTCCCTGTCCATCACCAACTTCTGGAGTTCATTCAGACTCACGTCCATCGAGTCAGTGATGCCATCCAGCCATCTCATCCTCTGTCATCCCCTTCTCCTCCTGCCCCCAATCCCTCCCAGCATCAGAGTCTTTTCCAGTGAGTCAACTCTTCGCATGAGGTGGCCAAAGTACTGGAGTTTCAGCTTTAGCATCATTCCTTAGGAGATAAAAAAATAAAAAAATACCAATAACACGGTTCGTGTTTTTTAAAATGTCATGTTCATGGATCCAGACGTTGAAATCTGCATCTCCTCTTTTTCTGTAACTGCAGTCTGCCGTGGGCTTCGAGTACCAGGGGAAGACCGAGAAGCACGCCTCACAGAAAGGTGAGGTGGGACAGATGCAGAAAGCCCCCCTGCTTTTGAAGGCAGGAGTCCCTCATGGCCTCATCCGGAGGGGTCGGGACACTGCCCTCCCCTCAGGCGTCTGGGGTGTGGTGTGGCGGGGCCCCCGTCAGGCAGCGAGTGGACCCGGGTCTTGTGTCTCCTCATTGCCTCCCTCCTCTGAGCAGCGTTGCCTTGGGCAGTTTGCTCTTAAGCTTGGTTGGCAAAGCAGACTCTCCCCTTAGGATAGTGACCAGAGCTGTTTCGGTGCTGATGTTTGCACAGTGTGCGAGCTGTTGTGAACACGTTGCTGGCTGGTCTTCATGAGCTTGTGCTCACTTGTCAGCCCTTTCTGAAATGAAAGCACATCGCTTCCTCAAAGCACTTGAGGTGTTTTTTGTGAGCTTGTTTGCTTACGCCTCTTGCAAGGCATCCGATGACCAGGGAGGTAGCCGGCCTGGGAGCGCTCTAGGGGCGGGTCCGTCTGGTCCACTCAGCCCAGGGTGTTGGTGGGCTCCAGTCTTTTCTAGAAAGACCCACGTGGCCATGTCCCTTTCTTCACACGCTGAGCTTTATTTGAATGGTTACTTTCCAAAGTGTGCCCGTGGCTCACCTCTGCCCTCCAGCTGTCGGAAGGGGCCAGACTGCAGGGACACCAGACGACACGCGGCGCCCCATCTGACGGCAGGTGGCTCCTCGTGCTTCTTTGAACGTGCTCTTGTCTCCTGGTGCATTGCTGCCGATGCTTTGCTCCTGCTGCTTTTAACCGGAATGGCATTTTGCTCTGACACGCTTCTTCCTGCTGCCACCCTGTCTCCCCAGACTACTCGAGTGGTTTCGGTGGCAAGTACGGCGTGCAGTCCGACCGCGTGGACAAGAGCGCCGTGGGCTTCGACTACCAGGGCGAGACGGAGAAGCACGGGTCGCAGAGAGGTGGGCGGGCGGGCCGCTGCGCACCCCGCTGACTGTCGGCGCCTGCAGCCCCTCCTTGCTTGTGCGTTTACTGACACGAGCCCAGGGAGCTCCCTCTCCCCGTGCCAGCCGCTTGATGTTTTATTTATACAGCTCTTTTAGCTTGAAGGGTTTGGACATCCTTGTTCTTACCTGGTTGGAGTAGGGGCTTTGTCGTCGTTTCGATGACTGCTCAGTCCTCCGCTGCATGGACACTGTGTAGTTCCTGAACTGTTCCTCTCTGGAAGGTGGAGTTGAGCTCATTTCCAGGTTTGGATGTTAAGAACTGACTGCCGTGGATATTCCTGTCCTGTGTCTTACGCACAAGAGTGGTTATGTAAAAGATGAGTTCTAGCGGTGGAGTCGCTGAGTCAAGCATGTTGGACTTAAAATTCGCTGGATGCTGCCAGGCTGTCCTTGGCGGCCGGCCTGACCCTCCCTTCGCGTGGTGCCCCCTTGGAGGTCAGTTACAGCGCTCTGCCCACGAGGCGCGTGTGTGGGGTTGGACACACAGACCTGACCCTGCCGCAGAGGGTGAGGTTGGCTGCTGCTCTGCATGGTGTGTTTTATTTGGCCTGTGCGTTCGAGTTTTTGAATCACTGGTGACATAGGAACTGAGAGCTCGCATAACTTTGTAAATCTCCAGAATTTTAAGAATCAAAAATGAAAGCCGCCACTGGCGGCACCCATGACTGGGCGTCTCTCAAGGGAAGGGCTGCTGGACTGGGGGTGTTGCTTCCCTTCTGCCCAAGGGCCCGCCTGCCCCGGCACTGGGCCGCCCCTCCCTGTGCCGGGAGCACACCTGTCCGCCTGTGCCCCGTGTGCACATGCTCCTCAGGACCCGCTGTTGGATCCTGTTCGTTCTGCCAGACCCTCTCCCCAGATGCCCTTGCAGAAGAATAGCTCTGCCTCCAGGAAGCTGGGGAGCAGAGGCCGAAGCACCTGGAGCAGCGCAGCAGTCCTTGGCAGCTCTGGGCCTGCTTGGGTGGGGTTGAGTCCCCGCTCATGGATCTGTGACGGAGCCTGCTGTGTGTAAAACAGCTGTCTAGTATTTATGGTAACTTAGCCTTGAGCGGAACTTGAGTTCCTAGAAGGTGCTCCATGTTGGTGCTGTCTCTGGAGGTGCCCCATCTCATCTCTGCTGTAGTTGAGGAAGCAGGGTGACTTAGTGTTTGTTTAATTTTTGCTGCCTTTCCTTGCTGTGCGCGGGCTTTCTCTAGTTGCAGTGAACAGGGGCTGTTCTTGGTTGCGGTTCACAGGCTTCTCATCGTGGTGGCTTCTGTTGCAGAGCGCGGGCTCTCGGCGCTCAGGCTTCAGTCGGAGCAGCATGCAGGCTCGGTAGTTGTGCCGCATGGGCTTAACTGCCCTGTGGTGGGTGGGATCTTCCCAGACCAGGGATTGAACCCGTGCCCCCTGCATTGGTTTTGCCGGGACTGCCAAGGAAGTCCCTGCCTAGAGTGACCTAAAAGCTTGCTCCTGTTGCTCATCCTTGATTTCAGAAGCTTCACGTCAACTTGGTCTTCATGCCGTCTTTTGGACTAAAGGAGAGATGCTACAGTTATTCATTCACTATACGTGCTACTTTTTTCAGTTCTTCTGTGCATATAAATAATACTTTTAAGTGTTTTCCACATTTGCAATCTTAGAGTAAGCCTTAAAGATTTTTTATTTTTTCAATTATTTACTTACTTGATTGCTCTGGATCTTAGTTGCCGTGTTTAGGATCCTTATTGTAACTTTTGGAATCCAGATCTCTGACTGGGGATTGAATCTGGGCTGCCTGCTTTAGGAGCGTGGAGTCTCAAGCCTTTTAGGAGCGTGGAGTCTCAAGCCTTGACCCCCAGGGAGGCCCCCCTGGTGGTGGTGGTTGTTTAATTTGATTTAGTTATTTTTGGCTGCACTGGGTCTTTGTTGCTGCAAGGACTTTTCTCTGGTTGCGGCAAGCAGGGGGCTGCTCTAGTTGCAATTGCACGGGCCTCTCTGTGCCATGGCTTCTCTTGTCGTAGAGCGCAGGCTCTCGGGCGTGTGGGCTCAGTAGCTGGGGGTCTCCGGACTCTAGAACAGAGCCTCGGTAGTCGTGGTGCCCAGGCTTAGTTGCTCTGCAGAGTGTGAAATCTTCCCGGACCTGGAATCGAACCCATGTCTCCCGCAATGGCAGGCAGATTCTTTACCGCTGAGCCACCAGGGAAGCCCCCTTGGTTTGTTTTTTTGAGTGGAATGATAGCAGTCCTTCCTTCCAGACTGCTGAGGTTCCCAGCGTGCTTGCTGTTCCCACGGCTGGTGTGTGGACAGCGCTTTTTCTTGTCTGCAGATTACTCCAGAGGTTTCGGTGGCAAGTACGGCATCGACAAGGACAAGGTGGATAAGAGCGCCGTCGGCTTCGAGTATCAAGGCAAAACCGAGAAGCACGAGTCCCAGAAAGGTGGCCTCAGCTTAGCTCCTTCCCCAGCCAGCAGCTGTTAGTGTGCGGGGTGACCATCAGAACAGGCGCGGAGAACCAGGACACGACCCGGAGGCCTGAGGGCAGATGCGCTGTTAAACATGGAACTTGAAGACAGCACGTACAGACCAGCGCTGTTAACTTAGAAACCCAGCCCTCGGCCGTCTTGTAGCTCTGACACTTCAGCAGAGTGGCTGGTAACGGCCCTCAAGTCGCCCGTCTGTGTGCAGAAGAGACCCCGCGGGCTCCGCGGTGCTGGTTGAACAGCACGCCTTGGGTCTTCCTTTTGGGGTCCCATCTCTGTTTATCCAGGAGACCCAGATTGTAGCTGGGGGTACTTTCTGGCCATGGTATGGGGAGGTCCTCTTAACAAAGGTCACTGGAAGTTTTCCCAAAGGTCTGGAGCAAGCTCACACACAGGAGCAAGCGCGGGTTGAGCAAGTTGTGTGTGTTTAACTTTGTGAAAAACGTGCTTTCTCCCTGTTAATCCTCGATTGTGGCCTTTTGTGTCGTCTGCAGACTACGTGAAAGGCTTTGGGGGGAAGTTCGGTGTGCAGACGGACAGACAGGACAAGTGTGCCCTCGGCTGGGACCACCAGGAGAAGCCCCAGCTGCACGAGTCCCAGAAAGGTGCGTCCCCCGCGGCCTTCCGGAGCTCGGCTTTGTTCACAGAGCTCGGCTCTGTGCGCTGGGCCTCGCGGTACTTGGGTTGCAGTGTGTCGTGTCTTCCCTGGGGGCGGGGAGGGTCCCTGTGCCTCCCTCGGCTTTGAAAAGACCCCTCCGCCTGTAGTGATCCCCTGGGGGGTTGCGGTGAGGCCTCCGTGCCCTGGAGCCCCGGGCTGCCGCCGCAGTTTCCCAGGGGCTGCTTCTGCCCGCACGGGTGGCTGAAGGGGTGGCTCTGTGCTCCCAGCCAGGAGGCGGGCTGTGTCCCCCGGGAGAGTGGCTGCCAGAGCCCGGCTCGCGCCCTCCCAGGCGGCGGGTCCAGAGCGGGGCTGCCGCAGGGCTGGGGACAGGCCACGTGTGTGACGTATCTCTCACGTGTGCAGAGACACGTGCTCTTGTCTGCAGTGCAGGCAGGACCCTTGGATGAATCTCGGAGCCTGGAGTGGCTCTTCCCAACCAGCTCATAGACAGGTCCTAGCCTGCTTTCGGGCCGTGGCTGACCCGTTCAGATTTCATTTGTCCTTCAACCTCTTGAGCCCTTGTGACCATCGGTGATGCCAGGAGCTGGCTCTGTGGCTCCCTCACTCAACAGGGCTCTCGTTTTCTCGAAGCAATGTGTTTGATTCCTGCAAACCTTCTACGATTTTAACCAAACTTGTTTCCTCTCTTGGTTGTTTTCTCCATGGTCACCTGTGGATTTTCAGATTATAAGACTGGTTTCGGAGGCAGATTTGGTGTTCAGTCCGAGAGGCAGGACTCCTGTGCTGTGGGGTTTGATTACAAGGAGAAACTGGCCAAGCACGGGTCCCAGCAAGGCACAGTTGCTTCCCAGCCCC
>NW_011494652.1:2083661-2085879 GCF_000754665.1 Bison bison bison | reverse complement strand
CCCCCCCGCGCCCCCGCTTAGTGCAGACCTCAGGCTCGGCCTCTGGTCACCGCTGTCACCGCAGGGCTGGGCTCTCCCCTACACTGCTCTGCGGAGCGGACCCTCTGCGCACTCTCTTCTCCACTCACTTTCTTCTCACCTGTAACCTCTGGGGTGTATGCTTGGTAAAAGGGAGTGTGAACTGCAGGTGACTGGTCTCTGGAGCGGGTGCCTGGCCTCCCTCGGCTCCCCCGGTAGCTCTCGCTGTTGACACGGGTACTGTGACTGGAATAAGCCACCTTCCTGCCTCTGAGGCTGGGAGAAATGTGTTCGGTTGAGTGTGATTACTGGGCTTGGACCAGAGGGGCACAGGGCAGGCGTGTCCACTTGGTTTTGGGGTCTTACTTCTGGGGGTGTTCTTTAGAGTTTTGTTTTTCGATGACCCTGTCTGCATTTAACTCCTTCACAACGAAGCAGAAAGTAGGTACAGGAAGCCGGAATCACAGGGGGTTCTGAGTGTGTGCTCACACACAGGAAGCAGGAATCACAGGGGATTCTGAGTGTGTGCTCACACACAGGAAGCAGGAATCACAGGGGGTTCTGAGTGTGTGCTCACACATAGGAAGCAGGAATCACAGGGGATTCTGAGTGTGTGCTCACACACAGGAAGCAGGAATCACAGGGGTTCTGAGTGTGTGCTCACCCACAGGAAGCAGGAATCACAGGAGGGTCTGGGTGTGTGCTCACACACAGGAAGCAGGAATCACAGAGGGTCTGGGTGTGTGCTCACACACAGGAAGCTGGAATCACAGGAGGGTCTGGGTGTGTGCTCGCACACAGGAAGCAGGAATCACAGAGGGTCTGGGTGTGTGCTCACACACAGGAAGCAGGAATCACAGGGGCTCTGAGTGTGTGCTCACCCACAGGAAGCAGGAATCACAGGAGGGTCTGGGTGTGTGCTCACACACAAGAAGCTGGAATCACAGAGGTTCTGGGTGGTGTTGGGAGTCCAGATGAAGATGTGCTTATGCTCAGCGCAGTTCCCTCAGGGCCTGGACACGCAGTTGGCCGGGTGTTGTGTCGTGAGAGGCCCTCAGCCCGTGTTCAGGGAGGGAGGCAGAGAATCCCCTGGGGCTGACCCCGCAAACCACACGGACGTGGCCTTGGCCGTGTGTGGTGTTGGTGCTGCACGGTGCTGTGACCGTCTCGTGGGCCTGTGTGGCTGTGGTCTCTCTTTCAAAAGAACGAGAGAAACCGCACCTCAGAGCCTCTCTTTAAAGCTGGGTAGGGCAGGATGGCAGCAGCGGGCGAGGCTGGGTGGAGGCTGTGTTGGGAGGTGCGCCCTGCCTGCCGCCCACGCCCGCACCCTTGCCCCGGGAGCACGCGGAGCATGCCCACCGCTTCCTTGCCCTCCCCTGCTTGCCGCCGGGACCCCGGGTGGAGGCGCACTCGCCTCGCGGGCAAGGGCTCGGGGTGCCGGGTCCTCGCTTGCATTGCTCTGCGCGCGCTTTCCGGGGTGTCCGCGTCTGCATGCACCTGCTGTCGGTGGCCGCTGGCCCTCAGCCCGGGGCTGAGTGCCGTGTCGTCACGTTGCAGACTACTCCAAAGGATTCGGCGGGAAGTACGGGGTGCAGAAGGACCGGATGGATAAGGTGAGTGCTCCTCCTCCTGGCTCGGTGTGTCCTGCCGAGGGCTGGGGGTCGGCCACTGTTCCGTGGTGGTCTTTGGCCTCCGGGGGCGTGCCTAGCACATCTTTGAAAAGCTCCCCAGGCAGGTGTGTGTCATCCCCGTGGCGGTGGGGGTAGCTTACCCAAGCACTGGGCTTCCCTTCCAGTGTCCCTGGGTCCTCTCCTGGACTTCCGAGGCTGCACGGTGGGGTGGGTACGGTCCCTGTCGTGTTGTAGAGAGGGGCCTGGGGCCCATGGCCAGGTGGCTGTTGGTGCTGAAAGTGCTGAGCTTGAGCCGCGCTGGGAGCGGAGCTCCTTGGTTACTCTGGCCACCTGGTGGTGGCTGCGTCTTGGAGAAGGCTGCTGCACCATGTTTCTGTCACTGCAGGGGCTTGTGACAGTCTACCCAGAGCCAGCGTGACCACAGGCTCCGCTTTCAGCTCTCCAAGGGGCGCCCTCCTGACCCGTCTAGGGTCTCCGTCTGCAGTCCTCAGCACGTCAGATGGTTGGGGGTCTAGTCTAAACTCCAGGGCGTCGGAGGGGCGGACCTGTGAGCTGTGCGGGGCCGCCCC
>NW_011494652.1:2074864-2083453 GCF_000754665.1 Bison bison bison | reverse complement strand
GCCCCCACCCGGCACCTGTCGGCTCAGTGGCCGGAGGTTGCGGCTGTCCTGCCCGTGGGAGTCTGGACGAGCGGGCCTGTCCCCGCCGAGTTCCCTTCCCCCAGGCTCCTGGCTGACCCCTGGGGCCCTGTCCCCTGAGTGTGTGTGGCCCCGGGCGCGGGGCTCTGGCCGCGGACGGTGTCCTGAGGAAGCAGAGCGGGCGCTCACTGAGGCTGGGGGGCTGAGGGCCTGGAGACGGGGCACTGCGAGTGTGTGGGACACGGATGGGGTATGGAGCCAGCAACCCCCTGGCCGCAGGGTGGACAGTGGGTCTCGGGGAACCTGCCAGGCCGTGGCCCCAGATAGGAGGCGGCGTCAGTGGTCTGACCACGTGCTTCCAGCCGGGGCTGGGGGTGGGTGCTGACGCCCCTGGGTGTAAGGGGTGAGGGGGACGGAGCGGGCAGAGCCTCACAGGTGGTTGTCAGGGCTTCTGCTGGGCTGGGGAACTGGGAGGGCAGGCAGGGCTGGTGAGACAGCCTGGGCGGGCTGCCAGGCAGGGCAGGCAGTGCTGGTGGGGTGGGGGCCTACAGAGTGTGTGGGCAGAGGCCGTGTCTGTGGGATGACGGCGGGAGAGGAGACTGCGAGGGTGCTTGGCAAGGGTGGGGGGCACCACCGAGACCATCCTGGGGGCGGGGGGAGGCCGTGTTCTCTCCCCGCACAGCAGAGGCCTCTGGGCTCCCTTGTAAACACTGGGTCTCCTTGGTGGTGAGCGCTCAGGAAGACATGCCGGGTTTATGGTCGTGAAGATGGGATGTTAGTTTTTCTGCCCGTTTTGAAGTTTTCTCGAATTCGAGAGGAAGGTGCAGAGATTTCCCATGTGCTCCCCAACACACACACCCCTCGCCGTGAAGCTGTGTTGAACCTGTGTCTCAGGTCGCCCACGGCCGGGGGCGGCGTTGGGGCTCACCTCTGGGCTGTGCATCCTGCGGGTCTGGATGAGCGTGGATAACATGTGTTCGCTACTCTACACTCCTGCAGTTTTCACTGCTCTAAACCCTTGGCCCTGCTGACTCCCCCACACATGCGTCTCTTCTCTGACGCTGATTCTGGGGTCACCAGCCGGGGTGAGTTGGCACACTTTCTGTGTCTCCGTTAGTGTGTGGGCTGGTGAGATCTGTAGGCCTGTGCTGGTTCCCTGGGAGGATCTGGGGCCAGCTTAGCACCTGTGCAGGTTCAGCAGCTCTGCCGGCCGCAGGGGAGGGGACCTGAGCCCTCCTGACCCCGGCTTGTGTCTCGGCAGAACGCCTCCACCTTTGAGGACGTTGCCGCGGTGTCCTCGTCTTACCAGAAGACTGTCCCTGTTGAAGCAGGTGAGTCCTGGCAGCCCTGAGGGCTTTCCCAGGAGAAATTTTGTGCAGCGGTGTTGCAGGGTGGTGCTGAGGGCGGGAGGAGGGTTGACAGGAGCCGGTGGAGCATTGACGGAGAACCTGGTCATCTGTGGGTTTGGGGCACGGCAGGTGATTACCTATCGTAATCAAAATTCAGGGAAAACCACGTCCCAGGAAGTGTCAGGTCAGCCTGCGTCTCACCCAGGGCAGGTGTCTCACCCGTCCGCCGGGGTCCTTGAGGGGTGCCCGGCCGTCCTGTTCCGTCACAGGAAACATCATGGGGGTGGAGCTCAGAGTCAGTGCTTCTGACTGTTGGATCGAGGGCCTCCCTAGGGGCGTGTCTTCCTCGTGTCTGGTGGTAAAGGACGTAGTGATGTTTGGAGCATGAGAATGTTCCAGATGCAGGGCTCTGTGCCCACGTTCCCGCTGCACGTGTGGCAGACACAGCAGCGAAGGCTCGTTCCTGGCGGAGGCTGGGCTGGCAGCCGAGGGGGTGCGTCCCTGCTCAGCCGGTCAGTGCCTGGGTCCCGGGGAAGATTCCCCGGGCCAGCCCGGTGTGGGGGCGACGGTGGTGCTCTGGGTAAGTCTCTCCTTCCTCTGTAGTGAACAGCAAAACAAGTAACATCAGAGCGAACTTTGAAAACCTGGCGAAGGAGAAAGAACAGGAGGACCGGCGGAAGGCCGAGGCGGAGCGGGCGCAGAGGATGGCCCAGGAGCGGCAGGAGCAGGAGGCGGCGCGGCGGCAGCTGGACGTGAGTGCGGGCGGCGCCGGGGGCTGGGAGCCCGCGGGCCCTGCTCGCCCATCTCCAGTCCGTGGGGTTATCGTAGACTCGGCGCCTTCTCGCACTGACGGTTTCAGCCACACAGATGGCCCAGGTTCTTGTCCCCAGACATGAGACAGCTGACCTGCCCGACAGCCCTGCTGACCCAGCCCAGGGTGACTGCCCGCCTGTCCTGCCCTGTGCGGCGGGCAGCACGCACGCCCTCGGCTGAGCCCGCTTCCACACGTCTCCCTGGCACTCTGTCCCCACCCATGCCCCTGGGGAGCCCGCCACCTCCTTGGGTGGAGGCTGGGGGACACAGGAGGAGTCCCCGCGAAGGAGCGGTCTGCGGGCTCTTGTTGCTGTTGCTTCTGGAGCCTGGCTCTGCAGGTTGCTCTGTGATTCTTTGTAGACTTTTTCCACGAGGGAAAGTAGAGATGGGAGCTGTGAGAGGTGAGAGGGACGGGGTGGCCCTTCTCCTAAAACCCTTCTGAGTGGACTGATGTCCAGTGGCTCTGCGCTAGTCCGTCACCCCCTAGCCGGGCGGCTGGAGGCAGATCAGCTCAGGGAGCCACAGCCATGCCCTCGCCCGGGAAGCGGGTGTGGAAGCCCTCTCCCTGGGTGGTGAGGAAGGGCAGAGTCTGCAGTAATGCCTGTGGTGCCTTACAGATCGTAAAGCTTTATTTAGCCCCGCAGACATTGGTGGTTGGGGCTCTGAAGACCCCATCGGGGGAGGGTGGGGGCTGAGGCAGGCACTGCGCAGTGGCAAGGAGTGCTGGCCGGGGCTTCCAGACGCCCTGACACACGCTTTGTCACACGTGGTGAGGTCGGATAACAGCAAACTCATAATTACCTTGTATCGTTCTTAACTGCCAGGAACTTTAAGCTCTCTCTCCTTCAGATTTTTAGCTAGGCGTTTGTAAGTTTTTCTTTGTTGTAGGCCCACACGCCGAGGCATTTTTCCTGGTAGTTTGGTTTCCTTTTTATGTAACACCTTTGTCTTCTTATGACTCGGGAGTGTAATTCCTGCGATCTGATCTGAAAGATGCAGGAGTTGGAAGACTTGAGAAGAGAGGTTTGTGGTGGCGATCGTCTCTCGATTTTGCTTTTGAGGGTCTCGCTGTCCCTGCTGCCGTGTCGTCCCTCGCTGCATCCAGCCCTGTCCCGCCGCCTCCCCTGTGTGAGCCCCCTCGGCACAGCGTCGCTCCAGAGCCCTCTGGGCCGTGAGCGGCAGTCCAGAGGCAGGACACGGACCACGTGCATCGCTGGGCAGGGGCCACGGATGCCTGACAGCCAGGTCTTGCGAGCGAGCAAGGAATGTGGGAAGGAATGTCTCTGTTTGCAGCCCTTCAAGGACACTCGCTGCCTGGGGGTGTTCCTCGCGGGGGTTTCCAGCACCTGGAGGACTTGTGACCGTCCTGCTAGCGCAGACGACCGTAGCTTCAAAGCAGCTTTGCTTCTTCCTCCGGCAGCCTGAGAACGAGCTGACTGTGTGTCTCTGCGTTTCAGGAGCAGGCCCGGGCCCAGAAGCCCACGCCGCCCGCGTCCCCCACACCCCAGCCGGCTCAGGAGAGGCCACCATCGAGCCCCGTCTACGAGGTTGGTGTTGTCATTGGGTTTGCCAGTGACTCTGACTCCTGGAGACACCCTTCCCAGCCCAGCGCCCTCTGGACGGGGTCTCTGCCCGCGCTTGTCGGCGACCCAGAGGGCAGGCCTCCTGTGTGCGGGGTTCGACCCCTGGCCTTCCCCCGCCCTGCGGCGTCTCCTGACACCGGGAGCCATAAGTCTGCCTTTTTCCTCCCTCTCTCTGCCACCACTCCTCAGCTCCCCTCTCCCTGGCCCTTTCTCCAGAGTCCTCGGTCCCTAGTTGCTGCTCCTTTGATCCCTGGTCACTGAACGACCTCCCTACCCCGCCACCAAAGGCCCCTGTGGCCCCCTCCCAGAGCAGCTCGGCCCCCACTGTCCACACCCACACCCCGAGCTCGAGTCCCCTCTGCCCCAGGGTCCTGTTCAGCCCCCGTCTCCTCATCACCTCACGTCGCCTCTCGGGGTGCCTTGCTGAGTCCCAGGAGCACACAGTAGTTTGACTCAGAGGGGTCGGGGGTTGGGAGAGCTGTGAGCGGGGCTGGCCTTGCGGGTGGGGTTTTATAACTGATGCCATGGAAAGGGGCCCTGTGTAAGCCCCCCTGCATGCCCCACAGCCAGGCCAGCTTCCCTGAACCACCCGATGGGTGGGGGGCACTGGTGGGGGAGGCCGCCCGCGCCCCACTGACCTGCTCAGGGTGGCCCCCCCAGCGCAGCCGCTCCTTGCCCTCCGGTCTGTGCCCCCCGCCTCCGGGGGCACTGCCAGCAGGAGCCTGTCACTGCTTTGTTCAGCTCTCGAGGGGCTCCGGTGTCTGGCCAAGGTGCAGCCCTCCTGCCCGCCTGCCCACACCCTTGCCACCCTCTGGAAGACTGGGGCCTGAATTCTGGCCCTTCCTAGAGCTGCTCCATGCGGGCACCTTGCTGCTCTGACCTGTAAGGGTGCCCCAGGCGCACCCTGGCCGGGCTGGTGGTCGGCTTGGGGCTGTCAGCAGAGCGCCCTTTGCTCTTGTGCGTGGCTTGGCGGTCACTCCCATGCCTCACCTCCACAGTGTTGGTGGGGATGGCACCTGCCATGCGCGGGCTCGTCTGCTCCAGCTGGAGGGCTGGGGTGCCGCCCTGGAGCTGTCGTCAGAGCCTCATAGGGCTGGGGGCTCTGGGGGTTTGGGGTGCCATGGTGGTCTGGGCCCAAAGGGGAGCAGGCCAGACCTGCCCCAGGAATGCAAGTCTCTCGTGGCCGGCAGGTTCTTAGTGATGGTGGGACTCGGGGTCGGGGTGAGAGGGGATCCTGGGGAGGGGCCCCGTCAGGATGCAGTTGCTCGTAGGACGTCGGCGGGTGACCCGCCTCCCCCCGTGTCTGTCCCGTGTCGGCCGGGGCTGCCAGGTTTCTGCGTGGCTCTGGGCGGTGGGGCCACGGGAACTTGCCCTTGACTCCCCAGGACGCGGCCTCATTCCGGGCTGAGCCGAGCCCCAGCAGAGAGCCTGAGCTGGGCTACAGCGTGGAGACCACGGAGTACCCGGAGGCCTACGTCTCGGAGGGCGTCTACGAAAGCACGGAGGCGCCGGGCCACTATCGAGCAGGTATGGGGCCTCCTGCGTCACACCCCCTCCGCTGCTTTTCCTCTGCAGACCTCCCCTTTCCCGCGGGCTGAGCTGCCCCACCTCAGCTGTGGCCCCAGCCCCGGGGCCTTCCAGGGAGACCCCTGCCTGTGCGGGGGGCACTGAGGGGGTGGGCATGGAGGATGGGCTCCTGCTGTCGTCTTTCCCGAGGGGAAGCCCCGGTGTCCGGAGTTCACAAGATGGAGGTCCCTGGCACCCTGAAGGTGGAGTGGGTGGATGAGCGTGGGGTTCCCTTCTGTATGTCTGGGCCCGTTCCCCCTCGGGGAGTGACTTGGGAATCAGCATGAGAACCTGCCCAGGGCAGAGCGCTCACCTCCCCGAGCACGATGGCAGGTGATCAGCTGTCTCTCGCTCGCCGTTCGTTTGTTCTTGGCACGGACGTTTCCTGACAATAGTGCTGAATATTTGAAATTTAAAAAATTATACCCTGACAACTGTCCCAGTCTCAACCCAGATGATCCCTCTGTGTGTTCCGTTCCTTGGGGTGGCTCCTCTTGTTGGTATGAGGGGCAGGCGGCTCTCGGTGCCCTGGGGCCACTGACTCCCGACTGGCGACTCCCGGACCTTGGGAAGGACTGTCTGCTGGGAGTGAGCATGGAGCTCTGGTTCTCTCTCAGACTCGGCCCTGGTTTATTCTAGAGGAAGGTACCTATGATGAATATGAAAACGACCTTGGAATCACTGCCATCGCCCTCTATGACTACCAGGCTGGTGAGAAACCGCTGGCGGGCCAGAAGGAGGGCTGGGGGGGTACGGGACTGGGGGCTTCCAGCAACTCCTCTCTCAAGAGTTAGGACTCTCAGAACGCTATTTACAATTTTTAAGAAGAATTTATATTTAAACAATTGCAAGGTTATAGAAAAGTTGCAGATACAACGCAGGGAATTCTGTATCTTCCTCAGTCCCATTCCATCTGGTCTGGGTTAGGGTTTTTTGTGTGTGCTGAATCTTTTAGCTGTGTGGGCTTTCTCCAGTTGTGGGGAGCGGGAGCTACTTTTCATTCTGATGTGAGGGCTTTTCATTGTCATGGCTTCTCTTGTTGCAGAGAGAGGGCTCCAGGGCGCTCGGGCTTCAGTCTGCAGCTTGTGGGCTTCAGTAGTCAGGGTCTAGTTGTTTAGTTGTTCCATGGCACGTGAAATCTTCCGGATAAGGTGTCCAGCCCGCGTTGGCAGACAGACTGTTGCCCACTGTGCCACCAGGGAAGTCCTGGCTCAGGGCTTTGTATGAAGGGCTCGGTTGGGTCTCTGTAGCTGCCATGTGCGTGCAGAGCCGCCCTCATTGAGCAGGGCAGACCGGGACCCGTCCACCCCCGTGATCCTCCACCCCAGCACCCTGCACCCCCGCAGAGCCTCCGTGGGAGGCCGCCAGCTCGAGGGGCTGCTGGTGGGTCTTCCTCCTGGCGGTTGGCTGACCCAGAGACACCGGGGGTGACCACTGCTCTCTGGCCTCCTCCGCAGCGGGCGACGATGAGATCTCCTTCGACCCTGATGACATCATCACCAACATCGAGATGATTGATGATGGCTGGTGGCGCGGGCTGTGCAAGGGCAGGTACGGGCTCTTTCCTGCCAACTACGTGGAGCTGCGGCAGTAGGCACCTCGCCCCCGCCACGGCCGCGCCAGGGCTGCCGCCTCTTAGGGTGCGGGGGGCGTGTGCACTCCTGCTTTTCTGTTTAATACTTCTGCTGATGCTTTTGGGAATGTTTACGCCCCAGAACTTGCTAATATATTGTAATCATGTTTCTTGGAGGACCCGCTGATTGTTTTTATGCATTTAAGGCATTTTCTTTTTTTGCCAAATCGACTGTGGCGTGGAGCCACTTGGGTGACCTTCAGTCCCGAGTGCGGGTTGTCCGTGCCCCGCGTCGGGAGGCAGGACCACCCCTGTGGTGGGGGCCTCGTCCTGGGGGGTTTGGAGAAAGAGGGAAGGGCCTGATGGGAAGTTAGCGTTGCGGGAAAGCTCTAGAAAGCACTGGAGCGTTCTGGTCGCGTGGAGGCGCTGCTCCTGCTGTGAAGTCCTGCGGTGGTTGCTAGGTTTCACAAAGCCCCGCCTTTCTCCTCTCGTCCTGGATGTTGCGGGAAGGCAGGTCCCTTCCCCCGGGGAACCACAGAAACGCTTCCCATCAAGGGAGCAGTACTCTTTCTGCCAAAATAATGTGTTAAACGACAGCAAAATGTAACAGATTGACTTGCCTGAGAATGTGAAGCGAGCAAGCGTGAGCTCTCCTGGGCTGCTGTGGGGAGCCCGTCCCCCGGGAGGGGCTGGGAGGCCTGCTCAGCAGCCTCCCGAGTGACCCTGTGGAACTGCTCGGGTGTTGGGACCTCAGTGACCACAAGGGATGCGTTTTCTTTCCTGAAGTGCATTTGCTTTACCACGGTTAGGTTGGGTTTTATATGCAATCCTTGTATCTAAGTTTCTGTAGCACACCTTATAGGTATGGTTTTTTTAAATTAAATATTCAAAATAAACTTTTTTTGACCCACTTGCTGCCGAGTTGCTCTACATGTGGTCTCTTTATTCTCCGGTGGGGGTCAGCCTGGCTGTCAGCACCCAGCAGGATAAAGCCTGGTGTTTATCAGCTCCAGAGCAACCAGGTTCCCTTTTGAAGAGGCACACTTCTTAAAAGGTACTTTTTTTAGAAGTTGAAACGTTTTAACTCTCTAATTGTCAATTATTTGCACAAGGATTCCATGCAAGATAGAAAATGCCATGTTTAAAACTCATTTCTGAATTATAGTTCTCAAAGTGAGTCAAGTGGTGGTTGCAAGGTAGCCAAAGGTATCGTTTTCCTGGGGCGCAGTAAGGCCCCTTCAGGAAGGAGGGTGGGCGGGCCTGGAGGCGGGGCACGGGAGGACGGGGTCGGGGAGAGTGCAGTGTGGCCGCGGGACACGTTCCGACGACACATCCTGGTTGCCCCGATCTGCTTCTGGTCCTGTCGGTTTCTGATTTGGAGTCCCCAACGGGGCAGGGGCCCACTGTGCTCACCCAGCCCCTCCAGTTTCCAAGGCAGGAGGCAGGTCTCCCCTTGTGGGCAGCTCATGTGGCCACTGAAAACCTCGAGGCCTATGGAAGGTCAGCTCCCCTGCCCCCAGGGCCCATGTGCCCTCTTGGGCGAGCTGTGTGTCAGAGCAGCCAGCCCCTCCGAGGACCCTTGCCTGGCGGACTGCCTTTTGTCTGCAAGCTACAAATGGAGGAAGATAGCTGCTGAGTCAGCCAGGGCTGGTCCATGGTTAGAGTGGCGCTCTCTGAAAATTCAGGA
>NW_011494652.1:2066402-2074764 GCF_000754665.1 Bison bison bison | reverse complement strand
GTCGCCCCTGGCTGCCTGCCATCGTGTTCCTGTCTCTCTGGATCTGGCAGGAGCTGACCTGGGTCCTCTGGGCGTTCACAGGCGCTGGAGGTGGGGCTGGAAGCCGGGGTCACCTGGGCTCATTTTCTTCCTGCCAGGCCGCCTATGGAACCTTCTGGCTCTGCTGAGCCGGCTCATTGACCCCTTCAAACCTGAGGGTGACGCCAGGCCCCCCCAGTGCTCTCTGGACACTGGTGCTGCCTCCTGGCCGGCTCTGCGCACAGGATCCTGGTCTGGGCGAGCCCGGCCCTCCTCCCATGGCTCGGGGTGGGGTCCGGACAGGAGGCCACGGTGCTGGAGGTTGGGCTGCTCTGCCCACAGCTGCTTGCAGGGGGCGCTGGTCCTGGAGAAATGGGCCGGGGAGATCTCCCCACGATGGGGTGTGGGCAGACCGTGAGGAAGGCGAGGGTCAGCAGGAGCAGATGCGTCTTGGCCGTGTCTGTGTGGCCTGCTGACCACAGAGCCCGGCGGGCAGGTAGGGGCTCTCCGGGAAGGACAGCTCATTCTGCTGGTCCGGCCTCAACATGCCACGTGCATGTTCTGTTCCGTGTACTGCCTGGCTGACCAGTTTCTTCCACAGAAAACAGGAATAAAAGCTGTCCTCTTGCCTCCCAGACCGGGGGTCCGGGGGCTGGAGTTTGGAGCGTTGCGCCAGGATACACCTTAAGGGTCCTCTGACGGGGAAGCCGTGGGCATCTTAGCGGTGAGACATGGCAGCTCAGTTTAGAAGTTGGTTTTTCCTGAGATGTTAGGATGCCCTGATCTTAACGTCTCAGACGCGTGTTTTAAAGCCTATTTTTTTTTTTTTTTTCCATCACCCCTTTGGATATTTCTTCTGACCTGTCTGTTCTCCCCTGGGAAGACAAACTGCGTGTACGACTGTGGACATGACAGTGGAAGGGGAAATAGGCAAATAGCCGGTAGGAGTAGGTTGGGCAGGAAGCTTGCTTTCCTCCCCACTATCGGCTGTGATATTGCTTATTCAGTTACATGTAGAACTATCCAGGGGACTTCTCTGGTGCTCCAGTGCCTAAGACTCCAAGCTCCCAGTTTAGGGGCCCGGGTTCAATCCCTGGTCAGGAATCTAGGACCACCCGCCCCCCCAATGCTGAAACTAAAAATGATCCTGCCTGCCTCGACCAACAAAGATGGAGGATCCCGCAACTTGAGACCCTGCGTGCGGCAAACGGATCCATGTGCTACAGCTAAGAACTGGCGCAGCCAAATAAGTTTTTTAAATTTCTGAAGAAAAAAACCAATCATCCAGGAGAACTCAGTTGCTGTTCATGAGCTGTAGAGATTTCCAGCTGACACACACTGTCTCAAAATATAACGTCAGTATTTTCTCTTTAATTAAACCTCCCGTTACAAACAGAAACACTGTCTCATGAGCCCTCCTCCAGGGGATCTTCGCAACCCAGGGATTGAACCCACGTCTCCCGCCTTGCGGGCGGATTCTTTACTGTCTGAGCCACCAGGGAAGCCCCCCTCCGGGGTGGGCTGTGTGTGAGCATCTCTGCAGGTCTGATAACCCTCAGGTGTGTAGGATGGTGACCTCCCGCCGATATCCATCTGCCAGTCCCAGGAGCCTGTGACTAGCCAAGGGCAAGTAAGCTCTCTAATGGGTTGGCCTTGGGTGGGGCTTGTCCAGTGGGCCTCGGGTAATCCCAGGGGTCTTTAAATTGGAAAAGGCAGATAACAGACTTTAGAATCAGAGTGATGACGTGGGAAAGGACTCGACCCGCCGGTGCTGGCTTAGGTGGAGGCAGGAGCCACGAGCCAAGGAATGGGGAAGCCTTTAGAAACCAGAAAAGGCAGAAAGGGACAGGTTCACTCCTGTAGCCTCCCGCGGGCAGGAGACCCGCCTACAAGTTGATCTTAGCTTCTGAGACCTCCCCCAGATCCTGACCTAGAGTCGTAAGGTCATAGACTTCTGTTCTGGTCCAGGAAGCTTGGGGTCATTCATATGGCAGCCACAGGGAGCTAACCTGCTGTCCATGGTGGGGGCCTGGGGTGAAGTCCAGCTGTCTTTGAGGAGCAGGGTTCTTATTTTCCCTCCCCTCCCCCATGAGGCCCGTATCATGCTCCCGGAAGGTGCTGGATCCGCGGTCTGCAGCTGATGTAGTGACTGAGTGAGGGAGCCAGGCTGCTCTGGTGTGAACGTGAGAAGTGGCTTCAGGTCAAAGGTGGCCCCTCAGCCAGTGATTCTTCGAGGCGAAGCCTTGAGCTTGTGCGCATTCGCAGGCAGTCCCCATTCCCGTTTCTCCTTTCTGAAGTTAGGGCTATGAGAGTGGTGGCAGGAGCTCTGCCCGCTGTTGTAGACCGTGAGGCACTGTGAAGGCACTTTCGGAGCATGGCGGAGCAGAAAGTGGAGCTGCCACACCAGTCTTGCCTGCTTCAGTGCTTTTCTTTTTTTAATGAGAGAAATAAACTAAGGCAAAGAATGTTGCCCACCATCCTGTCCTACGAGGACCAAGTCATTAGTCCCCGCAGGTGCTGATGGACAGGGCACCTGAGGAAATCGAGGACAAGGAACAAGAGTTCTCTGTACTCTAGAAAAACAGGCCCCTCGGGTGGGTAGATGCCGCAGAGAAGTTTTAATGAACCCAGATTCTTACATCTTCCCATACGTAGGAGAAAAACACGCTGAAATTATTAACTGAGATACCTGTTGTCATGGCCAACAGGGGCTTTTTTTATTTAAAAAATATGTTTGGCCTTGCCCTGTGGCCTGAGGGATCTTAGTTCCTGGAGCAGGGATCAAACGTGCGTCCCTGGCAGTGAAAGCATTGGGCTCGAACCTCTGGAGCCCTAGGGGATTCCCAGCAGTGCGCTTTTACTAAGCTGTAAACTTGGCTGCGTGTATTTTCTGGTCATCCGTAAACACACTGGTTGCTTCTCCTGCCCCTCGGAGCAATTCCTCAGAGCTGTCTAGGAGGTTGTCTCCAGACTGTGGTTCAGTAAGAACCTGAGTCAAACTCATCTCACAGCTCATGTTTTTTTGTTTTCCCCAGTACCTGTTGTAACTGCAAACACAATTCCCAATTGATTGACTGAGTCGAGTATGAAATTTCCCTCCAAATAGGTTTGACCTAGCTTACACAGGGGGCTTCCCTAGTGGCTCAGTGGTGAAGAACCCACCTACCAATGCAGGAGACACGGGTTCTGTCCCTGGGTGGGGAAGATCTCCTGGAGAGGGGAATGGCAACCCAATCCAGTATTCTTGCCTGGGAAATCCCATGGACAGAGGTGCTTGGTGGGCTACAGTCCATGGGGTTGCAGTAGAGTCGGAACTTACACAGGAGTGGGTGTTTGTCTTTTTGCCAAATATGCATATTGTAAAAGTTTTAATCTCTAACAATCTAACAAGTGAAAACATATTTTTGTTGTTCAGTTCAGTTCAGTCGCTCAGTCGTGTCCGACTCTTTGCGACCCCATTAATAGCAGCACGCCAGGCCTCCCTGTCCATTACCAACTCCCAGAGTTCACTCAAAATCATGTCCATCGAGTTGGTGATGCCATCCAGCCATCTCATCCTCCGTTGTCCCCTTCTCCTCCTGCCCCCAATCCCTCCCAGCATCAGAGTCTTTTCCAATGAGTCAACTCTTTGCATGAGGTGGTTGCTTACATTTAATTTTCCTTCCAGTGGATGGCCCGGCCCCGCTTCTCTCTTTCCTTCTCGCCTTTTTCGTTTGCTTCCTTTTTAAACACACAAGTGAGGGACTTCCTTGGTGGTCCAGGGGTTGACCCCGTGCTCCCAATGCAGGGGGGTCCAGGTTCCATCCCTGGTCAGGGAACTAGATGCCATATGCCGTAACTAAGACCCAGCACAGCCAAATAAATAAATATTACACACACATGATTCTTTAGAAGCTCATGGGAAAATTCAAACAGGGACTGTTATTCTGGAAATATTTGGGACTAGACATTATGAAAACCCTCTTGCCATAAAACATGAAGAGCGTTTAATTTTAACAAGTGAGAAGGTAAGGAACATTTGTGGGTTGGGAAGATGAAACAGAAGAGGAAGCAGAAACAGAATGTGGCCGTCCTGACATCCTGATGACCACGAGGTCATCGGTTTGTCAGCACCTGAACCCAGAGCCTAGGGGGTTGTTAGGCACGTGGAGCAGGGGATGAGGGCTTGGGTCCAGCGAGTGTGCGGCTGGAATGGAGGACCTGAGTAAGGCCTGGGACCTTGAGCAGACCTTGCCGCAAGGAAAGGGTAGGATGATCCGTACGGGGGGTAGGGGGGAGGTTGTTTGATATTCAGTGGAGATTTTGCCTAAAGGAGGTTAATGATGGAAGAAAGGAGGTGGAAAGGGCAAGTTTGGACAGGATCCTAGGGGGCGGGGATAGAATACAGAAAGGACGGAGGTTAAGCAAGACAGTTCTAACACTGGCCACTAGCTGGCATCATAACGCAGCACTGCTTGGTCTCCCTCTGAGCAGTGGTGATTCTCTACTACAGGGGTCCCGTGGTTTTCCAGTGGGTTGATTCCAGGACCTCTGCAGACACCAGAATCTGTGGATGTTCCAGTGGCTTATGTTAAATGTTGTATTTGCGTATAACCTATGCACATTCTCCCATATACTTTAAGTCCCGTCTACATTACATACGATACCTAATGTGATGTAAATGGTATGTAGATCATTGCTAGGTGCATGGAAAACTTAAGCTTTGCTTTTTGGAACTTTCCAGACTTTTTTCCCCACAAATATTTTCAATCAGTGGTTGGTTGAATCTGAGGATTCGGAACCCAGTAATAGAGAGGGCTGACTGTATATTCTTTCCTTTTTCACAAGAATTGGTAATGTAGAGATAAAGAAACACCCGCAGTAAATCTCCACATAGAAAGATGAGCGGTTGCCAGAGGCTGGAGCACGAGGGCGAGCAGGGAGGGACTGCTCCTGGGCACCGGGTTCCTGTAGGGGTGACGAAGATGCTGAGGGTGGATGGAGGTGCTGGGTGAATCGTATGCTAAAATGATGAATGGTTTTTTTTTAAAGGACAGAGTACGTCTCAGTCCTGAAGCTTGCGGATAGATACAGGGATAGACAATCGTGATGCCACGTGAAAGGCATAGGAGCCCGGGGCATCCAGAGGACAGCGAGCGATGGGCTCAGGGAAGGATTCCGGGATGAGGCTGGGCTTGGGCAGCATCTTGAGATGCAGGGTGTTCGGAGCAGAAGGACCAGCGGGGCAGACACTGAGTGAACAGCGCGTCAATACGCTAAGCCTCAGGCGTTTGTGGAGCATTGTGGACGGGGAGGGTGGAGACACAGGCAGGGCCAGATCCCAACGGGCTTCGTGTTTTCTGGGAGGATCCTTCAGACACCGGACATCACATGATACTTAACCTCTCAGCACCAAAGTCCTTACAGACGAATCTTAAATAAAACTCAATTTTGGGGATTTAACCCTTTGTATTTTGCGGTTACCTTTTTCCATGTGTATGCTCAAGAAAAAAGATGCCCTCATATTTAAATTACTGAAAACAAAATACAGTATTATTTGTATTTCTAAAAAATTTTCCTTCCCTCTGGTGAGAATGTGGGGCTTCTCCACTGTCCCGTGATCTGTTTACCTGTCTTCTCAACAGTGCCCCACAGTCTCTATTACTGGGGCCGTGTAGTGAGTCTTGACATAGGGTAGACCGATTTCTCTCCCTTTTTTCTTCTTTTTTAATCAAAATTGTTTTAGCTGTTATAATTCCTTTGTTTCCCATACACATTTTAGAATAATCTTGTTTGTAGCTACAAAAAATCTTGCTGGGACTTTTGATTGGAAATGTGTTACATTTATCTATCAATTGAAGGAGAGTTGACATCTTCACTGTAAAGAGCCTTCTATTAGAAGAAGCAGTATTTCTTTCCTTTTATTTAGATATTCTTTTACTTATTTCATCAGCATTTTGTTTCCACATACAATTCTTGTGTGTGTTTCATTAAGGTGTCTTGTTTTTTAACAACTATAAATGGCACTGTATTTTTAATTTCATTGTGTATATTCCCTGCTAGTCTATAGAAGTACAGTTTGATTTATGTAGGATTATTTTGTATCCTACAACCTTGCTGAGTTCTGTATACATTCTAGAAATATTTTTTGGTAGATTCCTTGGGGTCTTCTACGTGGATCATTGTATCATCTGAGAAGTGGGACAGTTTTATTTCTCCTTCCCCGTCTGTATGCCTCTTGGTTTCTTTTCTTGCCTTATTGTGCTGGCTAGGATTTCTGACACTGTGTTGAGAATGGATAGTCTTCTTCCCAGTCTTAGGAGGAGATCATTCCGTCTTCCTCCAGTAAGTGTGGTGTTTGTAGATGCTGTTTATTTATTTATATATATTGAGTTATACTTGATTTGCAGCGTTGTGTTAATTTCTGCTCCACAGCAAAGTGATTCAGCTATACGTTTGTACGCGTTCTTTTAAAGTGCTTTTCCGTTTGGCGTATGACAGGATATTGAGTATACTTCCCTGTGCTGTACAAGTAGAAGCTTGTTGTTTGTTCATTCTCTGTGTAGTAGCTTACATCTGTTAACTCCCAGCTCCCCCTCCATCCTTCCCCACTCCCCTCCCCCGTGGCACCAGCCTGTTCCCTATGTCCATGACTCTATTTCTGTTTCGTGGGTAGGTTCGCTTGTGTTATATTTTAGAGTCTACATAAAAGTAATATCATATGGTATTTGGTTTTGCTCTTTTTGACTTACTGCGCTTTGTATGATACTCTGCTCGCATCCATGTTGCCGCAAACGGCTCCCTTTCGCTTTTTACGGCTGAGTAGTATTCCGTTGTGTGTGTGAACCACATCTTCTGTGTTCACCCGGTATGTGCTTTTTCTAAATTGAGGATGTTAATGCCTCCTGTTGCCTCTTACATCCCTTTACCCTGCTCCTTTATAATATTATTGACTGGAATATTTTCTCGAGTCCTGCCTTCATCCCTGGACTGTGCAGTGATGTTTGTAGAGCCAGCCTCAGATGGCTTCCGGTGGTCCTCGTGTCCTAGTACCACACCCTGTGCAGCCCCCTCCCACACAGGATCGGGCCGACCTGCATAACGATAGGACACTGTGAAAACGGCAGAGTGTCACTTCCAGACAGAGAACCCAAGAGACGCTGCAGTTTCTGCCTTGCTGTCCTGGATCATTTGAGAGAACCCAGCTCCCCAGTCATAACGAAGTTCAAAGAGCGCTTTGGAGGGTCAAGGGGGCAAGGAACTGAGGCCTCCCAGTGTGTGAGTGTGTCATCTTGGAAACAAAGTCTCCATCCACAGCCAATCCTGGCCAACACCTAGACTGAGAGCCTGAGCCAGACCCATGCAGCGGACCTGCCTCCATTCCTGCCCTTGGGAAACAGTTTGAGGTATTTTAAAACTTGTATTGAACCATGGTTGATTCACAATGTTGTGTGAGTTTCAGGTATACAGCAAAGTGAATTAGTTATATATACACACACACATATATGTATAATACACACATCACCATATGTGAGTGCTGAGTCACTTCAGCCGTGTCTGACTCTTTGCAACCCCAAGGACTGTAGCCCACCAGGCTCCTCTGTCCACGGGATTCTCCAGGCAAAAATACTGGAGTGGGTTGCCATTCCCTCCTCCAGGGGATCTTCCTGACCCAGGGATCGAACCCACTTCTCTTATATCTTCTGCACTGGCAGGCAGATTCTTTACCACTAGCATCACCGGGGAAGCCCCTATATTATATATACGTATGTTACATGTACACATACAACATATATGTTACATACATGTGCTATATATGCACGTGTAACACGCATACACACACATATAATGTACATGTATGTTGCATATACTCAGGTATAATATGTACACACATTTATATGTTAAATATATACACAAATATACCTATATCTATATATACACATATATTAAATATATCCATGTATACGTACTCTTTCTTAGATTCTCTTCTATTGTAAGTTATTACAAGATATTGAAGACAGTTCCCATACAGTTGGTCCTTGTTGCCTGGCTATTTTATATATATAGTAGTGTGTATATGTGGAGGTGATGGAATTCCAGTTGAGCTATTCCAAATCCTGAAAGATGATGCTGTGAAAGTGCTGCACTCAATATGCCAGCAAATTTGGAAAACTCAGCAGTGGCCACAGGACTGGAAAAGGTCAGTTTTCATTCCAATCCCAAAGAAAGGCAATGCCAAAGAATGCTCAAACTACTGCACAGTTGCACTCATCTCACACGCTAGTAAAGTAATGCTCCAAATTCTCCAAGCCAGGCTTCAGCAATATGTGAACCGTGAACTTCCTGATGTTCAAGCTGGTTTTAG
>NW_011494652.1:2061375-2065952 GCF_000754665.1 Bison bison bison | reverse complement strand
TAGAGGAACTCAAAAGCCTCTTGATGAAAGTGAAAGTGGAGAGTGAAAAAGTTGGCTTAAAGCTCAACATTCAGAAAACGAAGATCATGGCATCCGGTCCCATCACTTCATGGGAAATAGATGGGGAAACAGTGGAAACAGTGTCAGACTTTATTTTTCTGGGCTCCAAAATCACTGCAGATGGTGACTGCAGCCATGAAATTAAAAGACACTTACTCCTTGGAAGCAAAGTTATGACCAACCTAGATAGTATATTCAAAAGCAGAGACATTACTTTGCCAACAAAGGTTCGTCTAGTCAAGGCTATGGTTTTTCCTGTGGTCATGTATGGATGTGAGAGTTGGATTGTGAAGAAGGCTGAGCACCGAAGAATTGATGCTTTTGAACTGTGGTGTTGGAGAAGACTCTTGAGAGTCCCTTGGACTGCAAGGAGATCCAACCAGTCCATTCTGAAGGAGATCAGCCCTGGGATTTCTTTGGAAGGAATGATGCTAAAGCTGAAACTCCAGTACTTTGGCCACCTCATGTGAAGAGTTGACTCATTGGAAAGGACTCTTTCCTTTGGGAGGGATTGGGGGCAGGAGGAGAAGGGGATGACAGAGGATGAGATGGCTGGATGGCATCACTGACTCAATGGACGTGAGTCTTAGTGAACTCCGGGAGTTGGTGATAGACAGGGAGGCCTGGCGTGCTGCGATTCATGGGGTCGCAAAGAGTCGGACACGACTGAGCGACTGATCTGATCTGATCTGATCTGTTAATCCCAAACTTCTAATTCATCCTCCTCCAAGATAATCAGTGTTTACTGCAGCTTTCTTTAAATTTTGGCATTAACTTACAAGGCATGTGTGTTACTTATGTTTGAATTTCTCTTTTGACTCCACCAAAGAGGGGGCCTGGCCTCCCTCATGTAGCCTGCTGCTGGGCTGTCGGGTGTGCCCTGATGCCATCCAGGAGGGCCCGGGGTTTGGGCCCTTCAACTATTAATCAGAAGGTATAAGATGCTTGTGAGCTCCACAGTTCTCTTTCTGTGGATTTAACGTGGGTGTGCTTACACACGCGTGTTAAGGAGTCGACCTTCCCTGCACAGTGGCCGTCAGACGTGGCGTGGAATATCGTTTAGGGGAGCCGACAGCAGCTGATGGGCAGCGTGGTTCTGTGGAGGCTGGGGCGGGGGAGCCACGCCCTTGGGGAGCGCTCCCTGGGACACGTGCGCATAGATGCACGTGGCTGTTTCCAGCGGCACTGCCTTTTACATTTTTAAAATAAATTTAAAATTTTCAAATCATTTTAGACTTGCAGAAAGGTTGTAAATCCAAATGGAGAATTCCTGTGTACTGTCTACCAGGTTCCCCTAAAATTAACTTCCCATGGTCCATTTATTGAAGCTGGGAAATTTGCATTCCTGCCATGCTATTACCTAAATGACAGATTTATTTGGATTTCATAAATTCTCCTATAAACATCCTTTTTCTGTTCCTAGGTCAACTCTGGGATTCCCACATTACATTTAGAGAAGCATTTTTCCCCTTAAAAAATTGATTTATTGAGCTATAATTTGCCTACTATATAATTCACCTACTTAAAAGTATACAATTGTATAGATTTTAGTGTATTTACAGAGTTATGGGAATATCACCACTGTATAATTCTAGAACATGTTCATCATTCCCAGAGAAACCTCATACCATTATCAGTCATGCCCCATTCCTCCCCCTGATTCCTGGGCAGCCCTTAATCTGCTTTCTGTCTCCATGGATCTGCCTGTTTTGGACATTTTATGTAAATGGAACCATAAAACATGTGGTGATTTACAACTGGCTTCTCTCATTGAGCATAATGTTGAAAGCACTGTTTTTATAGCCCAAAAATAAAAGGGAAATACTCTAAAGATGGATCAACAAATGCATGGGCACATTTTTTATATATTCATACAATGAAATAATATTCATCTCTGAACATGCATGATTTAGCGATACACCCGTTGTCTCTGATGGGTCTCAAGAATCATAGTGAGAAAAATAAGCCAGCCGCAGAGTTCACGAAGACCATGAATCGGCATACTGTGGGTGACAGTGGTGGCGGACACGGAGGTGGGGGCAAGTGAGTGCTGGGCACCGTTCCTGTGTGAGGCGGCAGGTTCATCGTGCCTGAATTAGGGACCGTTTACATAGGCTTCAACATGTGCAATGACACTACATGTTGTTTATGGGCACACACACAAGCAGTCAACATAAAAACATGCATAGAGATGATGCAGACCAAGTTTGAGGGTAGTGGTTGCCTCTGGGTGGGAGGAAAGAAGTGGCCTCAGGAGGAGGGGGTCCAAGGGGCTTGGAGATGCCTGTAGTGTTTGGTGTCTTCATTTGGGTGGCAACTCTGGTGCTCTTTCTCCCCCATCCTTTTGCCGTGCCTGATACATTTCATAATAATTTTAAAAAGAGCAAGACTGTTACCTAGCAGTGTGTAGCGTGAGCTATAGTCGTGTTTTTAAAATGATTCATATGCATATGCTTGCGGATGTATGCACCAGGCCAGGAATGAATCCCAGGGAATCCTTAATGGGCTTCAGAGTGGGGGCCAGGATCTGGGGACCCCAGGGGAGCAGGGAGACATGCTTTTCCATGATTCTTTTTGAGTTTTTGTTGTTGTTGTTTTTTAATTAGAGGATAATTGCTTTATGATGTTGCGTTGGTTTCTGCTGCACAGCAGTGTGAATCAGTCATACATGTATATGTACCCTTTCCCTCTTAAGCCTCTCTCCCCACTCCCATCCCATCCCTCTATGTCATCACAGAGTGCCAGACTGCGCTCCCTGTGTTATACAGCAGCTTTGCCCAGCTATCGCATTTTACACACGACAGTATATATGTCGATGCTGTTTCTCAATTCGTTCTTCTCTGTCCTTCCCCTACCCTTTTTGGGTTTTGTACCACATGTATTTTAACTTCCTGATTAAAAAGATAATTCAGCCTGTGTTTGTTTAAATACATTCTTTGTGTTGGTGGCTCAGAGGTAAAGCGTCTGCCTGCAGTGCAGGAGATCTGGGTTTGATCCCTGGGTCAGGAAGATCCCCTGGAGAAGGAAATAGCAACTCATTCTGGTACTCTTGCCTGGAATATCCCATGAATGGAGAAACGTGGTAGGCAGTCCATGGGGTTGCAATGCAGGACCTCATCTGCCCCCAGAGTTCCTTGGGCTGCAGGGATTGTCAGCCCATATTTCAGATGGAAACACTGAGAAGCCCAGAGGTTGCTTTGTTCAGTGACTAGTGATTGGTGCAGGGGGGAATAGGGCAGCTGGTTCTCAGATGAGGAGGTCCCACCCTGGACAGTGAACATGGTTGGGGGCGGGGGGCGGGCGCCCAGGACAAAACCACCAGTCCCTCGACTCAGGATGGGGGTGCCCCTCCTTCTGGGCATTAGGCATGGCCAGATGGGCTGTCCTCAGAGGCATCGCAGCGCCCCCTGGGAGAGACGGCCATGCACTCAGGGCCACGCAGCCACATGGTACCTTGCTGCAAAGCTGGAGGGTTGGGGGTAAGTTTATTCTTCAGGAAGGATACTGCACCACCATCATGACTAAGAGCTGTGACACTGCAACCTTGTGAGAAAGGCCTGTGGTAAAGGGAAGCGGTACAGGGCGAGCGCGTCTCCTCATGATCAGAAAGAAGGTAAGGGAGTCCCCTGGTGCCCTAGTGGTTAGGATTCTGGGCTGCTGCTGCCGTGGCCCGGGTTCCATCCCTGGTCAGGGAGCTGTCATCCCACAGGCTTCGCAGTGTGGCAATAAAAAGAGAAGGCAGTAATCGCCTAGATAAGGAAGGTCTGGTGGCAAACTCCGGTAATTCTTTTTCCGCATGCACGCACTGTGGTGGTGAAGTCCTGAAACTCCAAACAGCAAGTCTATTAAGACAATGACCCTCAGTGGCGGGCTCCCGATGGAACAGCAGCGGAGTCCCACGGGTGCCTGGGCTTCACAACAAAGCTGCCTCCCCGGCCCGGCAGCTCAGAGTAGGTGCGGGGACATGTCAGGGCGGACATGGGCCTCTCTGAGGAAAGGCAGACAGGGTGAGCTCTGCGTTTCTGTAGCCGCTCTCCTTGTTTCCTCCAGGGCCGGCTCCGAGGCCCCGCAGCAGCCGTGATGTCTACAACTTCCGGAGTCGGGGTCCTCGTGGGCGGGGCTGCCTCGCCCACAGCCCGCCTCCTTGCCTCCGGATTGGTCAGAAGTTGCCCTGCCTGCTTCGGTTGGGCTATACATGAAGCCGTGCTTCTTTGCCAATCATGATTGGTCCCTATGGGCATGTGACCAGCAGTCGCTTTGCCAACGTTGATTGGTCCAAGCAGGGCACGTGTCCCCGCGGTTTTTTAACCCATCTTGATTGGTTCAAGTGGGCCACGTGCCCCGCGGTCCCTTTGCCTGTAGTGATTGGTTCCTGTGATGCACGTGGCCCGAGGGCTCAGCGTCCTCTGCGCGTTGCCCGGGTTTCAGCTCGCCGCCGGAGAGCCGGACAGTGAGGTGGTGCTGTGGGTCCGGGCTACGGTTCAGCTGGCTGCGCTGAGGCCCAGGACCGTGGGAGG
>NW_011494652.1:2059264-2061269 GCF_000754665.1 Bison bison bison | reverse complement strand
CCCCCGACGCCGGCCAAGCCTCAGGCGGCAGGGGTGCGGGCCGCTGCCAAGATGGCGTGCGAGGTCCCTCGAAGCCCGGCCTGGCTCCCGTGGACCCTCTGCGCCGCGCTTTCCTGCCCTTTCCCACACAGAGGCGGGCAGCAGCTCCCGGCCTGGGGGCGGACAGGGAGGGCGCAGGCCTCGCCACCCGCCGCCGCCTCCGTGGTCCGCCTCTCTGCAAGCAGACGGCAGGACGGGCGCCTTCTTCCGGAATCTGGGAACTGAGGGAAGTCCTCCGAGCGCCCGGTGCCGGGAGATTCGCAGCGCCTGCGGTCACCCGGAGCGGGCCCGTGGTGCTGGCGCTTTCCAGCTGCCTGTGGTGGCGAGCCCGAGGTCGGGGAGGGCGAGGCCAGGAGGCGACAGAGCCCGGTGTGTGCCCAGGGCGGCCTGCTTGGCCGCTGGTGAGGGGATTCGGGAAGTGTCTCTCTCCTCACTGGTGCCACCCGCCGCCTGCCCCTGGGGCTGGCTCTCGTTTCTGCCTGGGGCAGGACCTGACAGGTGCGAAGCTCTGGACGGAGGAGGTGCCTGGTTTTCTGGAGGTGGCAGGGCCGCAGGCGGTTATGCCAAGAGGCGCAGATAGGTGGATGGGCCTAGGGGAACCTTCCAAGGACTTTTCCAGACCAGGGGACCAGAAGACGGGCGTGGGTTGGGGAGGCGGGGCTCAGGAGGAGTCCCTAGAGGCTCAGGGGGAGGTCTCCGTCGTTGCCAGGTACCTGAGGGGTCGCAAAGAGTTGGACACGACTGAGCAAGTGAACTGAACTGAGGACCAGACGGCAGCTTCTCTGGCGTGCAGGGTGGCTGGCTGCCTCTGCGGTGGGCCCTGAGGCCCAAGAAGGAGGGGCTGCCTCTGTAGACATTGCCTTTGCCCGGGCAACAGCTTGAGATAGGCAAAGCTCGTGTCTTCCTCGTGGAAGGGGCTGCAGATCGTCAAGTCCCTTAATAAGCCCATCTGAGGCGGTCTGAAGTGTTACCAAAGAAGACCGGGAGGGGTGACCGTGTGATCAGGGTGCTTCTACTCTCAACCAGGTGGTCCATGCCGTGCAAAGATAGGGGAAGAACACCTTCCAGGTTCAGCAGGTACGGAGGAAGCCCTAAGGTGGGAGTGTGGTGGGGAGCAAGGTGAGCAGGAAGGGACCACTGGGAGAGATGCGGGGTCCAGTCACTCGGCCCCTGTAGGCAGAGCTGGGATTGGTGTGGCCGTTTCTGTGTGGCCTCCGTGAGTACACCGGGGCCCGCGCTCTGTGCTAGATCCTGTCTTAAGGCCTCCCTTTCTCCCACCATGAAGAGCCATGCTCTCTACGCTCCATTCTCCTGGTTGCTGCCGGAAAAAGCCGGTCACAGGCGCCTGTTGGGAGAGGGAGAGCTGGGCTTTCCTGGTGTGCTGGTGGGGTGCTAAAGGTTTCAGGCCCTGCAGTTTTCCCAAGGCCTTGATGTCTTTATCAGGGCCTTTGTAGTCACATTTATAAACTCTTGTTGGAAAATGGAGCCTTTATTTTTAGCTTGCCCAGATGGCAGGCGCCAAGGCCGCGGGGAGGCAGCTGCTGCTCCCTGCCTTTGGTTTCTGTGAAGCTTCAAAGTGGTGGGGCCTGTTTGACTCCTTTTCAAACTCATTGTGTGGCTTCTTGACTCCTTATCTCATCTTTCGTTCAGCTGGCTTTCTTCTCTGCCACTGAGGAGGTTGTGAGGGGGAGGGAGGGACTGCCCCAGTTCTCACTGCAGAAGGGGGCTGCAGAGGGTGGAAGACACTCTGTCGTGGGGGTCAGATGCTGGTCAGCCAGGAACCTGCAGTTGCAAGCTGCAGAAGGTGGCGTGGACTGACGGGGGCCGCAGAAGAGCACACTGGGAAGAGCTGTGGTAGCTCAGGCCAGGGGCAGGAGAGTTTCACGGGAGGATGGCCGGGCCGCTTCCTGGGTAGGACTCAGTCTCCAGCTGCTGGACTCCACTGGACATGGCCTCTGATTTCTCT
>NW_011494652.1:2056228-2059164 GCF_000754665.1 Bison bison bison | reverse complement strand
CTGCTGGGTAAAGGAGATAACCAGCTTTGCGATAGTCATCTTGTGCGATTCTGGTGGAAATTAAGCCAGGTGTTACCCATCTCTAAGCCAGGGGTCATTTTACGAATATCATGTCTGTGAAAACCTGGGATCCTGAGGTCCAGGCTTCCCTGATTCTAGCCAAGGGAATGAGGGAGCCAGATTCCCTTTGAATTAAATGTCCCTTTTTCATGACCCCAAGCGATTCAGCTGGGAGGAGCCCCCACTTCGCCCAGCCTCGTGAGCCGCTGGCCCTTCACAGAGGCATTTGGAGGGGAGCAGAGTGATGTGTCCTTGTCGTCAGGGGTGGCTCCTGGCACCAGCAGTGCTCCTTGGGTTCTTTCCTACAGCTGGCCTTGGCTGAGGAAGCTCTAGCGCACCTCCTGTGCTCACTGTGGACCTTGATGAGACTTAGTCTCCTCATCTGTGGAATGGGGCTGTTTGTTCCCATCTCAGCGCTGTGAGACACTCGGTGTGTGCAGTGCTCTGAGTGGTCCCTGGCACAGAGAGATTGACGGTAGTTTCCAGGTGGCTGCGCTACACTCCCTCTCAGGATCGTGCCTGGAGATCACTGATTTCTGCCTTGTGCTGTGGTCTGTTTCCCGGAGCTTCCAGGACTGTGTTCCCCTCCTGCTCTCTTTAGTTGTGGGGTTTGAAGAACACACTGAATTCTGTTTAAGCCCCTTGGCACGGAAGACTCTGAGTGGGTGGTGGCAGGAGGACTTGAGGTGTCGGGGCATCGGGACAGGTTGCAAACTGCCAGGTACAGGTGAGTGGTCAGATGTCCCTGCTCTGTCTTGCAGACCTGGCCGTTTCCAGGGCTCCATCTCACATAGGGCCTGCCTGCCTGCCCTGCCTAGCGGCCGTGGTCACTGGCTCGCCCGCTCTTTGTGCAGGAGTCCAAGAACACCTCCAGCGGAGGCCACAGTGGTGTGTGCAGTATCGCCGCCTAAGAAACCTGGCCGCCATCCCCGACCACCCGCTTCAGAGTCTCAGATGTGGGCTACATCTGTGGATTGAGATGAAAAATCTGCGTATCTGGTGGGCCTTGGCCTGGTAATAGCACCGCTGATGATCTTATCAGGTGAAAAAGCCCAGACACGGGGCAGAAGAACCCAGAGACGTGCTGTGGACCTAGCACGCGGCATCTGCCTTGCCTCTGGGAGGGTCTGGCCGGCTTGCCGAGGGTCCCTGAAGATGAGGCTGCTGCTGCTCTGACCTGGTGGAAGCGCCCTGCGGACTTCCACTCATGCTGGGATTAATCTAGTTCCAGGCAGGGCGGTGGTTCCTGACACGCTTTGTACACCTCAGACCCATCTTCCAAGATGACTGAGGCTGTGCGGGGGAGCTTAACATTTTAACTGAGGAAGTGGAGACCATGGCCTTGAGAATAGTTGATGACTTCTCACAGTTTTAAAAAAACAGACTGTGTGTTGGTTGCCATGCCTATAGCTTACAAAAAATGGAAGTTCTGTGATGAGTGGCTTCAGTCATTAAAAACAAGCATTTTTATTTTTAACAAAATGTGGAGATGATGGAGGTGCTGCTGACTGGATAAGCATTACCAACAAGGACCACTGGGGGGCGACACAACACGGGGAAATAGGTCTCACAGATGTCGTTTTCTTTTCCTTGCAAATTCTCAACCATGTTTTTGTATTTTTAACTAAATGAAAATACTGAAAATAGTATAGCAGAGAGCACTTTTAATGGAAAATTAATTGATAACACAGTCTTATTTCAATTTTCTGTTTATTTTTAACTTAAATGACTGTGTATATTCCACAGTCTTACGATGAGAAAGGCTCTAGAGTCATGTCCAGGTCTTCTCAACATTTCATTTCTTGAGTCGTTTTTTCGCTTTTCTTTGTGCATTGATAGGGGCTTCTCTGTTCAGAAACCAAGGCACTAGAACTATTTTATCAGCTACATTAATACATTGAAGGTGTATTTACCCTCTCATTAAATATACAGCATTTGAATACAATATGGTTTTATGCAGATCAGGTTCAAAACACCCAAGGCACACACTTTACTTTTTTTCCTCTTTTTTGTTTCTGTATTTATTTGAAGGCTCATAGTAAAATTTCAGGATTTCTATAAACAAAGAGTTCCAGAGAAGCAATGGACAATGATTGTTGTAATTTTAAACATAATGCGGTAAAGACTGAACTGCAGAAACATGTTACAGGAACAGGAAAGAAACAAAAGCACTGGTACAGCGTGGATTAGAAACAAGTGATCGGATCCGCTGAAGTCTGAGAAGCCGGTCTGGAATCGCCCATTTGCCCACAAAGCCGGGGCAGGCCCATCTGCACGCGGCTGCCTGGGCACATGGCTGCCGTGGAACTGAAACCTTGTTGTGTGTGTACACGGATCGCTACAAATACACAAGACGTCCCAGTTTACTGGTTATTAAAATGCCTCAGGTAAAGTACAAATAAACGGAAAAAGTCTTCCAGTATCTATTTTTTCCTTAACAAGACAGACGGATACATTTATCTGGAAGAAGCCATTGGACAGTGGGGCTGGGGGGCGGTGAAGATCTGAGAGGAACCACTGGATGGTGTAGCAGGTGGACCTCGGGGAGCGTAAACTACAGAAGATTCACCGAGGCTGAGAATTTGGCATTGACATAGAAATGGTGGCTGCTGTTCAAGGGGAGAATGTGCCAAAGCAGAAGAAACTGCTCCAGAACTAAAGACCGTGAGTTTTCACTGATGAGACCTAAGAAGAGGTTCAATATTTAAAATATGCTTCCCTACAGTGGAAGGAATAGCCCATGTCTTCTTGGCTCAGTTCTCTGACGGAAGACACGTTCTCTTGCCCCAAGCCTTAGTGCACACTTGTTCATAAAAATCTGGTTGGCTCTGCGTCAGCCAGAGAGGCTGCCCAGCCTGCGTGCCCGGCAGCAAGGA
>NW_011494652.1:2052806-2056128 GCF_000754665.1 Bison bison bison | reverse complement strand
AGACAGCCAGCTGTGGGTGTGCGCGATCCTCTGCTCTGAGGAGCAAGGTCTGCACCTGGCTCTCCCGCCATGCCCTTCTGCATCCATCTCAGACAGGAGAGCCGGGCCTCGGCTCCCTCACAGCAGTGTTCACAGACGTCCGTGGTGCTGCTCTCGTGGTTCTAAAATAATGCTCGTTTCCACCTGTACAGTGAGAAAACTTGCAGGAGATGGAACCAAGGCAGAGGAGCTCACTGAAAGGATTTTCACTCTTTGGGCAGATATTATCTGGTCAGTTTCATAGAGGTCAAGTGGCTGGATTGTAAGCTTGGCAACTTTTTAATTCAGGAAGGTCTCACTGTTTGCAATCAGAACCACAACCTTAGTGCAATAGTATATTTATTTTTTCTTTTTACAGTAATTTTGGTTGCCATACAAGAGATGTTAAGAATTGGGAGAAAGTGCAAATTACAGGAGCTTGTTTTTATGTTTTTAATAAGGTCTAAAAAGAATAAAAGCACAAAAGTAACAGAAACATAGATAATGCGAACACATGTTACACAAACTATAGTGTGAAACATACTAGTTTCTAAAAAAACAAAAATTTTGTTAATGGGAAAAACCAGTATTTGTGGTCCACACAGTCATTGCCCGATCACCCTGGGTAATGCTTGCTTGTTAAATAACTCAAAAAAAATCACCATTTTATTAACTAAAGTATCACAAATGATTCACTTTGTGATATGTAAAGTTCAGCAAATCAACAGTCACGTTGAGTCATTTTTATATTATGGATTAACTTAAAATGTGCAGACACCCTGGAGAAGGTATCTTGGCAGGTATACATAATTTACATCTTGAGCAATTTTGGTTTTGTATACACAATATTACAGAAACTAGGCATGTAAATGCAATTTATTTAAATTACAGTATATAACAAAAGTGGATCTTTTTAAAACCTGGAATAAGTATTAACATAATCTTTATATGAGCAGTTTAACATCTGTTTCACCGTTGAAGAGGGGCGTGGGGTAGGGCCTGGTCCTGACGTGTTTCAAGGGGGAGAACAGTGGGCGGTGGGTCAAATGAGGAACTATTGCTTTCTGTAGCAAAACCGGTGGAGAGAGCTAGAGACCGATTCATCTTGGCAACGTGTTTTGTTGATCAGTGCAGGTTCTGATGGGTCCTGTTACTTCTCTATAGTGAGAGTGTGAACCACCAACGCGGTCAGCTTTGCTTGCTTCTGGTCAGTTGCATGTGACTCGGAAGTCTCTCTAAGGGAGTAGCAGCCGAGCCTCACCTCCTGGCTGCCCACGTCCAGCAACCCCAACGCCCCACGCTGCCGTTGGGTACCATCTGCCCGAGGCTCCTTTCACTTTCATCCTGTCTAGCGTGTTGCCTGGCACTGAGCAGAGAGGTGAGACCGGCAAAGGAGAAACGAGCCGTGGTGGGGCGCTGTGCTTACTGGGTTTCGCAACATCACCAGAGGGAAGACAGATAAGGGCCAAGTCACCATCTTATGCTTTCCGAACTGTTGGCAGCCTTAGCAGGCCACCCGTAGTATCTTGGCTTGAAACTTCTCTGGGATTATATTCATCTCATGATGGAAAAATCGAAAGTACATGGAAGTAAAACACCTTAATATTAAATTGACTTCATTCAAATACCAAGATTGACCTGCAACAGGTTTTGGAACAGAAGGCCCCAAACTCAATTTCCAATTCAGGGACATGGGGCTGGAAAAACTCTGTGTGTGGTGACTGTGTGTGTTTTTGCAGAAAACTGCTGCATTATGAATTACAACCACTTTTGAAGAAATAATTGTCCTTCGACATTGAAGTTCTAGCAAAGATAGAAAATATAGCACAGCTCTGCTGGTTCCGATGCATCCAATAAGGTTGATTTAAAAAGGTCGTACTTTTATAATTATTCCACAGAAATAGTAGTATTAAATCACAAAAGTTTGTTTTTCTTTAACTTTCTAGCACTGAAGTGGCACAAAGGCTGCCTAATAGACCAGCCACTTTTTTTTCCTTAAAATATTGTGCTTATAAACTATCTGTACAACTATTTAAACTTGCAGTAAAGAAAGATTTTAAATTGCTAAATTTTACGTGTTCATTCTAGAGCTGTTCCAGACCTAATCAGACACTTGATTGTGAGCATAAAGAAAAAAAGGAAAAAAAAATTATGTTTTTATAATTAGAGATGGGCTAGGCTAGTTCTGAAATCATAATAAAAGCCAAAAACTTGACATTCTTCCATATGTGGGAGGACGTGCTGACTCCTGACTGGGTGTTCTGTGACTTGGGTGCCGCTTGCGACCTCCCGTGGAAATCAGAGGTACTGTCGCAAGGAAGGGGGCTCTGGGGGAATGGAGGGTGCAAGGCCCGGGAGAGCCTTGCCCACGCCCAGACTGCCGCCCACGAGCCCTCCCTGCTTGGCCCTTCCTTCATCTCTCTGCACCCTCGCCCTGGGTCCTGTCTGTGTGCCACGCCCACTGGGTTTTCTGAAAACCTGTTGTACTATTAAGACAAGCTGGTAGGATTCCTGGACACTCAGAGGAAAAGGGGGAAGGCCCCTCAATCCCGTCTTCCCTGGCCTCAGAGGACGAAAGGGCTGTCTCAGCAGTGATGCTTGCCCTCGGTGGGGCTCAGAGCTGGGAGGGGCTGGGCCCACCCCCCACCCCCAGCATCCAGCAGCAGCCTTGCGCACCACGGACCTTGTGTCGTCCTGCGTGTCAGAGTGGATGCTCACCTGCTCCGAGGTCTGCAGAATTCAACACACCTTTCAATTTAAAGAATGCTGAAAGGCAGAGAAGCCCCTTCCCACGCTCCTGGACAGCCGCTCCTGGCTGACAGCTGCTTCCACCCAGGGACACACTGGCCCTGGAGCCGCGCGCGGGCAGCCGGGCCTCCCTCCGCCCTGGAATCGTGACTTTGTGCTTCGACTAACTCCACGTGACATCTGTTTGGCCACTTTGGAATTATGCTAATAGACTTGCAGAAAGAAGGAAAGCTAAGCAAAGCTGGGCACGATCCCATTCAGAACAACCCATCACTGCCAAGAGCCTCAACAGGCCAGAGAAGCACGCGTGCACATCAGAGGGGCGGGAAAGGATCCTCAGAAAAGGGGAGACGCTTCTCCACCTTCCAGAAAGGGCACCGGGTATGCACGTCTGTGGGCATCTCGCTGGGAGCCACGTCCAGGAAAGAAAAGTAGCGCGTGCGCACCGCGTGCCCTCGAGAGGCCGCAGATGGAGGAGGGCCCTGGCGCCAGGCCGGGGGCCGCCGGGCGCGCAGGGAGGCCGCGGGAGGTATGTGTCTAGAGTGCGGGGGCGCCC
>NW_011494652.1:2050131-2052706 GCF_000754665.1 Bison bison bison | reverse complement strand
GCAGGAGGCAGGCTGCGCACGCGTCCCTCTCCACCTCGGAAGGACCCCTCCCCGGTCCCTTCTTTGACAGAAACAGCCCAAAGGAGCCCACACAGAGAGCCGGGGCCTTCGGCTCAGCCACGCCACGGACACACACGCTTCTCTGGGTCCCCAGGAGACCAGCCCGCGGAGCGGGGTTGGCGCTCACCATCCAAACATCTCCGTGCAAGCCCATCTCTATTTATAACAAGGAGTCTGTGGCGGCGAGGAGCAGCCACCCTTATCTGTCCAGCAGCTGTTTGAGAGCCCTTTCTATGTTCATTCTGTGCCCGACTCGAGTCACGCCCAGATCTATGAGGTCTTCTTTCTGGAGGTTTGGGAGGTGGCTGCCGTCGATCTCATTGTCCATGAAGGCCTCTTTATGTTCACCCAGGTTTAGACTTTCCAGCCAGTCTGCCACGTCGGGTTTAGTCCACAGGTGGACAGGCTTAGTTGTAAAAGGCTTATTGGAGATTGGCTGTTGCAGGATGGAGGGGGACGGCGACCTGCTGCGTCCCACTGGGTTCAAGCCAAACAGGTCCCCGGGCGGGGGCTGGCTCGGAAGGCTGAAGACATCCGAGAGGGTGGGTGAGGGGGCCGCAGTGGCGGCAGGCAGGGGGGCGGGCAGGACCTCTTTGTTCAGCTCTGTTGGTGAGACCACAGGGCTGGGGGCGCGTCTGGGTCCTGAGTTCCTGCTCTCGTAGTCAGGGGGCCGGCTCTGCAGGGTGATGGGCTGGGAGGTCCCAGGGCGGACGGTGAAGGTGACTGTCGTGCTCCGTGTACCTGAGACGGTGCTTATGACCTCGGGGCCTCTGAAACGGCAGCAACAGAGAAAACCGTTACAAGTCTGACCACAAAGCAGACGAGGACCTGGTCTCTGGGGAGAGAGACGGAGACACCTAAACCACAGCAGGGCGTCTGAGGGCCAGCGTGCCGGCAGAGAGCGGACGCCTTGCCAGGCCAGGGGCGGGTGGGCACAGAGGGGCGGGGGTGGCCAGAAGCCAGTCCCGCTACGTCACCATGCCGCCTGAGGAGTGGCGTCTTTTGCCTCCATTTCAGTAGGAAGGTGCGGCACCCATTAGGAGACCTTTCCTCATCGCCTGTCAGCCCTAAGGCTTTCTGGCTTCACGGGACAAGGGCAGGGAAGGGCGCCTAGCAGGCCGGCCGCTGCACAGTGGGACCTGCCACAGCTCCCCGGGGCGGTTGTGGGCGCTGCCCTGTCCGATGAAAGGGTCGGGGTCGGGGCCGTCTGGCTGTGCCCTGTTTTGTCGCTGTGTGGCTGGCTGTTCTCTCTGCCCTGCATGTGGGGGTGTGTGTGTGTGTGAGTGAGGCGGCCAGTGGGTCACAGGGTGCCTCTCAGCCTCCTGGCCCTTCCCCACTGGGTGCTGCGTCAAGCGTGGAACCTGCACGTGGTCTGAAGGCGGGGCCTGTGCCGGACTGTGCCGGACTCGGGCTTTGACCCTGTCCTGGGAAGAAGCATTTCCGTGGCCCAGGCGACGCCTGCAGCCGGGACGCCCATCCGCCCCCAGGGCTTCACGTGCGGTTCCCTGGAGGGCCAGGGGCTGCGGGGCTGGATGCTGCACACAGGAGACCCTGCCGAGAGCCTCCACGGGCCTCGGTTACCGGCTGCACTGGTGTCCTGGGTGCCAGCAGGGCAGGGTGGCCCCAGGAGGCCTCTAAGGATGACGCCCCTGCCACTCAGAATGAAAAAATGGGAGTCCTGCTGGTCCAGGGCGTCACAGGCAGGGAGCAGGAGACCCCCCGGCCCCCCGCCCCCAGACCGCAGTCATGGGGAGAGGTGTGCTGTGCACACGGCAAGGATTTAAGAAACCTGCAGATTCTGGGGCCTGGGTTGGACCGGAAGATGCACTGCAGTCCCCACTAAGGGGGCCTGTCTCCTCTCTGCTGGGGGAAGCTCACTGGAACCACTGACATGGCAGCCAGGCAGCTGGAGGGACATCCGAGCAGGGGTGGAGCAGCTCCACCCAGAGGGACCTTCCGGGGACAGAGGGCCTTCTGTGCAGTGGGTGAGCATCTCACAGGAGCACGCTGCCTCCTGCGCCTGCGGCCCTGCCTGGGCCCACCTGCCGGGGCCGTCCTGCCCGGAGGTGGCCTTGCTCGCTGGCTTTGTAAAGTGCTGCTGCTGCTGCTAAGTCACTTCAGTCGTGTCCGACTCTGTGCGACCCCACAGACGGCAGCCCACCAGGCTCCCCCGTCCCTGGGATTCTCCAGGCAAGAACACTGGAGTGGGTTGCCACTGCCTTCTCCAGGAGGCACGTTAATCCCCTGGTGAGAGCAGCTCGTTAGACCCAGGCTGCATTTACCCGTGGGTCTCTCTGAGCCAGAGGGTGGGCATTAGCACCACCCTCCCTGGGGGACCCCCCCAGCCACTCCCAGGTAGCTGGGATGCTCTTTAGAAAGAGGGCTCTGCAGGCAGCCGCGCGCGTCGTCAGAAGCAGACCCACGGCTGGGCAGTGAGAGCGGGGGACAGCACAGCACGCCAGAGAGAAGGGGGCTCTGCACGCGGCACTTACGTCTGTTCAGCATGACCCTCTTC
>NW_011494652.1:2043770-2050031 GCF_000754665.1 Bison bison bison | reverse complement strand
GGGAGCAGATGGAAACGACAAGAGGGAATGGGTTGAGACAACACTGCAAAATTAATGACAATTAAAAAAAAAAAGCAGCTTCTCTCGATGGATGAGATGAAAGCGAAGGCCCGGACACTAGGCCCTCTCTGGCCGCAGAGCGGGGCGGGCAGTGTGCAGCTGCCTGGAGGACAACGTCAGAGGGGCCTGACTCTGCGTGTTCAGCGGGGGAAGCTCACACATCTGCCCTGTGAGACCAGGAGGGTGCTGAGAGGGGGACGTCGGCCTCCCCGTGTGGGCCCGGGAGCTGGCTCCCTGCTGATACCCAGACCCGGGCTCCCGGCTGCCCTCTGTCTTCCGCAGCCTGGGAGGCAGCGATCCGCACGCCTGTTCAGGGAGGCCGTGCTTTGTGTCAAGTCCGCACTGAGGGTTGAGAGGCTGGCCGCTAATAAAGGGGGCGTCAGACTCGGCTCTGTGCTTGCGGCCTGCCCACAGCCCTGTGGGGCGTCGCTACGGAAAAGAGGAACCAGAGCGTTCGCGGTGCTGCGTGCAGGTTGCCTGGGGCTGGTCCATCCTGCCCTCCTCCTCAGTGGCTTGATTTACTCTCAATCAGACGGGTATTATTCACTGATCTCCTGCTTGCGGAGACCGTTTCGTTGCTAAGCAACCACTGGGTTCCCGGGTGGAACACACAAGAATCTGTTGCCCCGATTTAGAAACAGAGACACACACGCTCGCGCACACACGCCCTCTCTTGGATTATTACTCTCTATCCTGCCTCTTCAGTCCAATCCATATGGAAACATGAGAATTAAAACAGAAATCAGGAGTTAATGACACGCTCGGAGACGCGCTGTTATTTCATCAGTCAGCACAGGTTGGCTGGGGAAGGGGAAGCCAGTGCTCAGGGGCCTTTCCATCGTGTTTACAGATGCGGTCCGGCCCCTGGACAGTGGCTGGCTGTGGGCCAGAGGCTGCCCAGCGAGGCGGCCTCGGAGTCCTGGGCCCTCTCCGCACAGCCTCCCCCCAGCATGCCCCGCCAGACCCCTGTGTCCTGTGTGCGTCCCCTTGAGCTTGTCGGATGAATCCCTGTCGTGCGTGTAAACGGCGCTTATTTCCAAACTGGTCTAAGTTCTGTCTTTATTAACATTTCTAAAGGTTGGGTGCTAAAAAGATCGGGAAGGTGGCCACGAGGGCCCCGGCAGGTCTGCGTCCTGGGCCTGGCCCGCGTGGGGGTCCTCCTGAAAACTGAGGAGTGAACTGGGGTGGGGCATGGATGCGGGCAGCTGGCGGCCCAGGTCAGGGAGTCACGCGACTTGGCCAGGCCAGCAGACGGAGCCAGACGTGGGGGCTGCGAGGCTGCCTTGAGTTCAGCGGCCCCTCCGACACACCTGTGCAGGTCGAGAAGGGGCCCGGTCTTCAGGGGGCAGTGGCCAACCCCCGACACACGTTGGCTGAGGAGTCCTGGCGTCCAGGCTGGATTGCGGATGGCACTTGAAGGATAAGATGCTGCAGCCGGACCAGAACAGCCTCTCTGCGTGCCGTGTGCGAGGAGACGCGGCGGCTCGCGTTCACCTAATTACCCACAGCTTCAGTCACTGACACTCCCTTAACATTTCAATTGCTGCTGTGAAATGATAAAACCTCCGTGACGGCACCAAGGTGATGAAAGTGCCATTAAGCGGCTTCCATTATCGAGTCGGTTCCGAAGTCTGTGCTCTGGGACCAGCTGGGCAGAGATAATTTTTTAACAACCCAAATTGATTTATTTTGAAACCAAGAGGCTCTCAGGATGATACTGCTGAGAGCCCAGTGAGGAGCCGGAGGCGCCGGCCGGGCCAGGCAGTGGGTGTGGGTGCTCAGGGCGGGCACCCCTGGGAACTGGGCAGTGCTGCCCCAACAGGCAGCCTGAACCCCACCTCCCTTGGGGGGCCTGGAGCTCCATCGGTGCCTGAGGGAGGTGAAGGCCTGTCCCAGGCTCTTCCGGAGGACCCAGAAGAGTGAGGGGGTCCAGAGGGGCTCCTGGATGGAAGCCAGTGGGGTCCCCTGCAAGCATCCACTCACAGCTCTGGTCCTCCTCCCAAAGGCCAGAGAACGAAAGCCAAACCCACATTGACCTTCCGCTCCTGTGGGAGTGCAGACAAAGCAGAGCTGTCTTGCTTTAAAACAATGCTGGTCTCCTGGCTCAAGCCCCTCTGTTTAAGGTCAAAGTGCATGTGTCAGACTCCCATCTGCCTGGGGTCTTCAGAGGGACTGCACGTGGATCTGCTCCCGGGTTTCCCTGCGTCACTGTGACCCACCGACCAAACAGCTGCTGGGTCAGCTTCACGAGACAAAAAGGCAGGTTGTGCCAAGCCTTTGTTCAAGTCCTCGAGGGCTGCCGCCATTCAGACACAGCCCTTCCCCTTGGCACGCGAGACGCTCGGAGACCCTCCATGCAGCCCCTCCCTCTGCGCTGGCCGGTTTCTTCCGGGTGGAGGACGCCTTCCGGCCCCCCAGCTTTGTGCTCGCTGGTCCCAGAGCCTGGATGCTCTGCTCCCGGGTTTTTGCCCGGCTGTATCTCAGGTGGTTCAAATGCCACTTCCTTGAGGAGGGTCACCTCCACCCTGCCCGTGGTCATGACCCGTTAGAACATCTTCATCCCTTTGTAGTTGGTGCCGTGTGCTTTGGGTTTGTCTTGTTATTTCATATCCGCTCCCCCTTGAGAATGTAGCTCTTCAAAGTGGCAGAGACTTCGGATGTCTCCTTGTTCAGCGAGGAATTCTGGGGCCTGGCATGGTGCTTGGCACACGGGGTGATCAGCTCCCGAGGGCCCAGGGCGCCTTGACTATGGACCTGCAGAGAGCCCCTCGGGAGGTCACGGGGATGGGCTGTGGCTCCGGGGCCAAAGGTGAATGTCCCTCTGGCTTCTCAGCTCTGTGACTTGGAGGAACTCATCCTGCGCCCTGAAGTGAGGGGCGTGCGCCCGTGGGTCTGGAGTACCAAAGGGCTCTGAGAACGGGCCGCTGGGGTGGGGAGGTTGTCCTTGGGGTGTCGGCGCCTCTCTGGGCGCCCTGGGTCGTCCCCCGGGTGTGGGCTGGCACTGAGCCGGAGGGTGGCCGACTCCCCCAGAGGTGGCACTGGCCTGAGCAGAGCTCTGCTTCGATCTTGGTGGACGCTGTGTCCAGAGACGAGATCCTTCCTGGGGAACTCAGCCCGGGTGGCCAGGGGAGCCCCGTCTGCCTCCCTCCAGGGTGAGGGGGTGCTTCCGGATGAGGCCTGGGGAGACGCTGCGGCTGCGCGGGAGGTAAGGGCGGCGGGCCCGTCCTCGTCGTCGTCCTGCCCGCGCGCCTGCAGTCCAGACGGTGGCAGAACCCACGTGGTCCCTGATTTCTGGGGACTCACAGCTGCAGAGACTCACTCAGGGCTCAGGTTCGTCTTGAACCCCAGTGAGCAAGGGCCTGGGTGCTCAGCATCTTCTCCCCGACCTGGACCTGGGCTGCAGCACCAAGGAGCGGAGGAGGAACCACGGGCCAAAGCAGGGCAAGTCCGCCCCTGGTCTCCACCCTCGCAGGGGACCGGCGCTCGTGGGGTAGCTCTGGGGCGGTCAGACCGTTTCCATGGAAATGCGCATGCACCTGTTCATCCATCCTTTGAAAGAGCGTGGCGGGTTTTCAGTTTTCCCTAGCAAGCTCATTTCTTTTCCCTCACTGGGAATTCCCTTCATCTAATTTGGTGCCTTGTTTTGCCCAGGGCCGTGCACAGCTCTTAACTGTTAGATGCACTTTAAGTAGGGATGAGACATCCAGGCAGATGCGCCCTGGCTGGGAAGGTCCTGGGCTTTGGTGCCTGGCTGGCTGAAGCCCAGGCCTCTCAGTTTCTTGGTCCCACTCAGTGAGCAGTGAGCAGGGAGGAAGGGGCCACTGCCCTGGGAGCGGGGGGCAGCGTGTGGAGACGCCTGGGGACCGCCCTGCAGGTTCTCAGTCATCAGATATGCACAGAAGACCTCCGGGCATCAACTGGACTCAAGGGGCTCCGGAGGCCTCAGAAGAGCCCCTCCCTGGTGAGCTCGGCCCTGCGGGTGTTAAGCTGGGTGACCCTCCTTCTAGGCTGATCCACCCAGGAGAGCGGAGAAGTGGAACCCTGAGGCAGCTCCCCAGGCTGAAGGTCTGCTACTGTGCCTTCCAGCTGAGGGCTCAAGGCCAAGGGCTCCGCCCTCTGACCCCGGTTCTCCTGTCTGCACCCCGGGGAAGGTATTCAGGCCCCGCCTCTGGGCCCGTGCTGCCCAGGGTCCTGCATCTGGGAGTGCGTAGATGTCAGTGACCGCTTGTGCCGTGTGGGCACCGGGTTATAAATAATAGAAAAGACCGTGGGGTCGATCACAGGCAGGGCCTGAACCCTTCAAGTCCGTCAGGACTCTACCAGCCAACCTCTGCTTTGAGTCCCCTCCCACCCAGGCAAGCCCAAGGGATGCCTGCCGCTGAGACCCCTCTGCCATGAGCCCCGAGCAGCTCACCCAGCCAGGAGAGGGGCGGGGGAGGCCAGCAGTCTGGATGCCACTGAGAGAGGCCCCGGCCTCCGGGGGGAGTGTCCTGCAGAGCACGCCGCCTCCCACACTGCCCAGAGAAGACGCCTTCTACGTCTTCCGTACCGCGGACGTCACTGCGACGGAAGCGCCGGTCAGAAGCCCTTGGCCTGGCCCGGCTCTGCCTGCCGCTGCCTGTGCCCGTGGACAGGCTGCCCGTCTCCCGGTGTCTCCATCGTCCCTTCCGAGAAATGAGTGTCACCACCACCGGCTCCCCAGCAGCTGCTAGAAACATTATTCACCCACATCCAAGGCTTTTGTCAAAGGTGAGAGACAGAAAGCATCTTGATTGTTGTATTTTCACATAACCTAGCAACTAAAGACCGGCGCTGTTCCACGACATTTCCTGGTGCTTCTCAAGTGTGTAAGACTCAAGTGTGTGCCTCTCAAGACGTGTGTGTGTCCACGTGTCTCCCAGAAGTGGGGACCCTGTAAGGACTCTGAATGCCAGTTAACAATGAGGCCCCTGAAAACAGTGCTGGTTGGCGTGTGTCTCTCTGTGGATGCTGGCTTGTCAGCGCTCTGAGGACCAGCCGTGTGACCTGCTGGACCCACATCGAAAGAGAGCTGCGAAGTCACGGCTCTGGGGACCCCAGCCTCCTGCGGGATTGCTGATGGATGGACTTGGGTGTTCGAGTCAAACGCCTTGCCCAGCAGGCGTGTGAAGAGTGACCTCGTCAGTTGCAACAGTGAAACGCGGGAGTAAAGACCAGCCAGAGGATAGGAGAACGCCGCCTGGGGGACCCGGGAAGTGGTGTGTTTTGGGCGAGGGCCACAGAGCACAATGAGGGCGGGAGGCGCGGGCTCGAGTTGGGGCCTGGCAGAGCCCCGGGGCTTGGGTCTGGGACCAGCTCCCTGTGTGGGTCCCCCGTTCCAAGGAGGCAGGACCTCACGCTCTGCCAGACACTGTGGGCGCCCACGTGGGCACGACTGCATGCTCCTCTGCCATGAGGCGTGCCCTGCTCCGGTGGGCTCTGGGGTCTTCACTCGGGGCACCAGGTCCAGAACCAGCCCCTCCCCAGCCTCAGACCACGAGGGAGGGGAGCAGAGCCTCTGACACACCCTCGATCGCACGCTGCCCACCGGCTGCCCACATGCCCCCTGGATGGCACACCCCCTCCCCTGAAACCTCCTGGGGGGGTTCCAGAAAGGCCCTTCAGGGTTCTGGCAGATCTGGAGGACGTGGGAGGAGAGAGCAGGGCTCCTCCTTGGAAGCCACGGCGGGGACGGCTTGTGTGGCCGGGTCTCATGGCCTGTCTCTGTGTAGGGGGGCCGCAGCACCGAGTCCAGGCCGGGAGAAAGGAGGCCGAGGTGGCCGGCTCCGGGGCGCACCCTCCTGGCGTCTGCTTCGGGAGTGCTGCTGTTCCCCGGGGCACTTCCTGGTCAGCGCTGGACGAGAAATGCCCGTTGAGGGCACTTACCTGGGGGCGAGGCCGGCGGGCTTGGTTCCTGGCGTTGGGTCCAGTCCTTCCCCCGGCTTTGCAGATTTCTCTCGGTTCATTTGCTGCAGGATTGAGTTTAACTCACTAATCACGTTCGCCTTTGGGCCTGAGAGAATCGGGCTTTTGACCTCGGAGACGTCCCCCCACAGCCTGGAGGTCCTTGGCTGGATGACCTTCGTGGGGCCGGGCTGGGCCCCGCCAGGCGGCGGCGGAGGTGCAGGCGGGGGGACCACGAAGCTGTCCACGTCCTCCTCCAGCAGCGCGTCGTGGTAGAGG
>NW_011494652.1:2043311-2043588 GCF_000754665.1 Bison bison bison | reverse complement strand
GCTGCTGCCCCGGCTGTCCACCTCCTCGATCCCGGAGTCCGTGACGGCGTCAAAGCTTTCGGGGGGCGGCAGGAATGAGGCGGGCAGACAGTTTGAGAGACCAGCCGGCTTCTTACTGTCTGCGGAGTTGGTTGGCTGGCTGGAGTTCAAGGAAGGGGACTGGGAGGTGTCGTTTTTTTTCTGCTTGACCAGGTCTGAGAGAGCGGGGACAGAAGCAACCCGGTCATCGGGGATATCAAAACTATTGGCAAATTCCAGGGGAGGAGGCAATGGCTCT
>NW_011494652.1:2042468-2043134 GCF_000754665.1 Bison bison bison | reverse complement strand
CGTGGGCTCGGGGCCTGCGGGGGTCGGGAAAGCACCTTCGGTTTCGGGGGCGCCTTCGGGCGCCTCGGATGGCAGATGGTCTGGCTGCGTTTCCGGGTCGGCTTTCTCGTCCTCTTCCTGCAGGAAGTCCTCCGGCCTAGCCGCGTCCACCGTGTGGACCATCAGCAGCCCGGCGGACTTCTGCTGGGAGGCGTCCACGATGCTGACGAGCACGCCCTTCTTGTCGTCCCTGCGCTCCTTGCCCGGGTCCGTCTCGTACTTGTTCTCCGTCTCCTGCCTCCGCAGGGGCCCCCGCCCGCTCTGCCTGCCGACCGGAGGGAAGCCCGCTTCCCCACTGGGCCGCATTTTGGTGTCGATGTAGAGGGGCTTGTTGAGGTCGGCCTTGGGGGCCTCCCCTTTGGGGCCCTGCTGGGACTCCTTCAGGGCCCGGTCCCTTGCTGACAGCGCCAGGGCCAGCGGTGAGCTGGGGTCCAGCAGCCGCCCCGTGAGCGGGTGCACGTAGTTCTCGGGGCCGGCGACATTGATGCTCCGGGGGGTCGCCGCGGGGCTGCCCTCCGGCGCCTTGGCTTGGCCCGGGGCGTTCGGCAGCCTGCCAGCCTCACCCTGAGCTCCGGCCTCGCCCGCACCCACAAAGTGGTTCTCAGGCTCCTGGGGCGCCGGTGACGA
>NW_011494652.1:2041442-2042141 GCF_000754665.1 Bison bison bison | reverse complement strand
TGGAGGGCTCCTTGACGATGATGGTGGGGATGGGGATGGAGCACGTCTTCTCGGGGCTGTCCTCCACGTTGGACTGTTTCACCAGCATGCCCTTCCGCCGGGCGGGCTTGGCTGGCACGTACACGGCCTTGCTGGCGATCTTCCCCACCTCGGAGTACGGGTTTTCGGGCATCTGGCCCCTCTTGCCACGGAAGTTGGCCTGGGGGCCGGCGCCGCGACTGTAGAGGTCCTCGGAGTCCAGGGAGTAGCGGTCAACCTCCCGCCTGTGGTAGAGCCCCTTCTCCCGCACGATGGTGGCCACCGTGTCGGAGCGAGCGGCCGGGGACACCTTGGCGGCGGGGTTCTGGTTGAACGCGGGCTTGATTGTCCCGTAGACTCGTGGAGTTGGAGACTTGGGGCAGTTGTAGGCGGTGGGGGAGGGTGGCGGTGGAGACGGGGGCACTGACTGCGGCGGGGGCGGGATGTCCTCGGAGGTGTCCGGCATGGACAGGCTTCTGGTGAACTTGAGCATTGGCGGGGCCAGAAACTGCCGCTCCTCCTCCGTTATCCCTACAAGCAGAAGACAGGTTTAAATTTACATCACGGTGAGGACAGACAGCCCCGCGATGCTCTGAGGGTGGTGTGACACGCTAAGTCTCCTCTAAACTCACGAGGAATCACGATGCACACTTGTTCACGGAACACAGCACACAAGCCACA
>NW_011494652.1:2033989-2041186 GCF_000754665.1 Bison bison bison | reverse complement strand
CTCTTCCGATCTGGGGCAGCTGGGATCAGGGGGCTTCTATTCCTTCAGACCTGGCCAGGCTGCCCAGGGAGGCGTTCTGGGGTCTGGGACTGAGGCTGTGAAGCTGCCCACTGGAAGCGAGAGGAAAGGGCACACCAGCTGCTACACCGGCTGAGGGAGGCGGAAGGGGCCTCGGTCCCCAGGGCGGCCTCGTCCGCTCGACAGCGGCCCATTTTGTTGCCTGACTTATCTGGGCCCCCCAAGGGTCCTGGAGTTCCTGGGTCCCGAGTAGGATGGCTGGTTAGCCCTGACCTTCTAACCAGGACCCCAGGAGTAGTATCCGAGCGAACACAGCTCCTCTGGGTCCTGAGACCCTCTGGGCTGGGCTGATAGGCCTGGCGGTTCACCACGGTCCCCACTCATCACAGTCCGACTGCACAACTGGGGGTCCGTCATGAGGTCCCCACTCACGGCTGGGCCGAATGAAGCCTGTGGGGCTGGGTGAGAGGGTCCTGGGGACCCACGGGGGAGACGGCCGTGTTGGGGCCCAGAGCTCCGGGGTGCCCTTTAGGTGGGCTTCCAGGTTCTTTCCGAGAGTTCAAAATATAAAAAACATCACCAGGACGCACTCTGGACCTGGGAAGCGGGAGGCAGACACGGAGAGACAGGTACGCGGATCATGATGGGGGGCCATGCAGGGTTTTCAAAGCGGTAACGGAATGGAGAACTTCAATCAAAGAAGCTCCCGGGGCAGACTCCAGTAGCGTATCCCAAAGGAAACTTCTGCCCGATAAGGGTATTCCAAATCTCACACGGCTCTTGGGAGGGCATCCCAGCAGGCAGGGACACGGCCCGTGGCCCCGTGTGCCTCCAAGGAGTGATTTACGAATACGCCTTATGGAGGGAACCGTTACATTCACATTACAGACTCTGAACTGTCAGGTCCACTCACCTGATAGAAAGATTCTGCTGTCTGACAGGAGGAAATTGATTGTTATTGACCAGTTCGAGAGCTGGGGCAGGAGGTGGCGTGCGCGCCGCCCTGCGGGGCCCCGAGCTCCTTGGGGCAGGGGCTTTGAGGATCCGCAGACGCCACCTCCGCCGTCCCTCATCACTCAGGTCCTGCCTGCCACGGCCCCCCTCGAACTAGCCACAGCGCCGCTGGCCGCAGCCCCCGTGCTGGACACGCCCAGTGTCTGCAGGTGGCCGGAGGGCCTCTGGCATTCACGCGGCAGAGGCAGGGCTGGGCTCAGGGGGTCGAGTTGACCTCGCTCGGAACCGAGTCGGTAGGAAGCAAGTGACGTCAACAAGATGGCATCAGTGCCCTCCCGCCACAGTACCGTCCCCCCACGGAGCGAGACACTGGCCCGGCCACCCCAAGCAGTGTGTCCACTGAATGCACCCCAGAACGCGGCCGTGGCCATTCGCGGGGGTATGGGCCCACCCTGCCGGTCACTCACCACGCAGGGCAGGGGTGAGGGGATCCCAGAACCTCGCCCGCCCACCGCCACACCCCGTCTGGACTGTGGACCCTCCCCCTGCTGCTATCATCACGGATACTTGGCTTGTGAGGTCGGAGGTCATCTTGGATTTGGACTCCAGAGGGCAGGGAAGTTTCACAGGGTCAGGGGCTCCCCGGGGTGAGACTGGGGGCCTGCCCTCCAGTGGGCAGGCGTGGGGTCACCGAGGGGCCCGCCGAGGGCCCAGGGCCACCTCTGTGGGTGCGGCCACGCTGCTTACCTATTGACTTCTGCCTTCGCATCGTACCTCGAGGGAGGCCCAGGAACGGGCCCTTTGGGCTCCCGGGGACAGTGGGCGTCATCACGGCAATGCCCTGGCGTTCGTACACGGACTGCAAACCGGAGAGCCGAGTGAGACATAGCGGATCAGCCCCCACCGTGGCCGGCAGACATGGTGCCCTGGCCTTGGAGCCCTGCCACCTGGCTTCCCCCAGCTGTCCTGGGAGCACCTGAGCATCCAGGACCCAGAAGGGGGCCCTCCTTGCCCTCAAAACCCTGGTGGCCCCTGCTCGGTGGAGCCAAGGTCTGCCTGACGTCTCTCTGCAAGAGAAGGGCCAGGACGCATGTCCTGGAGGAAACAGCATCCGGCGCTGGGCCCTGGACCCTGGCCACGTCCGCCTCCGAGGGCAGCAGACGGCAGTGGCCGCGGTGGGGGACCCGCCAAGTGCGGTGCGGAGCGAGCGAGCGTGTGGGACCCGTGGAGGCCCTGCCCTTCTCCCCTGGCCTGGGAGGAGCCTGGCACGCCCCTCCTTTGCACCGAGAGCAGATCCCCTGGCCGGCCCCCACCCCGCCTGCCGCTTCTGGATTGCAAAGCCGAGGTTGCTGGCCGGCCCCCACCCGGAGGCATTGGAGGGCGACTCAGGGCACAGATGGATTAGAGCCCCAAGGACACCTGGGCGCGAGCTCTAAGGGGTCTGCTCCTCTGAGACCCCGCCTCACCGGGCTCTGGGCTCTGCCCGGCCGGTCCTGCTCTCTTGCCGGTGCTGGGCTTGGAGTCTCTGGGACAGGGTGGGTGTGGGGCTACCATGAAGGGTAGTCGCTTCCAGAGGGCCTGAGATGTGGGGGCAGCATGAACATCCTGTTACCGTTAATGTGTATTACAGGAAACCAGCACACCAAATTAACGACACTCACGGTGTCATTGAGAAAGGTGAAAGAAAGCGCACGTGTCCGTCGCTCAGCCGTGTCCGACTCTCTGCGACCCCATGGACTGTAGCCCGCCAGGCTCCTCTGTCCATGGGATTCTCCAGGCAAGAATACTGGAGTGGGTTGCCATGCCCTCCTCCAGGGAATTTTCCCAACCCAGAGATCGAACACAGGTCTCTGGCATTGCAGGCAGATTCTTTGCCATCTGAGTGTGCCGGTTCGCCATTATTAAGAAAAGGCAAGATTAAACAGAGTGAGTCAGTCTGAAGCGGAGTCAGAGAAAATACTTCAGTGTCACGGACAGCGCTGAGCTCTGGCCACAGGCTTGAAGCTGGGGGTGCAGAGAGCCATGTCTGGGACCTGAGAGAAGCAGCCTGCTGGGCTCGGCTGGCGGCCAGTGGTCTCTGCCACTTCCCAGGCAGGACGTGGCCCCTGGGACTCACGGGGGCCTGAGACCTCGGAGACGCAGGATCCCCGGTGTGTGCTAGGACTCAGCTTGCCACGAGGGTGGGTTGGGCTTCTTCCACCTGGAGGCTTGCTTTGCCCCAGGTGTCCTGTGGGAAGACCCTCAGTGCCAAGGGAGCGGGTCCACGGTGAGTGGTCAGTCCTCTGCTGCTGGTCTCCCCTGGACTGGGGTGCCCGCCTGGTGCGCTCAGATCAGGGCTCCGGGTGTGGAGGCCAGGGAGGGTGATCCGGCACCTTGCAGTCCACTCACACCCACCCGCAGCCCCTCCCCGGCCCGGCCACTCACGTTCATGTCCGCGACGGAGGGGAAGCACCGGCTGGTGGGCCGCTGCCTGATGGTGGCCACCCTGGACTCCAGCGCCACGCTCTCGGCAGCCCGGGATGGCTTGGAGGCTGGGACGATCTCCTCGGGTTTATCTGCAATGGAAACAGGACCGTCAGGATGGGCGTCAGTGACTGAGGCCCCAAAACACAATGGGGCAGGGGGCTGTTAGCAAAGTGCCCACGTGCCTTTTGCGTTTGAAGAAAGCTTTTCTCGTGCAAGTGGTACGGAGCACGCATGCCTCAGCCACAAGCACGGACACGGACAGGACCCGGCCGCCCGCCCCGCATGTGGACGGGAGGGAGAGGAGACCCTCCCAGCCGCAACGCAGCCCTCAAGGCCCTGGGGCTCGAGGGTCTTGCTTTGCTCACACTAGCGCTGCTCATTCCGGGAGGTGGGAGCTCAGTCAGCGTTGGGGATTTCTTTCTAAGAGCTCAGACCTGTGGCTCCTCTGTAAATGCAGTTGCTAGGGTCTCAGGACCCAGCACCCAAGGATGGAGGCGACTGGGCAGTGTGGGTGTAGGTAGGGGGTGGGGCTCGGGAGCAGAGGCAGCCCCCCAACTCAGAAGCCAGTGGAAGTCTAGGCTTTGCTGTGTGTGTGGGGTCCCCTTCCCCCCAGAAGGTGGACCTTCTCAGTGGCTTGTGAATAAGCAAGTTGAGGATCAGTTATTAGTGATGCTTACAGCTTAAGAAATTATTTGAAAACGTAAATTTAAATGTTTGTTTTTTGGGGGGGGGGAACCCGGCAACTGCACTCAGGCATCAGTGTCTGGAAGGGGACCCTGGTTTGCTGAGACGGGAGGTGCCCCTGGGGAGCGGGAAGCCAGTGTGAGGAGGGCCTGGTGGGACCCCGTGAAGCACTGCACTCTCCTTGCAGTCCCAGAGCGTTCTGTCCATGGCCTGGGGTCTTCTACGAGCTGAACCCCAGCCCCTTCTGGGGTCCTGTGATGCCCCACAAAACTCGTGCCGTCAGAAAGGCCCAGGCTTCTGGGGTCTTGGCAGACCCCAAGCTGCGAGGGCAGTGTTGAATCACAGGACTGGCACCCTGGTGCCGGTTTAAGCTGCTGCAGCAGCTGCCTTTAGCAGGGGCCATCCAGGAGGAGCTCGGCCCCTGGAAAAGTTCCCCCAGACCCCCAACAAGAGGGGCCCAAGGGGGCCAGCCCACCACCAACAGGCAGGATGCTGGCTTCTCGGGACCACGTCCCGGACCAGGGCCAGGGTCCCACAGTGCCAGCGCACCTGGCCTGGAAAGGCAGAGGGGTTCAGGCGGCGGCAGCATGGGGGGGATCCCCCAGCAATCCTCCTTGCCCTGGGACCCACAGCTCTTCCAGCCTTTCCCCCATGGCTGTGTGGGACATAGTAAGTGTCCGCCCTTTGGGAGTCGGTCGGAAGCACCTGTGTCTGGTGGGGACCCCCCAGCCACGGTCACCGTGCTCTTGCCTGCCGTGTTCCCGGGGCCAGGAACCCTCTTGCCTCGCGAGGCCCTGCACCCACCCCCGTCCCAGCAGTGCGCCTCCTCCGTGAAGCTGGTGCCCTCGGGCCTGGGCCGGGGTTCTCTCCGGGTGGGGCTCTCACTGTTGCTGTGCTGGGCTCCCCCACCTCCTGCCCCTCCAGCTGTGGGATGCGGGGTCCTCGGGTGGCCCCCTTGACAGGTCTGTGATGACCGCAGGTCCCCCCGGCCCGTCCCCGGAATCCAGGCCCCTCACTGGCTGCCGGCCTTTTTTCGGCTGGGGTGTGGCTCTTTCTCCAGGGATGGCGGGGGCCAGGGCTGGCTCCTGCACAGGAACGTCCATCCACGGGTCTGGCCATCTTCTTGGGCCCAGCCTCAGCTTCAGCCCATGCAGCTCAGGCATGCTGCCCTTCCCCCGGGTGAGGGGATGCCCCCGTTAGGGCAAGGCCGAGTGGCTGCAGCCTGCAGGGCCTCCCGTGGGGGCCCAGTGAGGGGCTCCAGAGCAGGACGGAGTTCCTGACATAGACAGTTACACAGCTGGGTCTTTGAGACCTCCTGTCCCTAGCGGGACCCCGCAAGTCCACGTCTGGGGTTTGCCCAGCTCACAGGGCTGGTCCACCCCACTGAGCAGGCTGGACCATGAGCCAGGATCCTCACAGGCCTGGACCGAGCTGGCAGACACTGTGGTCTTGGGGTCCCAGGCATGGCAGGCACTGCCAAAAGCCCTCAACGGTGGGTGTGTGAGGGGAGGCAAAGGCGACCCTGCTGGGACTTTGGGGCGCCTTCATGCCGTTTCTCATCTTAACAAGAACCCGGTTGTAGGGGGACTGTCCCCGTCCTGCAGACTGAATAACCGAGGAGCGGACGCCTTTCGCGCTGCTGGAACTCCAGGACCCGGGGGGAGCTCGCCAAGCCCTGCCGAGGGAGGAAATCCGGGCTTGCCGTTGGAACGGGCTGCCTCATCAGGCCGATCGAGAAGTCAGCATTGTGCTCACCACACCGCATCCGAATGGGTGGTTTGGGGGTGTATTTGGAGGTGTGTCCCTGGAGCCATGGTGACCCTGAAGTGGACAATCCCGGCCTTTGTGTAAACCTTTGCCCTCTGGTCTCCATGTCCCTTACGCATTCTTTGGAGCCGGGATACACGAGAGCATCTTGTTCTGCGGGGGTTGTGTTGGGGGCTGTTATTCTGTTTCTCAGTGAGGGTGGGTTAATGTGGTTTCTTCAATTCAGATGCAGAGGGCAGCCCTGGGCCACGTGCCCCGGGGCGCGGGCCCCTCGGGGGCTCGTCTCAAGCCTGCACAGCCCCGTGGTGCAGGGCTTCTTCACTGGCACACGAAGGCTTTTCAGGAACGCTGTGAGACTAGGTATTTGTTCCTGCTTCTAGGCTCACAGGATTATTCTGCTTCATTTACACAAGCCTGGGATTGGGTCTCTGTCGGTGCTGAGATTAGTGAGTCCAGCCCTGCGGCCTTACAGTGAAGCACTCCGAGGCCAGAGGCCACCCTGCCAACGAGGCTAAACTGTCAAGTCTTCAGAAACAATCTAGGAATGAGCTGATGCAAACACCCCGGAAGTGACCCTGTATTTTCATTTTCTAAGCAAACATATGGCATGGTGCCCACCGTCCACAGGCTGCACACTTCCTGGGTCGGGGGGTGGATGTCAAGCATTGGGGGGCAGGCCGCAGGCAGCCCCGTCTCTCTTGGGGACCAGAGCATGAGTGGGGTGCTCCTGCCTGACCCCGGAGCCCCCAGGCACGAGCACTGCCCCAAGCACAGGCCGAGTCGCCCGCGTGCCCGAGCTCCCCTGGTGGGGAAGCCCCAGGTCGTTCAGCAGACGTCACTGGCGTGGTCTGCAGGAGGGAGGCATCGAATTAAGGAGTGGAATGACACCCCCCAAGTTGGGGCAAGGAGAGGAAGCCGACGCCAGGCTGACACCAGGCACCGGTGGCCCAGTCTCCCCCGGGGGGAAATGGGGCGCCCACCCACTGCAGACCACCCGCACATCCCTGGACCCCTATCTGTCCGGGGCCATGTTCTGGGCTAGATCCAGCAGCCCCGCTCCTCAGAACCATCAGGAGAGCGACCCCCGCTGCTCTGGAAACGCCTGGCATGGCTAAGTTTCGGACTCTCAGATCCTACGGCGATTCGGGCGGTCGCTTCACAAAACGCGTCCTAATCTCGGGGACATCCAGGAAGCCTGTCCGTCCTGGTGACCTTGAACAGGGGGTCCTGCCGGCCCCCTGGGGTGTCTCAGGTGAGAGGGCACCCGTAGGGTCTCCTCCATGACATGGTTCCTGAGAAAGCTAAGCG
>NW_011494652.1:2029193-2033592 GCF_000754665.1 Bison bison bison | reverse complement strand
GACAACCTCTGGGAATGGAGCAGGTCCTCGGGAGTTTCCTCGGGGACTAAGTGCGGCATCTAAGCTCAAACTCAGATTCACTTTCAACTCTCCGCTGTGCAAAGGGAGGTGGGCCCCTCCAGGAGCCCGGCCTGTCCTGTGTGACTCCGCTCCGGCCCAGGCGGCCGCACCTCCGTACTTGTCCTCTTGCCGCAGGCCGGGGGCCACTGGGGGCCCTGGGCTGGGCAGGGCCAGGCCGCACGTGCCCCCGACGCTGGGCCAGCCCGAGTCTGAGCGGCTCCTCCTGGCGGCAGCCCTCTCCACCAGCCCGATGACGGCCATGGGGTTCCTGCGGCCCACGAGCAGGGCCTCTTCTGGAAGGCACAGTGGGCAGAAACAGCGGTTCATGCCAGCTGGCCTTGGCCTTGGACTGAAGCGGGTTCAGAGGGTAACTTTCTGTGCCCCAGGCATCCGCCCCAGTGTCAAGAGGGTGATCGAGCCTGGAAAGCCCACTGGGAATCTCTGAGCGGGGGGTTGGCGGGGTGGAGGCCCAGGACCGCTGCAGAGAGAGGCTGTCGGGGTCAGCCTGCCTCGGGAGATTGTGGGTTGAGAGAGGTGCGTTCTGGTGCTCCCGGACCTGAGACCCCAGATGCGGTCCCCCCGGACTTCCAAGGTACCACCCCCCGACCCCCGCCATCCCGGCGGTTTGTGTTCTGCGTCGTGCCTTAGTGGCAGAGCCCGGGCCTGCGAGAGGGTCCCCTCCTTTCTCTGCACTGGTAACTCTCCAGCGACCAGGTGAGAAACACCCCGCCCGTGGGCACTGCTGGCGAGGGGCATGTCCACGGGGGCCTGGCTGCTGGGGGCGGGAGGGGCTGCTCACAGAGCGGAGGCTGGGTCCTCTGCGCCACCGCCAGCCGGGGGCAGGGAGCGTGTGGCCTGGCAGTGCCCCTCCCCTCCAGTTCCAGGGCAGTCTTCCTGCCCGTGGAGAGTGGGCTTCCTGGACGTTAAGGGGCAGCGGTCCCTGCCCACGGCAAAGGGCAGTCAGCGATTCGCTTGCCAGGGGCCCTGCTAGCCCGCGCCCAAACCACCAGCCCACAGGAAGGCCTCCCAGCCCCGACCCAGGCAGGCCCCACTGGACGACGGGGGACACGTCGATGACGTGGACATGACTCGGGGAGACGCAGACACGCTGGGCGAGCACAGACGGGGAGAGGCGGGGCAGACGCCACACGAGATGGGACGCGTCCCGGGCTGGGCCTCCCCCTGGAGGACCCCGAGCAGGGAGGAGACAGTACGGGTCACGACACACTCTGGACATCGAGTGAGGGTCACGGGGTGGTGGGGGCTCGCCCCTTACCCTTCTTCTTCCGGACGGAGGCTTGCAAACAGAAAGGGCAAGTGTGAGTCCCAGGGCGGCAGGGGTTGGGGCAGCGACTCCCGGGGCCCAGGTCGGGCTCCCTCGCTGAAGGCCTGATGACCGCCCACTCCACCATGGGGGCCCGTGGTCCGAGGCAGATGCAGGCGGGTGAGGGGGCGTGGTCCACTCTCCTGGGACCTGGGGGCCTGCCCTGTCTGCAGAGGACAAGGGGGTCCCCTCTCACAGCTCCTGCCCCCGCCGCAGTGGGCGTCACACGCCGACAGCTCTCAGGAAGGACCCTCAGCCCTGGGCTGACGCAGCTGGAGCCCCCTCGAGAGGTGATCTGCCTGTGGGTCGTCCTGGGGGAGCCCTCGTGGCAAACGCCACCGGCTTTAGGGACGCTCACGTGGACAGTCACACCGCTGTCCCTCTCGGGGGCTGGGCCGGGCCTGGAGTGCAGGGGGTAGTTTCTGGAGAGTCTTGTTTGGACAGACAAGGTGTGGTCCAGAAGGAGCCAGTGGGAGGGGGCTCTGGCGGGGCTGGGAGGCCCCACGGCAGGGCTGCCGGTTTCTAGAAGACCTACGCCGTCGACCCAGCTTCAGGTCTAGCCCCAGGATGCGGTGATGGGCAAGGGGCGCTCACGAGGGCTGGCCCAGGCCCTGGGAGACCCTGACAGAGGAGCCGCAGATGGGGAGAGGCCACTGTGTCCTTCTTCTGGATGGAAGGGTCCAAGGGTCTCCCCCTTAAGGCTGGGCCCGGTCAGAGCCCCTGGAGAGTCCCAGACCAGCGAGGGTGCTCAGACCTCGCCCCCTTGACCGGCTGGGCCTGCGGGGGCGGGCTCTGCATCAGGGCTGGTTTTGTGCTCCTGGAAGCTGCCCTGTGCCAAGTCACAGATGCTACCCTTCTTCCCTGCCCGCCAAGCCCTCTCAGCCAAGAGAGCCTTCAGCCCCTGGCCGCTCCTGCGTGGTCAGAGCAGCCTCCTCGGGGACGTGTCCCTGAGCCATGGTCCCTGACCCGGGGGGGTCCCTGACCCTCCAGGATGGCAGCTCGCCAGCACTGGGTGCCACCCTCGTTATAAGCCATGCAGCTAGGCCAGGGGCCCACATGGCTCTGCGCGCCCTCCCCAGGCCATGCCCTGGGGCCCAGCGGACACAGCCCTCTGTCCCTTCTGGTCCTCTAGAGAAGGCCCCAGCAAGCCCCGTGCCCTGGCCTGCAGCCCGCCAGCCCACTGCTGTCTGTACCCGCCCCTGGGGCCACGCGCGAGAGGAAAGATCTCGCGGGCACCCTAGACCGCAGGGCTCTGCTTACCTTTATCCACTAGTGAGAGGCCCAAAAATTCAAAACAAAACAATGTTAGACGAAACAAGAGAGAGGAGGCCCAATGGTGAAGCTCCCCCGAGCCCAGGAGGGACGCGGGGGGCCAGTGCAGGAGACCACACTCAGGGAGGCTTCCTGACGCCCTCCCGGTCGCTGGGGCCGGGAGAGGGGCGAGCGGGCAAGCGGGGGTACCATGCACAGGCTGGGGCTCTGCGAGGCCAGTCTGCGGGCACACTGGGCGCGGGGCCGGGCGGGTGGGAGCCGGCACTTACCGAGCTCCTCCAGCTCCGAGGTCATGGACTTGGAGCGCAGGGTGAGGGCCGTGGTCGGAGCTCGCTTTGGAGGCGGAGGAGCTGGGAGGGGGCGGGCAGGAGAGACGGAGTTGAGAGCCTGGCCCCCTGCCGCCCTCACTCGTCCTTCCAGAAGGGTCAGGAGGGCCCTGACCTGCTGGGATGGCTCAGATGGGCCTTGCCCCGGGGCAGGGAGCTGGCGGTGGTCACAGGAAGTGCTGGAAGTTCTCACACGCGCCTCCAGCCTCCTAAGGGGGTGCATCTGGCCTGCTCCTGGCTGCCCTCTGCAGGCCTCACTCAGGCCCCGTGTCCCCCAGCTGTGACCACTCTTGGGGAGGCTCTTGGACCTCTGCCTTCCCCGGGCCCAGGCCGTGAGCTGCTGCAGTGGCCGATGCAAGTGTTTGGAGCGGGAGCCCCAGGCCCCCGTCTGTCTGCTGAGCACAGCCGGGCCTGAGGCCAGGGCGGCCCTTACCTCCTAAGCGCCCTTTCCGACTTGTTTCCTGCTCTCAGTGGGGGACTGGGAGCCCTGCGGAGGGCGAGCGATGGGGCGCCCTGCAGGTGCCTGAGCCCAGGACGCAGGGAGACAGGCCCCCGCCCTGCTCGCTGCGTCCCTCGGGCAGGCTGGGGGCGGGGGCGGGCACCTTTCTTCCGGGCGGTGTCATCCGGGTCCAGACTCCTGGTCACCGTGACCACCTTGAGGACCAGGTGGTTCCCTCCCTGGCGGATCATGGTCACGACCTGCCGGTGGCCAACCTTGACGACGTTCTCGTTGTTCACCTGCGGGGAGAGGAGGCGGGCGGTGAGCCCAGTGGAGGGGTCGCAGGCGGGCGGGCCCCGTGGGAGCGAGGGTGGTCCTCAGGGAAACCGGGAGGCTGAGGCCCGGGGGCCGGCCAGGGCTGCTTCCTGGGAGTGAACGTTCCCGCAGCTGCCGGGGGACAGGACTACCTCCTGGGCAGCATGAGCCTCAGAGATGTCCCCCGGGGCAGCCCCAGGAGCAGCTTCTGGGCCACCAGCTTCACACCGAAGCCCAGCACAGGCTCCCTGCCTGGTGGGCCTTCCATGGCATGGTTAGGAGGGAACGCGACACTCGGCTGCCTTGTCCCTCGCCCAGACACCCCCGTTCCCTCCGGGCACTCCTTCCTTCCTCCTCTCTGGTTCAGAGGCCAGAAAAGACGGAAAGCTTGGCTGGGGAGGTGCTAAGGCCGATGCGTCACTCTGTTACTCGGAGGGACAACCGCTCCCGGGACCCTGACCCTAGGGTCACCAGGATCACCTTGGCTGACACGCCGTCCATCAGAGCCCCTCGGCCGGGAGCTCTTGGTGCCGGTCACAGCCTGTTCGTGCCCTCTGATCCCTATCCGTCCCTACTGGGATGGTGCTCGCGGCACGAAGGCACACAGGACCCCGGCGATGTCCTGTGGGCCGGTGGGGCCTGAGCCCCCGGCACCGGGCACCT
>NW_011494652.1:2021452-2028991 GCF_000754665.1 Bison bison bison | reverse complement strand
CCCGAGCCCACAACCCTCCACCTCTCCAGAGCCCACCACCGAGAGGAAGGCGGGCCTGTCTCAGAGCAGGGGGCCGAGCTGCCCCTGAGCTACCTCCCCTGATCGCCAGGGCTCCACAGCTCCAGCCCGGCCCCCTCCCTCACGCCCCCGGCACCAACAGGCCGCCCAGATGGGCTCTGTCCTCTGCTATCCCCTCCCCCAGATCCTGGTGTGAGTGCTGGGCATGGAGGGTGAAGCCTGTGACCACTCTGAGTATTGCCCAGGTGATTGAGGAATAAGAAGCACCCAACACCCCGCGTCCCCTGTGACTGCCTGGCCCTGTTTTGCTCTACTTCTCGGCCTGCTGTGGATTCCTTAAATGCGGTCAGTGCGGTGGAGCCACAGGCTCACCAGCGTGGTGCGTCTTCGCAGATGCAATAGACACCCCAGGTGTCTTTATCGTCTGGGCCACCACGGAATCTGCAAAGACACACTGGATGGGCTTAACAGCAGAATGGATATGACAGAGAAAAGAGTGAACCTCAATACGGAAATAGAACTTATCCAATATGAAGAAAGAGGAGGTTTTCAAAAGTGAACACAGTGTTAAGCACTCGTGGGACAACATCAGAAGGTCTAAGATGATGAGAATTAGAGGCCCAGAAGGGGAGAAAGTCAAGAGTCCTAGAAAAGGGAGAAAGAAAAAACGATGGCTGAAAAGTTCCCCGACTGGGTGAAGGACATTAATGTACAGATTCAAGAAGCCCAGTGATTCCCAAAAATGATAAATATAAAGAAAAGTCAGGCCTGGGCACGTTACAGTCAATTCGCTGAAAGCCAAAGGTAACACGAAATCTTATTAACGCGGGCAGAGGAGGACACGTTACTTACACAGGAACTGTGTGGACCTCACATCAGAAACTACAGAGACAAGAAGAGCCTGGAACAATGTTTTAAACCTGTAAAAAAGTAACTGTCAACCTGGAATTCTGTAACCACTTGAAAATACAAAGAATGGGGGCAAAATAAAGACCTTTGTAAATAAATGATGAGTTATTGCCAGAGAAGTTGCTGCCAGCAGGCTTGCACTACAAACAAAGCTAAAGGAAGTTCTCTAAGCTGGAGGAAAATGACAATGAATCTTTAGAAGGCGTGAAGATATCAGAAATGATACACACCTGGGCAAAATACGAAAGATTATTTTATCCTTATTAAACAGATACGACTGTTTTAGGCGGAAATGACACTGGTCTCTAGGGCTTCTAATGTGGGTAACTGTCCGTGGGACAGTTGCAGCAGGGCTGAGGCAGACACATCTATACGGTTGTCAAGTTTTATGCTTTATGTGAAGTGTGCACTATGAATTCTGAGTGGGTGGAAGAAGTTAAGGATGTACACTGCAGTCCTGGAGCCACCACTGAAGAGAATGGAAAGAGACACAGCTAAAAGCAGATAAAAAGGAGTTTTAAAAGTAGTCAAATAATCCAAAATCCAAAATAAAGCGGAAAAGGGAGAAAAGAGGAGAGCTGAAGAGCAGCACAAGGCAAGCTGAACGGCATCAGAAGTCAATGTGGTGAGACTCCAGGTAAAAAGCAGGCATTGTTTAAAAACACACACACACCATGGAAAAGAAGGGCCCAAATATGCTGTCGGCGCACTCAACACAGATTGAAAGGAAATAAATGGGAAAAAAATTGCCATAGATGGAGTGGCTATGTTACTATCTCACAAAGTAGACTTCATCCACTTTGAAAAGTGTTTTGGCAATTCCTCAAAGTTAAACATAGAGCTTACGATAAGATCCAGAAACTCCAGGCCTTGTATATGCCCAAGAGGACTGAAAACACAATCACACAAGTTCCTGTACACAACAGTTCATAACAGCATTATTCACAGCAGCCCAACGGGCTGGAGGAATGAGCCCCTCGGTGGGCAAGAGAGCCCTCTCTGGAGTGACACAGCTTCCCAAATTAGGCTGGCAGTGATGGCTGCGCAACTCTGAATATGCTAGAATCCACTGGGCTGTGTAACTCAAGAGGCTGAAATTTTATGGTACGTAATTTATAGATCAACAAAGCTGGGACAAAAACAGACTTAAGGAAAAAAGCATTTCCAGAAATAAAGAGGGATAGTTCATAATGATACAAGAGGTCATTCACACGGAAGACGTAACAGGCGTAAGCGTGTACGCACCTAGTCACAGAGCCTCAGTATAATGAAGCCCGATTTGACAGAATTAAAGAACAGGCAGCTCTTCAAACACAGTAGGAAACTTTAATACCCTTTTCTCAAATTGATGAAACAGACAAAAACATTTAAGAAGACTGCCCCCTCCCCGCCCAGATAGAGGACCTTGGGAGGTATTTTCTTGGCCCAGGTTTTCCGGACTTTGCTGACGTGCCCTGGTGTGTTCATCGCTCGTACTGGGTACTCACGAATCCCTTTCCATCAAGAACTTGCACCCCTCCATTCTAGAACGGTTCCTTCCATTATTTCCCGAACACTTCTTTCATTTTCTCTTTGAGGTACCTTTATTTAGCACACACTGGACTTTCTAAATTATCTTTCCAACTTTCCACATCTTTTTCTTTCTGGAAGACTCTTTTTCAATTTATTTTTCAATCTATCAAAATGTTCATATCTGCTATAATTTTTTTAATTTCAAGAGCTCTTTTGTTCTCTGTTACTTTATAAAAGAGCATTTTGTTCTTAAAAGATGCAATATCTTTTATCTCACTGATCATATTAATAATGTCTTTTCATGATCTGACTCTCCCTGCATGATCTGTTTCCTCTTTCTCTTCCCTTCACAGTATATTTGTTTTGGGCTTTGTCTTTCATATTAATTGCCTCTCACACTTCACCAGTGTGTAGTGCCCCCTGACAGGAAGCGCATATTTAAGGGAACACCCCCGGTCCCCCCGCCCCCGCCAAAGGCCTGACTTCTATCCTGGCCCGTTACTCTGTGAATACTGACAAACTGATTCTAACTTTACATGGAAAGGCAAAAGACCCAAAATAGCCACTGCAGCACTGAAGAAACACAAAGTCAGGCGCCTGACATTGTCTGACTTCAAGTCTTATTATACTTTACCAATCAAGTATTGGTCAAAGAACAAACAGATCCACGGAGTAGAATAGAGAGCCCAGAAGTAGACCCACACAAATACAGTAACTGATCTTTGACAAAGGCACAAAGGCAATTCAGTGGACAAAAGATCATCTTTTCAACAATGGTGCTGGAACAATGGGATACCCACGTGCAAAAAAAGAAAAAAAAAAAAATCTAGACACAGACCTCACCTTACACCTTTCACAAAAATTAACCTCAAATGTGTCACAGACCTCAATGTAAAACACAAAAATTATAAAACTTCTGGAAAATAATGTAAAAGAAAATCTAGGTGACCCTGAACTTAGCAATGACTTCTTAGATAAGACACCAAAAGCACTCTCCATGAAAGGAAGAATTGATGAACAAGACCTCATTAAAATGGAAAACCGCAGAATACACTGTGAAGAGAAGGAGAAGGCAACCACAAACGGGGAGGAAATGTTTCCAAAACACACGTCAGATAAAGGACCGGCGTCCAAAATACACAGAGAACTCTTAAAGGACCCAAATAAAAACCAAGCAAAATATCCGGACATCTCCCCAAAGAAGATACACAGGTGATCAATATCATATGTCACTGCCTAGTCGCTCAGTCGTGTCCGACTCCTTGCAACCCCATGGACTGCAGCCCCCCAGGCTCCTCAGCCCATGGGATTCTCCAGGCAAGAACACTGGAGTGGGCTGCCATTTCCTTCTCCAGTCGTATGTCATTAGGGAAATGCAAATGGAAACAACCATGAGATACCAGTATACACCTACTTGAATGGCCAAAGTCCAAGACACTCACACCACCAAACACTGGCAAGGATGTGAAGCAACAGGAACTCTCCTTGCTGGGGTAAGTGCTAAAAGGCACAGCCATTTGGTAGACAGGCCGGTGGTGATTTAGAAGACCAAACATACCATTACCGTCTGACCCAGCAGTCAGGCTCCTTGGTGACCATTCACCCAAATAAGCTGAAATTCCTGCCCACACAAGACCCTAGACGTGGACATTCACAGCAGCTTTATTCACAGATGCCAAAACTTACACACCACCAAGAAGGCTTTCAGTAGGTGAGCGGATAAATAAACTGCTACCTCCCGACAATGGACTGTTTCACAGCGATAAAAAGAAACGGGCTCTCAAGCCCCGAGAGACCCGGAGGACCCTTCAGTGCACCCGCTAAGTGAAGGAAGCCAGTCTGTAAAGGCTACATGCTGTATGATGCCAACTACATCACATGCTGGAAACAGCAAAACTATGAAGACCACGAAAAGATCAGGGGTTGCCAGTGCTCGGGAGGAGGGAGGGATAAACAGGTGGAGCGCAGGGGAGTTTTAGAGCCATGACACAGTTACTCTGTGCAGGACTGCAATGGTGGCATCTGTCCAAGTCCAGAGAGGGAGAGGGGGAAGAGGGAACCCTAATGTAAACTTCAGTTAATAATAATGTGTCAATATTGCATCAGTGTTGGTTCATCAACTGTAACAAACTGTACCACGTTGGAGCAAGATGGTAAAAACAGAAATAGGTAGGTAAGGAGGAGTGAGAGGGGATGAGGGAACTCTGCACTTTTGGCTCTGTTTCTCCCTATAAACTCAAAACCTGCTTAAAATAAAAGTAGAGTCACAGATGAGAAAACAAACATGCCTGCCAGGGGGTGAAGCGGGGACGGGTACATTGGCAGATGTGATTGACAAGTGCCCACTACTACACTGGAGTGGGTTGCCATGCCCTCCTCCAGGGGATCTTCCCACCCCGTGGATCGAACCCAGGTCTCCCGCATTGCAGGTGGATTCTTTACTGTCTGAGCCACCAGGGAAGCCCATGTGTTTGATAGATCACTAATAAGGACCTGCTGTACAGCACGGGGAACTCTACTCAACACTCCGTAATAGCCTATGCAGGAAAAGAATCTTAGAAAGTGTGGATACGTGTGTATGTGTAACTGACTCATTTGGCTGTACATCTGGAACTAATACAACATCGTAAATCAACTATACTCCAATAATTTTTTTTTAATTGCTCAGAGAAACAGCCTATTAATTAAAAGGAAGCTCATTTCTACATTTTCTATTATGGAATGTTGTCCTATGAGTGACCAAGAGCAGAGAGACTGTTCTTCCGTATCACCAAGGCCTCATCAGCCAGTGGCAGCATCATCAGGTGGGCGGTTCCAGCGCCTCCAAGCCGCCCCCCAACCCTCACGGGTCCTCCTGGCGCAAGCCCCAGCCTCCTCTCACCCTGCCTGAGAGCAGTCCGGGCAGCTCTGTGTGAAAAGACAGAGTCTCGCACTAAAAGCACAGCCACAATACTACTATCGCAGCTAAAAGGTAGCCCTCATCCCATGGGTCAGGAAGTATCTCATCAGGGCTAGAGGGCTTCCCAGCTGTCTCGCAAGTGTCCCCAAGACGACAGCCGCTTCACCGGGACCAGGAGCCAGACACTGCGTTGGGTGGCGTGACTGCGAAGTCTTTCTCACTCTGCAGCCTCCCCGGTTCCTCTTTTATTCCCTCCCGGTCCGTTTGCTGAAGCAAGGGAGCCGTCACCCCTCTTGGTTTTGTTGACTGTGTGCCTCTGTCTTCCGTTTGCCTGTGCTTTGCGGGCTGGAGGCTGGGACCCGCGTCAGGCCTGCTTTGTGTCAGGCGGACGTCACAGGTGGGGCTGTGTGCCCCCATCGGAGCCCCCGAGTGTCGGCTCGAGGCTTTCTGGGATGTTAAAGCTTATGGATAGGTTTGCACACGGTCAGCCTGATCCCCGCCCTGTTAGTTGGTCAGTAACATTTCTAGCAGCCGCCGACGGTCACTGCCTGGATCATTTACTGCCCGGGGGCTGTAAAATGCTGATATTCTACTTAGGGTGTTCCTTCTCCGTTTATCATTTGGAATAATCTGTAAAGAGAAACTTCCCCTTCTCAACTGTTTGACTGCCCCGAGGGACAGTTTCTTTAAGAAGGGCAAGATGCATGCCTCATTCTTCCCTTCTATTTGCCAGTTTCCAGAGTAATGAACGTGCTCCTTCAAGTGACCCATTCTCGAATGTAAACTGGTACACCCTCTGTGGAGAACAGGATGAAGAGTCCTTAAAAAACTAAAAATGATCACGTGGTCCTGCAGTCTCGCTCCAGGGGATATACCTGGAGAAAACCATAATCCAAAGAGACACATTCACCCCATGCTCACTGCAGCATTCACAGTAGCCAGGACATGGAAGCAGCCTGCGTGTCCTCTGACAGAGGGATGGGTAAAGAAGATGTGGCACATATACACAACGGAGTATTGTTCAGCCATAAAAGAACGAAATAATGCCATCTGCAACCACACGGATGGACCTAGAGACTGTCACACTCGGTGAATTATGTAGGTCAGACAGAGACCAACACCAGTGACAGTACTCACACGTGCGATCTAATTAAAAAATGGAACAAACGAACTTACCATCTACAAAAACAGAAGCAGACACACAGACGTCGAAAGCAAACTCACGGTTACCAAAGGGGAACATGGGGCTGGGGGGTAAGCAGAAGCTTGTGATAAACACACACACGCACACACACGCACACACACACACACACTACTATACGTAAGACAGATATCCAACAAGGACCTACGGTCTAGCACCGAGAACTCTCCTCACTATTCGGTGACAATCAACATGGGAAAAGAGACTAAAGAAGAACGGATGCATGTGTCTGCATAACTGAACCCCTGAAACTAACACAGCACTGCAGACCAACAATACTCCAGTCGAAATTTAAAAAGAAAGCAACCCATTCTTTAAAAGTGTCATGATGAATTCAGGGATGTTTAAAAAAAATGTATTTAATACATCTGAATCCGTTGCAATTACTATGTTTTGTGTTTAAACACACTTTTGATTTTATAATGGTTTTAGATTTAGAGAAAAATTGTGATCATACAGCAGGGAATCCCTCGCCCCGACCCCATGTCCCCTGTTACAAACATGTTACATAAAGATGGTACCTTTGTCACAATCAGTTGACCAATACTGATATACTGTTACTAATTAAAGCCCACATTTAATTCAGATTTCCTTAATTGTTACCTAGGGTCCCTTTCCTGCTCCAGGGTCCCACTCAGGGCAACACGGGGCGTTTAGGCTCCTCTGGGCTGTGACGAAGATCATGGCATCCAGTCCCACCACTTCATGGGAAATAGATGGGGAAACAGTGGAAACAGTGTCAGACTTTATTTTTCTGGGCTCCAAAATCACTACAGATGGTGATTGCAGCCATAAAATTAAAAGACGCTTACTCCTTGGAAGCAAAGTTATGACCGACCTAGATAGCATATTCAAAAGCAGAGACATTACTTTGCCAACAAAGGTTCGTCTAGTCAAGGCTATGGTTTTTCCTGTGGTCATGTATGGATGTGAGAGTTGGACTGTGAAGAAGGCTGAGCGCCGAAGAATTGATGCTTTTGAACTGTGGTGTTGGAGAAGA
>NW_011494652.1:2016610-2021224 GCF_000754665.1 Bison bison bison | reverse complement strand
AGTTGACTCATTGGAAAAGACCCTTATGCTGGGAGGGATTGGGGGCAGGAGGAGAAGGGGATGACAGAGGATGAGATGGCTGGATGGCATCACTGACTCGATGGACGTGAGTCTCAGTGAACTCCGGGAGTTGGTGATGGACAGGGAGGCCTGGCGTGCTGCGATTCATGGGGTCGCAAAGAGTCGGACACGACTGTGCGACTGATCTGATCTGATCTGGGCTGTGACAGCTCAGACCTGCCTTGCTTTTGCTGAGCTGGACGGTTTTGAGTAGCCGCCAGGAGTTTGTGGGGTTTCTCCCCAGCGAGGAGGGTGGCGGGTCTGGGGAGGAAGTGCCCCTCCTCCACCCCCCAGGGCACCTGCCTGCTGCGGGCACCGCTGCCCTGCGCACCTGGACGAGGGGAGATCGCCAGGCTGTCCTCTCTTCAGCGCACTCTGCCCTCTTTGGAAGGAGGTCACTGGGCACAGCCACCCCCAAAGGGCGGGCCCTAAAGCCCTGGCTCTTTGAGGGCCAGACCGTCCACACACACTTGAGGGACGCTTCTGCCGGGAACTTGTCGCTTCTGCTTAGGTAGTCCTCGGGTGTTTACTTCCGTCATCAAGACCCTGCAGTGCTCAGATCGCCCCCGCTCGGGCCATCGGGAGCTGTGTATCCCCGAGGCCTCTGGTTTCCCACATCCCCACCTTTCTGGCCCCGCAGGAAGCTCTGGGCTTCTCTCCTCTCAGGCGCCTCTGTCCCGCCTGAGCTCGGGAGGAGCGTCTAGGTCACCCCTGCGCCGGATCCGTGTGACCCTAAACATCGTCAGCACTGCCCCTACTTGCTGATGAGACACGCGTTCAAGGCTATGTGTGAGATTATAGATCATTTCAGCTGAGCTTTAGTGTAGCAGGATTTTCCTTCTTTGATTTTATGTTTGTATCTCTTTATCTCTGCTAAAAAAATCTGGGTTCTTAATGACTGAAGCTCCAATACTTTGGCCATCTGATGCGAAGAACTGACTCATTGGAAAAGACCCTGATGCTGGGAAAGATTGAGGGTGGGAGAAGGGGACGACAGAGGATGAGATGGTTGGATGGCATCACAACTCGATGGACATGAGTTTGAGCAAGCTCCGGGAGATCGTGAAGGGCAGGGAAGCCTGGCGTGCTGCAGTCCATGGGGTCACAGAGAGTCGGACACGACTTAGCGACTGAACAACAACAAAGAAATGACTTATTTTCTTGCCCTCCTATCTATGTACCTGTCTGTCTGTCCATCCATCCCTCTGTCTATCCATCCATCCATCTGTCCATCCGTCTAGCCACCTGGCATTTATCTATCGCCCATCATCTCTATCATTAGACAGTTTCAGGGGAACATCATCAGTATCGTTACTAACAATAAAGTTACTGAAAAAAGTGAGATTTCTTTCCATTGTGCAGTGGCATACAAACTGATACTTGAAATAATTTCCCCGTTAATGCCATTAGTCTCATTTGTGGTTATGTTCATTTATATTACTTTGGTTTTCAAAATGTCGACTTAATTGTGAAGTACTCACCCAATTTCATAATCAAATCTACAGCAATTTGACCTCAGAAAAGTCTTTTCTCTTCCTGTGCTCTACCCCGAGGAAACGTTAAATTAAAAAAAATTCTTGTACAATACTTTAAGAGAATAGTACCCTGTAAAATAAATGTGGTTCTTTTCTTTTTTAACCAGCACACGCAAAAAAAAAAAAAACAAAAAACCCACAACACTTGTGTGTGAGGACTGTCCTTCTGTTAAAAAGAAAAAGCACACACCTGTGTGAGCCTATCTACGTGTGTCCCCACATGCGTGTGTATGAGAGCGTGTGTGCACACGTGTGTACATGTGCGTGTACACCTGTGTGTCCACTCCCCGCCTTCTGGTCACCCGTCTCTTGCGCTCTCTCCTGCACATGACCAGACGCCCCCAGAGGCATTGCCGGGCCGTGTGCAGCACCCAGGTCCCCTGAGGTGGGGTGGGGGGCACCCAGGGTCCAGCCAGATGCAGGAACCGGCAAGGACCAGGGGTGCCAGGCTGTGTGCAGCGATGCTTGGCTCCCTGACGGCCCCCGTGGTCCTCGCTGGTTCCTCCATCTGGCTGGACCCTGGGTCCCCCCGCCCCCGTCTCCAGGGGACCCAGGTGCTGCTGGGCCTCGGCCTGCGGGGCCCCGAGGGGCATGTCTGTCTCAGTGTGCTCTCCAGCCGCGGCCCAGGATGCTGCACTCTGGGTCTCTGAGTCCCCGTGCCCCCAGGCTCCCAAACCACGCTGCTGCGGGCTTTTCGCCCCCGCAGCCTCAGCGTTTATGCTGCCTGCTGACCCCCGCCCCGGGAGAAGGCAGCGCAGATGCGGCTCTCCGCTGGGCCTCGCCAGTCAGGTCCCCGAAAGCCCTGCTGTGGCAAAGACGCACGTGGGACACGACTCAGAAGGCGCCGGCGGGCAGACCCCCGACTGAGTGGGGCTGCTGCCCGCCCCTCGGGAGACGCTGCAGGCCACGTCCTGCGGGTCTTGGTGGCGGGTGCGAGCCCATGCAGGAGTTGGGGCGTGACCATGTCCTCACTGGTCTCCAACCACAGTTTATTCAAACCCCAGTCTTGTCCCCTCCTGATTAGGAGGTGATCCCTCTAGACCCGGGCCCCTCCCCCAGCTCCAGGCAGGGCCTCGCTTGGGCTCAGACGCAGCCTGGCCAGACTCCCACTGTGCTCCTTCAAGGATGCCCTAAGCTCCCCTTGGCCTTGGGGAGCGCGTCTATTCCCTCAGCTGTACCATGGTCGGCCCAGGAGACAGGAGGGAGAGGGGCAGCGTCCCTCGTCCAGGGTGACTCTGCATTACCCCTCCTGGGATTCCCTCCTGGGACCACTCTGGGAGACGAGAGGGTGCCCTGGCCCCCCAGGGCCCCTCTCAGCAGCCGGGGTTGCCATGGTCCAGCGACTTCTGCTGGGGGCCTGCTCCAGCCCTGCAGTCCTGTCCCTACCCCCTGTAAAGATGCTGCAGGCGAGACCCTGAGCTGGGAGCAGGCGGCTTCCTTGTCCTGGCGAGCCTGAGGGCCCAGCGTCCAGCACCGGCTTAGAGCCGGTGGCTTCCTCCCCACCCTGGCTGAGCATCGAGGCGTGTGGTGGGGCCGCGGACGTGTGTCCGTGTCCACTCGTGCTGGCGTGCGGTTGTGTGCGCCCATGGAGGGAGTGTCCCCCGCTTGGCCTCACAGCTCCCTGTGCAGCAGGGGGCGGGGCCTGCACACCAGCAGGTGAAGGACGACTCCAGGTCCTCAATTGAGAGCATGCTGAGTGGGCACCAGCGGGGTGTCCCTGTGCTGAGGACCTGCGTGGTTACACCACTGAGCCCCGTGGGCAGTAGGCCAGCAGCCCCAGCCTCGCCCCCCGCACGGCCTGGCCTCAGGGCCACGCCGGGTCTGACTCTGCCCACCACGGCCACAGAGAGCTGACCAGCCCAGCTCTCCATGCAGCGCCTCTCTGGTCCTGTGTGGATGACATCATGGGGAGTGTGTCTGATAAGCTGGAAGCAGCAGGCACTTCCAGTGCCTTATCCGCAAATGCAAGTGGGGAGGTGAACCCTATAAAAGTGCTCTGAGATGCCCTGGAGGCTCTGTGGTCGGGTAGGCGGTAGGACTCCACTGCATGGGCTGAAGTGAATGCGCACGCACATGCAGGATGCCTGGCAGCCCTTTTGGAGTCTGGAGGCAGCACGTGCCACGTTGGAGCATGTGTTCCCCACCCACCTACAAAGCCCTCTGTGAGGCTGTGGCTGAGTGGGGCCCAGGGTGAGAGCGTGGATGGTCCGCAGCAGGTCCCAGGCTGCAGGCAGGCCACTTGGCCACCATTCAGGGCCCAGTGACACTGAGTGTCCAAGCAAAGGGGATGCTCTGAGGAGTGTCTGGCGGGCACAGAGCTTGGGGACCCTGGAGCTGCCTGATGCCCCACCCTGCATGTGATTTCTTTTGAGAAACACCTGTTGGCTCGTGGGCCTCAAGGGCCTGAGGCCCCAGTGGTGCTGCTGCTTGCCGAGACTCACGTGGTCGGGGGGAGGGACCACTTCCATTGGACTCCGTGGTTCGTCCTGAACCAGCCCCAAACAGAGCAGACGGGCTAACGCCAAAGGCGGCAGCCTGGCCCGAGGCCAGGGCAGCACCCAGCCCAGGTCAGCAGCTCAGGGCGGACTGGGAGGAGGCCGTTTCTCCCTGTTTCCCCACTTCCTGTCCAGAGCATCGGTCACACTGCGACAGCAGCGAGAGAAAGCGGCCTTGGGAGAAATGAAGTGGTTGGGGGTGATGGTGAAGGCACACGGGGCCCCCGGGAAGGACAGAAGACTCTGCTTTTGTCCCTTCGGATGGAGCCCCCACCTGTCTCCTCGGCCTGAGGACAGCTGGCTGAAGGGCGTCTCCCCTTGATCCCCGAGCTCCGGCTCTTGGGCTGAAGGGTCCCCGTCCCTGTCTGACTCCAGGGGGTTAGGGAACAGGCATCTGTGCCCTCGGTGGGGTTGGGGGGCGTTGGTGTGTGCTGGCCCGGGGCGCAAGGAGGAGGAATCTCTGTTTCCTCATGGGACAAAGACAGGTTGATACCCCAGGGGCGGGGAGCCACCTGGGCTCCTGA
>NW_011494652.1:2009836-2016158 GCF_000754665.1 Bison bison bison | reverse complement strand
CCCCACCCTCCCAGGACCCCTCGCCTTAAGCTTCCCAAAGAGTGCCCAATCGAGACTCTGGTGACCGCCCCAGCAGCCACTGGGGACGGGCAGGGGCTGACCCAGGCCCGCTCCTCTGGGGGAAAGCCCCTCCCCCTCCCCGGCCTGGAACACCCCTGAGGGCCCAGGGGAGGGTGTGGGCTCAGGTGGGCCTGACTCAGGCTGGGGAATCCTAACGTGGCTGACGTGCGTGTTGTGTTTAAAAGAATCATTTTGCCCTTAACGCAGAAGGGCAGTTGCTACAAAAGGCCCTCCAGGCACGTCGCCCACAGCACCGACACGTGTAATTACGGTTGACTTGGGCTTGAAAGAAGGGGCGCTGCTGGTGGAGCCCCTCTGGGGGCGCTGATCATAGCAGGGGCCTCTGTGCCAGCCTCATGGCCTCCTGCAGCCCCGCCGCCTGTGACTCAGACAAGAGGTCCCTGAAGGGGGAATCTGGAGGCACCCGGCGAGCCAGCGGGCTGGGCCGGGCCCACCCGTTCCGCCGAGCCAGCTCCTGGGCCAGCGGCCACTCCTCTGCTGGCTCAGGGGGTGGTGGCTGCACCACGCTGTCCCCAGGGCCGGGCCAGGCGCCCGAGGGCACCGGACTCCCGGATGGAACCTCAGGGACACACTGGAGACCCAGGCTCTGTCACTGTAACCTCCCGGCGTAACCAGAGCGGGTTAAGTTCACGCACGCGTTTCCAGGTTCGCGGCTAGAGAGACACGTTGAGGACCCAGCACACCTGTCCTTCCGCCTCTGTCTCAGCCATCACCTGGTCTCAGGTAAACGCCCATGGAACACGGCCGGACTGCATGCCGAAAGGAAAGAGCTTGGTGGGGACGCAGGATCCGGTAGTGGAGACCAGGATGGAGCTTGCTCCAAAACGCACAGAATATCCGTACAGCCCAGGAACCCCTCTTCTGGGCATGTGCCCCAGAGCAGGGACTTGAACAGACACCCGTGTGCCAACGTTCGTGGCGTCGTGACTCCCAACAGCTAAATCATGTAAAATGCCCAAGTGTCCATGGATGGATGAAGGGAGAAAGGGTGGTCCCTCCATACAAGGGAATGTCACTCAGCCCTAAAAGGAGGAAACTCTGACACCTGCTGCAACGTGGACGAGCCTCAAGGACCTTATGCTCGTGGAAAGAAGCCAGGCGCCAGAAGACAGCCACTGGGTGACCTGCTCACAGAAGGATGGACATTCACGGGGCGGGGGGCGGGGGGCAGGGGGCAGAGGCGGGGCTGAGGAGGGGGGAGGCCAGCGTCTAGTGGGGGCGGGGCTTCAGTGGGGGGCGGGGGATGCAGCGGCAGGGGCGGGGCTGAGGAGCGGGAGGCCAGCGTCTACTGGGGGCGGGCTTCAGTCTTCGGAGACGGAGCGTTGCGGAGGATGGACGGGGTGATAAGTGCACAACCGTGCGAATGACTGCACCTAAGGCCACTCAACCGGGCACTTAAAAGTGATGAAGACGTTAAGTTTCACGTTACGTGTATTTGCCACAGTTAAAAAAAACAAACAGCAATCCCACTGCTGGGCATACACACTGAGGAAACCAGAAGGGAAAGAGACACATGTACCCCAATGTTCATCACAGCATTGTTTATAATAGCCAGGACATGGAAGCAACCTAGATGTCCATCAGCAGATGAATGGATAAGAAAGCTGTGGTACATATACACAATGGAGTATTACTCAGCCATTAAAAAGAATACATTTGAATCAGTTCTAATGAGGTGGATGAAACTGGAGCCTATTATACAGAGTGAAGTAAGCCAGAAGGAAAAACATAAATACAGTATACTAACGCATATATATGGAATTTAGAAAGATGGTAACAATAACCCGGTGTACGAGACAGCAAAAGAGACACTGATGTATAGAACAGTCTTATGGACTCTGTGGGAGAGGGAGAGGGTGGGAAGATTTGGGAGAATGGCAATTAAACATGTAAAATATCATGTAGGAAACGAGTTGCCAGTCCAGGTTCGTGCACGATGCTGGATGCTTGGGGCTGGTGCACTGGGACGGCCCAGAGGGATGGTATGGGGAGGGAGGAGGGAGGAGGGTTCAGGATGGGGAACACATGTATACCTGTGGCGGATTCATTTTGATATTTGGCAAAACTAATACAATTATGTAAAGTTTAAAAATAAAATAAAATTAGAAAAAAAAAACATATATATATATATACATATAGGTGTTTATTTTTAAAGGGAAAGGCATGATCTGAGGTCCGGGAACCAGGTCCCGGCTCCGTGCCCCTCCACTGGTCCCTGGGAGCTGCCCTTTGAGGCATGGTGTCATCTCTAAAACGGGCCGTGGGTGACTTCACAGGGTCCCAGAGGACCAAGGAAATGCACACAAGTGCCCCCCGAGCCTGGGCCAGGGCGGGCAATGGGGTGACCCGTGGCTGATTTCCATGAATGGACACTCTTCCCCTGACTCGGTGGGAGGGTGGGGACCCGGGCAGGCCAGGGTCCCGCTGGATGGAGCACAGCTGCGGGCATGAGCGTTAGGCTGAGGTCCCACCCGAGGGGTGGTGGACACTGTGCTTCATGCTGGTCCCCCCTGCCGGGGCCTGGATACCTGGGTGGTGTGACCGGGTGAGATCCCGGCAGAGGCGGGGCCCCGGGGAGCCCCGCCTGCACGTCACACGTCACACGGGGCTGAAAGCAACTCGCCCACTCTTGCTCACTGGCTGGCTGGCGCCACGCCGACCCGAGAGGCTTCTCGCCTCTGCTGTCCACCTGGGTGTCTCGTCCCCGTCTTGCAGCCCTGGAAGCCGGGCTGCCCTGCTTCGGGTCCTGAGCTTGCGTGGCCAGGGCAGAGGCTGGCATGGAGCTCCAAGCACTTTCCCTCCTGAGCCTCCTCCCTGAAGCTCACTGCACTTGGGCGGAAGGAGGCCCTGCCTGGCGATGAGAGGCTGCGTTGGCGTTGGCTGAACACGCGTTTCCACCTGGGTGCTGCTCTAGGGAACATCTCCAGTCCGTAAGGGGGTGAACACGCTTCTGGGTGTTGGCAGGCAGGGCCGCCTGGATGACCGCGAAGGTTGCGCACTGCACGAGGGTCCCCCCTGGGTGGGGCCCCCACCCAGCCTGCACTAGCTCATCTTGCTGGGACCCCCCTCCCCCAAAGGGTGCCTTTTCCAACCTGCTTTGAGGCCGTGGACAACACTGGGGGCCTGTGTGCATTTTCCAAGGGTGAGGGCCCCCTGTCCTCTTCAGATTCTAAAGCGGGATCCCACCCAAGAAGAGGCGAAGAGTCCCCCTACGAGGGAGGCAGGCCCGGCCTAACAATCTCTCAGCCCGTACAGTCCACCTCCCACGCTAAACAGTGAGCACTCGATGGGCATGGATAAAGGGCAGCTGCTGTGGAAAGCTATTTGAAAGTGCCTTCAAAAGTGAAACACAGGGGCTTCCCTGGTGGCCCTGGTTCCCCCTGGAGCCCGTGAGCTGCAACAGGAGAAGTCAGTGCAGTGAGAAGCCCACACACCACAACTACAGAGAGCCCGCACATAGCAACCAAGACCCAGCACAGCCAATAAATAAACATCTTTTAAAAAGAGAGAGAGATACAAAATGTTAAAAAAAAAAAGTGAAACGTACGGGACTCCCCTGGCAGTCCAGTGACCAGGACTCTGCTCCCAGTGCAGGGGCCCAGGTTCGATCCTGGTCAGGGAACGAGGGCCCACACGCTGTAACTGAGTCCGCATGTCACAATTAAGACCCGGCGTGGCCAAATAAATAAAACGTGAGCCACAGAATGACCATACGCCCCAGCGATTACCACCCGGGTCTGTCCCCCGAAGACAGAGAAGAGCGGCTGCGACATGCGTCTGCACACCCTCGTCCAAAGCAGCGTTTCACAAGAGCCAAGTGGTGGAAACACCCTTGTTCAGTCCCTCGGTTGTGTCTGACTCTGCGACCCCATGGACTGCAGCACGCCAGGCCTCCCTGTCCATCACCATCTCCGATGTTTGCTCAAACTCATGTCGATCAAGTCAATGATGCCATCCAACCATCTCATCCTCTGTCGTCCCCTTCTCCTCCCACCTTCAATCTCTCCCAGCATCAGGGTCTTTTCCAATGAGTCAGGTCTTTGCGTCAGGTGGCCAAAAGATTGGAGCTTCAGCTTCAGCATAATCACGCCTTTAGAGACCCTCTTTCCAAATAGAGTCATGCCTAAGGGGCTGGGGGGTCAGGACTGCACATCCTTCTGGAGGACACAGTTTAGCCCCCAGGATCCCGGCTCAGTCACGTCCTCACAAGGTCTCTGGGAATTCTCTGGCTCGGGCACAGCTTTGCGTGCTGACCTGTGCTTGGAGCCATCACGGCCCCCTGTAGAACGACACAGTGTTTGGCCAACTGCTTCCCTGAGAAGCACAGAAGAGAGCAGAACAGATGCCAGGCCCCTGTGAGCACAGGCCAGATCGTCTGCCCCGGCGGGCCCCTCGTTAAAGAGCCAGCCCACTGACAGGCCCTCTGAGGACCCCAGTGCTGGGCACACACTCTTTGTGCCGAAGCCCTTTCACCGGAGAAAGAGACGCTAAAGAAAAAGAAAGAAACTGCAGTTGACATGAGCAATCGGCACATGCCTCTTGGGCTTAAAAAAAGTGAGCTTTCAACACCCCTGGATCTGGTGGTTCCGTCAGGGGTACGAGGGGGCGTCCCTGGCCCCCAGATTGGGTGGTATCTGGCCCGTATCACAGCCCCTACCACCTGTTTGTCTCTCTTGCCACCAAAGCCAGGGCTGAGCCGTGGGGCCACCAAACGCCTCTCGCGGGGGTGGGGGGTGGGGTGGTGGCCGCTGGTGGCTCAGTGGGGCCGGGAGTGCAGACCCTGCAGGTGAGCTGCCTGGCAGAGACCTTGAGGGAAGAACCCTGGTCCCCTGTAGCTCACGTCTCCCCTGAAGCCAAGGGAACCAAGGAAATAGATGTGTGGGGCTGCTCAAGCCTCCTGTTGGCTTGACGTGAGGCCCGGGACCCTGGGGGTCCAGCCCCCCGCTCCCGTCCACCTCTGGGATTCTCTGCAACGGCCACCTGGCCCCTCCATGTTCCCCTGATTTTTTTGAGTATGCAGACCTTAGGAAAAATTGAGGGAGTTCCTTGGTGGTCCAGTGGTTAAGATCCGCCTGCCAGTGCAGGGGACACGGGTTCAATCCCTGATCCCAGAAGATCCCACATGCCTCGGAGCACTCAGCCCGTGCCCACAACTACTGAGCCCTGGCACCCTAGAGCCGGTGCTCCACAGTAAGAGACGCCGCCGCGAGGGAAGCCTGTGTGTGGCGACCAAGGACACCCCTGCTCCCCACAACCGGAGAAGAGCCCACAGAGCAACGGAGACCCAGCGCAGCCACAAGTAAGAAAATTACAAAAAAACGGAGGTGAAATTCACATAAAGTAAAAGTCCCCCTTTGTAATTAGTGGCATTTAGTTCACCCACAGTGCCGTGCTGCCACCCCTCTGGCTGCTTCCAGAACGTTCTCACTGCCCCCAGAGTAAACCCCCAGCCATGAGCTGTCAGACCCACTTCCCCTCCCCCAGCCTCTGGGGGTTGGTTTAGTCGCTCAGTCGTGTCTGACTCTCTGTGACCATGTGGACTGTAGCCTGCCAGGCCCCTCTATCCGTGGGATTCTCCAGGCAAGAATACTAGACTGGGTTGCCATTTCCTTCTCCAGGGGATCTTCCCGACCCAGGGATGGAACCTGGGTTTCCCGCACTGCAGGAGGATTCTTTACTGACTGAGCTACGAGGGAAGCCCTGGCAATCACTACCTTATATGCTTCCTGTCTCCATGGATTTGCTCATCCTGAAACATCTCACACCCATGAAATCATACAGAAGGTGGTCTGGGCGCCTTCTCTCAGCAGCATCACGTCTTCATGGTTCGTCTGCACTGTACCGCTCGTGTCACTGCTTCAGCGCTCGTTCCGCGTGAGGGCTGCTCCACCGCAGGGACCCCCGTGGGCTCTCACGGGAGCCCCGGGCGGCTAGGCCACCTCCCTGGACTCCTGCTCTGCCTCTTTGAGGAGAAGGAAGAAGGGCCAGCATTTGCCGGGCACTGTACCGAAGGCTGGGGGGCAGGAGCCCCCAAATCCTCACTGCACCCGGAAGGCAGGTCCCATCACTGTCTCTGTTCACATACAGGAGCCCACAGGGCCAAGACCACCAGGTTCACACCTACAGGGAGGGGTGCTGGGCCCCTGTGCACAGGTCAGGGAGCCGGGTGGGTGCCTTGCAGGGGGGCAACTCCAGGGCCCTGAGCAGGGGGGCCGGCGGAACCCACGCCCTCCCACCCCTC
>NW_011494652.1:2005859-2008607 GCF_000754665.1 Bison bison bison | reverse complement strand
TCCCCGCCCCCAGGAAAGGCCAGCTGCCACCTCCTGAGAGCGCAAGGGCAGAGCAGCTGGCCCCCAGCCTGGTGACGGGAGCCTGGCGGACACGAGGCTGCACGGCCCAGGGCCTGCTCCCGCACTCAGTTCCCTGGTGAGCACTTGGAGTTTGAGCCTTCCATGTGGCTCGGGGGCCAGGCACCCTGGATTTGGCTCTGACTTCTTGGGCCAGGGAGCCACAGGGGCGGGGCGGGGCAGGACAAAGCAGACGCTGCTTCTCCCACAAGGAGACGAACATGGCAGTTCCTGAGCCCCTTCAAGGGCAGGGCTTCGGGCTGTGCCCCAGATAAAGGAGGAGCCCCCTAGATGAAGCTGGGGAAGGGACTGGGGTGTGGTCTGCTCATCTTCTCCCTCCCTCAGGGGCTCCCAAGCAGTGGGTTCTAGGGGACAGGGTTTGGAAATGTCTGGCTCTGGGTCTGCCCAGCACCCAGCCGATGGGTAGGTTCTTCCATCTCACTGTAATTCTGACGTGGTTTGGGGCAGCGATATCCCCAGATTCTAAAGTGAATAATTTCCTGGTCTCCCTTGAAACTGTTGGGGGACGTGCAGCAGAGTTCTAGCCAAGGAGATGCAGATGCAAATCTGCTAGCAATTCTAGGAAAGTTTGGCTTCTCTAAGATAGGTGCTAATCAGACATTTCCTTTGGCCTTCTTGACTGGAATGTGGATGCTAAGGCTGGACCTTCAGCAGCCATTCTGTGACAACGAGATGATGGCCATGCTAATTCAAGCTACTGGATGCCTGACCTGTTGAACTACTGCTTGTAAGCTCAGGTGGTAAAGAATTTGCCTGAGATGCAAGAGACCTGAGTTCAACCCCTGGAACTCCCTTCTTCCTATCCCAGTGTTTCTTCCTGGAGAATTCCATGGACAGAGGGGCTATACATTCCATGGGGTCCCAAAGAATCAGACATGACTGAGTGACTACTACTTTCCACATACTTTTTGGACTTCCCTGGTGGCTCAGATGGTAAGGAATCTGCCTGCCATGCAGGAGGCCTGGGTTTGATCCCTAGGTCAGGAAGATCCCCTGGAGAAGAAAATGGCTACCCACTCCGGTATTCTTGCCTGGAGAATCCCATGGACAGAGGAGCCTGGCAGGCTACAGTCCACAGGGTCGCAAAGAGTCAGACACGGCTGAGCGACTGACAGTGAACTACAGATTAAAAGATCAAATAACTTTCTATTTGTCTTAAAAGTGCTGTTTAACGTGGTTATCTTTAAAGTGGAAGCCAGTCCCTCACTGAGAAACCTGGTAAGGTGTTGTCCAACTCGGAGGTTCCCCATCCTTATGCCCTTGGGTCCTGGCCTCTGTGACGTCATGCCTGCAGCCCTGATAAGGAGCCAGAAGGATGAATCCCGACCTAGGCCAGCTCTTCAGGAAGGCTGGACTCTTTTGCCTCCTCAGCCAGGAGAGGACACCCAACCCTCCAGGACAGGTGGGGACACGACGTGTAAGCTGGGCCAGTCTGTCTGCATCTCCTTCCCACTCCCCCCAACAGGAAACCCAAGTGATGGCCCCGCGTAGACTCATTCCCATCCCTGCTGCCCCCTGGATGCAGCCGGCTCGGCTGGGCGAGGCACGCCTTAGTGGGCACATTTGCTGAGTGAGTGTCTGGGAGGGACCTGTTTGCAACCTGGTCCAGGAAGCGTGTAGACGGGATGTGTGCCCAGGTGACCCAGTGCCAGGGGAAGGCGATGAAGACATGGAAGGTCAGAGGGGCAGCCTGGCAGGGAAGAGTGGGCACTGCAGACGGAGCCTTGCTGGGGAGAGTGGGGCAGCCTCCAGAGTGAAGGCAAAGCTTGAGCAAGGCCAGAAAGAGTAGGGCCGGGGCAGCCAGGCCCTGCAGAGGCTGGGGATGAGGAGCCTGGGACCTCGTCCCGTGTGTGGCAGGCAAAAGGGGAGGGTTTCCAGGGCAGATGGGGCAGTGGCAGAGTACATAAGGAGGGGGCCCAAGGAAGATGAACAAGGCTAGGACCAGTGCAGTAGACGGTAGGCTGGGAAGGAGGGCAACAGGTGTCCCAAACGGCTTTCTAATCTGAACTCTCTAGCCTCCGCAGCCAGCACACCCTGCCCCCATGTCCCCTGAGCATCCCTCCTTGGAAGCCCCTTGCAGGGGTCTCCCCAACAACACCCGGAATTTACACCTCATAGGATGACAAGTGTCCCCCGAAAGACAGGTCTGTGCCCTAACTGGGAACCTATGAATGTGACCTTATTTGTAAAAAGAGTCTCAGGATGGGATGACCCTGGCTCTAGTGTGGACCCTAAATCTAGTTCAGAAAACTAAGATCATGGCATCTGGTCCCATCACTTCATGGCAAATAGGTGGGGAAACGATGGAAAAAGAGACAGACTTTATTTTCTTGGGCTCCAAAATCACTGCGGATGGTGACTGCAGCCATGAAATTAAAAGACTCTTGCTCCTTGGAAGAAAATCTATGACCAACCTAGACAGCATATTAAAAAGCAAGACATTACTTTGCTAACAAAGGTCCATCTAGTCAAAGTTATAGTTTTTCCAGAAGCCATGTACGGATGTAAGAGTTGGACTATAAAGAAAGCTGAGCACCGAAGAATTGATGCTTTTGAGCTGTGGTGTTGGAGAAGATTGTTGAGAGTCCCTTGGACTGCAAGGAGATCCAACCAGTCCATCCTAAAGGAAATCAGTCCTGAATATTCATTGGAAGGATTGATGCTGAAACT
>NW_011494652.1:1999133-2005727 GCF_000754665.1 Bison bison bison | reverse complement strand
GGCATCACCGACTCGATGGACATGAGTTTGAGCAAACTCCAGGAGATGGTGAAGGACAGGGAAGCCTGGTGTGCTTCAGTCCATGGGGTCACAAAGAGTCGGACATGATGGAGCCGCTGGACTAACTGACTGACTACGGTGGACCCTACATCTAATCACGGATGTACTCAGAGACAGAAGAGGGGACGATGCAGGGGAGGGGCCACGGGAAGATGAGGCAGAGGCTGGAGGGACGTGGCCGCCGAGCCCAGGGACACCAGGAGCTCCAGAAGCTGGGAGAGGCAGGAAGGACACCCCACCCCCTCCCCAAGCTCAGGAAGGCGCCAGCCCTGCCCACACCTGGATTTCAGCCCAGTGAACCTGATTTAGGACTTCCGGGCTCCAGGACTGTGACAGCACAAACGCCTGTGGCTTGCAGGGCCCGGCTGTGGTCGTCTGCGGAGGCAACCCCGAGGCGCTCACACACAGTAACGCCGAATGAAGCGGAGAGACAGGTGCGTGGCTGGGCCGCCTCGGTCCGCGGAGACCCTGCTAGCTCGGGGTTGGGGCTCCCTGGGGAGCAGGGACCGGGCAGCAGGGACCGGGGAGGGGCCGGTGGGTGCACCGGATCCCAGCCCCGGGCCCAGGAGTCCTGGCGTGACTCTCAGGTGAGTTACCTGCTCGGTGGATTTCAAACTCAGAGGGCAGGTGAAGGACTCAGCGATCGCCAAAGTGCTGACTCACTGCGGATTGGCGCCACAGCCCAACGCTCGCTCAGCCATCTGGTCCTGGGGCCAGCCGCCCACGGGCAGGACAGGGACGAACGGAGGTGGGGGAGGGGGGATCAATGAGTCCCCCGATCTCCGCTGGGCTGAGGCCTGTGCTGGGCTGGGGTCCAGAGACACCCCCGTCCCTCGGGACCTGGTGGCCCTGCCTGTGAACACAGCCACCAGGCCCAGACCGCCTCTCCCAGTCTCCCCCGGGAGGCCCAGCTGCAACCAGAGTTGTCAAGGGATCTGTGGCCACAGTCTGCCCCAAGGGACTGGGCCCAGGACACCCAGCAGAGCAGAGCAGCCTGCCCAGGCTTCTCGTGGACAACTGGTGGGGCCTCTGGGCTGGATCAGGAAGGGGCGAGGACAGCGGGCAGCTGGACAGGGCTTTGGGGAAGCCACGCCACCCTATCCCATAAGATGACCACGGTCCTGACCCTGGCCAGTGTTGAGCTGAGACAGAAAGAGGGACCCGGGGTGGCATTTCAAAAGCAAGAGGCAGATGTGAGAGCAGGAAGCCAGGCCACTCTTGTCCCGCGGATGGGCCGTGAGAAGGAGACCCGACAGCCCCTGGGGGCCTGGGGGAAACCGGTCGGCTCCCAGCCCTGCTGCTCGAGGATCGCGGGCTCTCTTCTCTGTGCAGCTGGGGTGGGGAGGTTGACACTGACCCTAATACCCTCTACAGGGCTGCAGGGCGCCCACACGTGGTATCACGTGTGAGAGGTGCTCCACGGAGAGTCTGACACATGGCTCAGAGAGGACCCACCGCTCTGTGATTAGAAACGGGAAGAGTAGCCGATGCCGCGGAGACCTTGAGATGGTTCCATCCACCCCTCTAGAAACACTCCACAGCTCAGGCTTTCATGTCTTAATTGTGGTAAAATACACACAACCTAAAATCGACCACTTGAGCAGTTTTTAAATATTTAGCTCTATTCTGATAAGTGTATATTCACATTCACGTGAAACAGAACTCCCGAATGTTCATCCGGCATAAGGGAGACTCTGCCCGTTAAACGACTCCCCTCCCCTAGCCCCCATTCCCCTCCCTCCTGCTTTCTGTCTCTATGAGTTTCATGGAAATCAACCCTGAATATTCATTGGAGGGACTGATGCTGAAGCTCCAATACTTTGGCTACCTGATGCGAAGAGCGACTCATCAGAAAAGACTGATGCTGGGAAAGACTGAAGGCAGGAGAAGGGGACGACGGAGGATCAGATGGCTGGATGGCATCACCGACTCAATGGACGTGAGTTTGAGCAAGCTCCGGGAGTTGATGATGGGCGGGGAAGCCTGGCGTGCTGCAGTCCATGGGGTCGCAAAGAGTCGGACATGCTTTAGTGACTAAACAACAGCAGGGACCTCCTGTGAGTGGAACTGTACAGGATTCATCCTTTCGGGACTGGCTTTTTTCACTCAGCAGTGTTCTCAGGGTTCATCTCTGTTGCAGCCTGCGCCGGAACCCCTTCCGTCTAAGGCTGAATCCCGGTCCACTGATGAACAGACCACATCTCGTTTACCCGTTCGCCGGTCGGTGGATGCGCTCTCAGGCCAGGGCTGGCTCTTTTTAAGTGTTTATTTATCTGGCTGTCTGGGTCTTAGTTATGACATTTGGGATCTAGTTCCCTGAAGAGGGGTTGAACCCAGGCCCTGCATTGAGAGCATGAGGTCTTAACCAGTAGACCACCAGGGAGGGCCCCAGGGCCGGCTCTTTATTTGAGAACATCTGTCCCTCCCACCCAGCCTGACTGAAGCCTCCACATCTCCATCAGGGACTTGCCTGCTGGTCCCGTGGTTAAGACTGCCTTCCAAAGCAGGGGCCCAGGTTGGATCCCTGTTCAGGGAACTGAAGTCCCACATGCCACAGCGTGTGGCCAATAATGAAAAAAAAAAAAAAAAAAAAAAGTCTCCATCAGCTGAAGGCGAAGGGCAGGAACCAACAACACTTGCCCTGACCAGCTGTCCTCGGCTTCAGCAAGAGAACTGACGTGGGCTGTTCTCAGCCTGGTGGTTCCCCGGCACACCCTCTGACCTGGTCACCTCTGCACCGAGGGGGTGGGCTGGCAGGCTTGAGCGGGCAAGTGTGGGGGTCAGCCGAGGAGCAGCCCCATAGGGCGGCTGTGGACTAAGCTGGAGAGACTGCCGGGTCAGCAGGGGCAAAACGAAACTTTTCTGTAAGTTAATTAATTTATTAATATTAGTATTTTCTGCACCGGGTCTTGGTTGAAGCATGTGGGATCTGGTTCCCTGACCAGGGATGGAACCGGGGCTCCTGCGTTGGGAGAGCGAGTCTCAGCCGCGGGGACCACCTGGGAAAAGCCACCATTTCTGTCTGAAGCCACCCAGTTGGTGACCCTTTGTTACGGCTGCCCCAGGAAGCTCAGGCGGGCTGCACTCAGTCCTCCCCCCGGGGGCCCAGGCCGGGGTGCCCGACCCTCCCCGCTCCTCCAGTGCAGCCAGCAGTTCCCCGAGCAGCTGCTCCCTGCCCCCCCACAATGGCCCAGAAAGACCAGCAAACGCCTTGGAGTTGCCCCCAGAAGACCGTTTCCTGCGCCAGCTGTCCTGTATGATGAGCTCAGAGCAGACACATGAACCCGTGGGCACGTCCAGTGAGCCTGCCAGCGAACCCCCACCCCTGACCCCAGGAGCAGAGGGAGTGGGGTGTCCCTAGGGGGCTTCTCAGGGCCTCGTGGGCTGACTGTTGCTGCAGGATCTGCTGGAAGGGGTCTTCTCAAGGACGACTGACCAATCATGTTTGTAATAATTGGAACCAGATGAGTGGGTGGGTGGGTAGCCAGCGCTGGGCGGCTGGAGGACCCTATCCGGAGCCCTCGAGCAGCCTGGCGGGGGCACTGGCCGAGCTCCCCCAGGGCAGGGGAGAAGGCAGAAGCCAGAAGACGAGGCAGAAGACGAGGACCTGCAGTTCTCGACTCAGCTCAGAGGGAGGCGCGGAGGAACAGGGGCCCGATTTGTAGTTGATGGGAGGCGGTGAGCGGACAAGGACCCCTCCCTGGAAGAAGCCAGAAACAGGCTGGGTGGGAAATGCGCCCTGGCTGCCCCCTCTCAGCCCGGCGTCGAGGGTGATGGGCTGGGTCATGGCCATACTCTCTATGTCTGGGTGGGGGGCAATGGGGGCCTGGGGTTGAGGGTGATGGGCTGGGTCACGGCCATGGGGGAAGGGGGGCACTGAAGGCCCTTAGGTGGACAGTGACAGGCCGGGTCATGGCCACACTCTCCATGTCTGGCCGAGAGGCCCGGGACCATGGTATAGTTCTGTGCCTCAGTTTCCTCATCTGTAAAATGGGGCCACCCCAGTGCCCATCTCAGAGCAGCTGTGGGGAAAGAACGAGGCCCCAGGGGTGGAGCCCTAACGTGGGACCGGCCGGCACCAGCTGCAAGTGGCTTCCCCTTGTTACAGACTGAGCGTGTCTGTCCCCCACGTTCACGTGTTGAAGCCCTCGTCCCCAGGGGGACGGTGTTTGGAGGCAAGGCCTTTGGGAGGTGACTGAGGTCACGGGAGGTCACGTGGATGGAGCCCTGATCTGATGGGTTAGCGCCCTTAGGAGAGAGCACCATGTGAGCACGCAGTGAGCGCCCGCCGGGAGAGGCCCCCAGGGCAAGGGCAGGAGGGGCCTCCCCACGTGAGTCCACAGTGGACAGCGGCCCGGGGCCTCCCGCCTGGCCTGGACCAGCAGCGCAGCCACGGGCTCAGGATGAGGTGGGGCCACCCCCCTCCCCGCCGGACGACTGGGCACCACCTGCCCTAGTGACCTCAGTTTCAGGAGTTTAGGAGCCCTGAGCCAGTAATTGAGGACAGGGACCAAGTGTTTATTTTTTATTCTCCCTTCAAGACCTCAGCCTGCCCTGAGACTGTCCAGCTCTGAGTCCAGAAGGGAGCCCTGGAAGCGCAGGTAGGGGGAGCCCTGGGCCAGGCTGTCACCTCTGCTGTCTCGCCCCTGCCACAGCCTTGCCGGGGCCGCGTCCTCCTGAGCCCTCGGAGACCAAGGGAAGCGCTCAAGCGCAGTCCACAGGCCTTGGGACTGACTGTCTGGCCCGAGGTCCAGAGATGCCATGGGCTTTTTCTGGGATGGGGGTGGGCCCAGGAGGAAGGAGGCGGAAGGGCTGGCGACGCTTCTCCAATGCAGAGGAAAGGCGGTCCAGGTGGGCAGCCCGCTGGGCAGAGGCGGTTAGCGTCGCAGGCCCAGCCCACCTGCTCTGCTGCCTGTCAGGGAGTGTGGCCGCGCCCCCATGGATGGAGCGGCCGTCCAGGGCCACTAATTCGGCTCATCTAGAGTGGCCTGGTGAGGTTGATCACCTTCTCCCCACGTGGGTCACCTTACTGAGCTCCCGTTCCTGGGCTCAGGGCTGTCCCCTGCCTCCACTCACTCCTCCGCTCACCAGCAGCCTGTGCTGGCCCGGGGCCTTGGCCACTGCGGGGCCCCACACCGCCCTCCTGGGCCGCCTCTGCCCCCAGCCCGTGGCAGAGCTGAGTCCCAGCCTCCCAGTCACAGGACCCCCACCCCCACCAGAGTGTGGCCGAGTGTCTGTGTCGACCTTGCAAGCCTGCTGGGGAGACAGGAAGGGATCATGCATGAAACCTGCGCGCGGCAGTTGCTCAAGAAACAGCTACTGTCGTTCCTGGGTGCTTTTTCAGAACACCACAGTCCAACAACAATTCTCCGACTTTGGCACACCAGCCTCCACTAGAACTCAATCCTGAGTCCCTGCAGACCCCACAGGGTCCCACAGATGGCCCCTCTCCAATCTGATATCGCCCATCCAGGCCACACACACTGCACCTCGGACTGGCTGGCTAGGAGCTGGAGGTTCACCTGATCCCCTTATTTGGTTCAGAAATGGCTGTCTGGGGAGGCCTTACAAATAGCTGTGAGAAGAAAAAAAGTGAAAAGCAAAGGAGAAAAGGAAAGCTATAAGCATCTGAATGCAGAGTTCCAAAGAATAGCAAGAAGAGATAAGAAAGCCTTCCTCAGCGATCAATGCAAAGAAACAGAGGAAAACAACAGAATGGGAAAGACTAGAGATCTCTTCAAGAAAACTAGAGATACCAAGGGAACATTTCATGCAAAGATGAGCTCGATAAAGGACAGAAATGGTATGGACCTAACAGAAGCAGAAGATATTAAGAAGAGGTAGCAAGAACACACAGAAGAACTGTACAAAAAAGAGCTTCACAACCCGGATAATCACGATGGTGTGATCACTGACCTAGAGCCAGACATCCTGGAATGTGAAGTCAAGTGGGCCTTAGAAAGCATCACTATGAACAAAGCTAGTGGAGGTGATGGAATTCCAGTTGAGCTATTTCAAATCCCGAAAGATGATGCTGTGAAGGTGCTGCACTCAATATGCCAGCAAATTTGGAAAACTCAGCAGTGGCCACAGGACTGGAAAAGGTCAGTGTTCATTCCAATCCCAAAGAAAGGCAATGCCAAAGAATGCTCAAACTACTGCACAATTGCACTCATCTCACACGCTAGTAAAGTAATGCTCCAAATTCTCCAAGCCAGGCTTCAGCAATATGTGAACCGTGAACTTCCTGATGTTCAAGCTGGTTTTAGAAAAGGCAGAGGAACCAGAGATCAAATTGCCAACATCTGCTGGGTCATGGAAAAAGCAAGAGAGTTCCAGAAAAACATCTATTTCTGCTCTATTGACTATGCCAAAGCCTTTGACTGTGTGGATCACAACAAACTGTGGAAAATTCTGAAAGAGATGGGAATACCAGACCCCCTGACCTGCCTCTTGAGAAATCTGTATGCAGGTCAGGAAGCAACAGTTAGAACTGGACATGGAACAACAGACTGGTTCCAAATAGGAAAAGGA
>NW_011494652.1:1990147-1998611 GCF_000754665.1 Bison bison bison | reverse complement strand
TGGCCACCTCATGAGAAGAGTTGACTCATTGGAAAAGACTCTGATGCTGGGAGGGATTGGGGGCAGGAGGAGAAGGGGACGACAGAGGATGAGATGGCTGAATGGCATCACCGACTTGATGGACGTGAGTCTGAGTGAACTATGGGAATTGGTGATGGACAGGGAGGCCTGGCATGCTGCGATTCATGGGGTCGCAAAGAGTCGGACACGACTGAGGGACTGAACTGAACTGAACTGAACTGAACTCGCTAGAATGGTTCATGGGCATGCATGCATGCTAAGTCGCTTCACTCATGTCTGACTCTTTGCGACTGTATGGGTTGCACCCCGCCAGGCTCCTCTTTCCACGTGACTGTCCAGGCAGGAACACTGGAATGGGTTGCCATGCCCTCCTCCAGGGGATCTTCCTGACCCAGGGATCAAACCTGCGTCTCCTACATCTCCTGCATTACAGGAGGATCCTTTACTGCTGAGCCACCAGGGAAGCCCAGAATGGTTCATAGAACCCACGAAAGTGCTTTACTTACTATAATAAACTACCTGTTTATTATAAAGGACACGACTCAGGAACAGCCAGATGGAAGACAAAGCACGGCAGGGGGTGAGCTTCCACGCCCTCTCGGGGCCCTGCCCCAGCCCTGCTCTGTGAAGGTTCAGTATGTAGGGGGGACACTGAATCACTGGCTGATGGTGACTGACCCCAGTCTCCAGCTTCCCCCTAGCCAGAGGAGGGTCTAGCTGGTGACCAGACCCTATCTTGAAGCCTTCTGGGGTGGCCTCCCCCACCTTGCCCCCCAGAGGCATCTCCTTAGCAGGAGACACAGGTTTGATCCCTGGGTCAGAAAGATTCCCTGGAGGAGGGCATGGCAACCCATTCCACTGTTCCTGCCTGGACGGTCATGTGGAAAGAGGAGCCTGGCGGGCTGCAACCCATAGAGTCGCAAAGAGTTGGACATGAGTGAAGCGACTTAGCACGCATCTCCACAGCTGCCATCTGCCCAGACTCTGCCCGCTTCTGCAGTCTCTCCTTCAGGACGGGCCCCTCTGGGCATGCCATCACTCCACGTTTGGGGTTCTCAGGACCCTGTCCGAGCCCTCCCCAGGGCGGGGCTGTGCAGACCCCTTGCTGGACCAAGCGGGGTCTGCCCAGGGTCTGTCCTCCTCTGCAGCTGGTGCCCCCTTCCTGGGCTGCCCAGTGGAGTGCAGAGCAGGCACCTCTCCTGCCAGCCCGAAGTCCCTCCAGCTGTGGAACCTTCTGGGCAAATCCTGCCTCAGCTGGTTCTACACCTGCCCCATCCCACTGGGGGCCGGGCCGAGGGGCATGCCTGAGTTTTCCCACCTCTCAGCCTTGAGGATGGAACAGACCCACCCAGAAAAGAGAAACGTCCTGGAAATCCCAGCTGGCATAATAACCGACCTGAAAAAGAGCACTTATTCGGGTCTTCCTGGTGCAAATGATCTGCTAGAGGGATGCTTTGTGCTCTGAACGCTTTTTTCCAGTATTTATTTATTTGGCTGCACCCGGTCTGAGCTGCGGCAGGTGGGAGCTTCAACCTCTGCTCCAGCACGTGGGCTCTTAAGTTGCGGATGCGACCTCTTGGTTACGGCATGTGGGATCCAGTTCCCTGATCATAAATTGAACCCCGGCCCCCTGCATTGGGAGCAGAGTCTCAGCCACTGGGCCACCAGGGAGGTCCCCTCCTAATGGTTTAGACGGACAATCAAAATGAAAACGGAGAATTAAAAGCTTTCATCTGGCCCCTGGGAGCCCACATCTGAACTCCACGGCGGGAGAGGGAAGACAAGCTTGTTATGGACTCAGACCAGGGGGCTGGGGGAACTGGACGTGCCTGCTGGCCTCACATGACACAGTGGGCTACGGCCCACTCAGGCCCGGCCCTGGGAGTCAGCCCCTCCGACCAGTAGGGACAGCCCTGGGCAGACGCTCCGGGAGCCCCGTCTTCTTATGCTTTCTCCTCCTGTGGGCAGCAGGCAGGGGGGCGCTCCACAGCATCCAGGTGGGCCGCGTCCCTGCAGCACCCTGGGCGTGGCCTTCAGGAAAGGCCTGCGATGCCACGCCCTGGGTTCTGGGGTCAGGGGTCCTTGTGGGTGAAAAGCGTGTCCTCTAAAGAGGTGTGTCCCACGCTAACCGTGTGAAGAGGCACTTCCCTGGAAACAGGGTCTTGGCAGACGCAGTCAGGTTGGGATGAGGGTGCCAGGGTGGGCCCTAATCCAGTGACTGGCGTCCTTATAAGAGAGGACCTTGGACACTCACACAGGGAAGAAGGTCATGTGACCACAGAGGCAGAGCCTGGTGTGATACAGCCACAGCCCAAGGACACTGAAGCCCAGAAACCCGAAGAGGCAGGAAGGACCCTCCCCCAGAGCCTCTGGCTGAGAAATCTGCACAAACAAACCTTGCTAAACTCTGCTCTCCCAGTTACTCTTTCACCATGGCCTACCCCAAACTCTGTGTCTTGTCAATTCCTTTTTTTTTCTTGCCACGACTGGCATGTGGGATCTGAGTTCCCCAACCACAGATCCAATCCACGCCCGCTGTGTTGGAAGCATGGAGTCTTAGCCACTGGACGGCCAGTAAGTCCCCGTCTTGTCAGTTCTTCCCACAGTCATCGTTTCTTGTCTAAAAGGAATAAAACCTTCCTGCTCCGGTCACTTTTCCAGGTCTTCATTCTCTCGGGAAGACTCCCACGTCCTTGTAAGGATTCCTTATAATCTGTAGGCTTTTCTTATCTTAATCATTGTCAATTTAATGTTCAGAGCCAGCCGGGGCCCCTAGAAGGTGAAGGAAAATTCTCCCTCCCTGATGACTCCAGGGAAGTGAGCCCTCACTTGCTGTTTCTACCTTGTTCAGGGGGTTCTCCCACACCGTGAGCCCCGCTTCATGTGTGCTCCTGAAAATGAGGACTTGATGGCCCAGAAAGATGCCCCATTTACTCAGGACCTGGAACCCTCCCGCCCCGTTGAGCTGCTGGACACCAGGCCACAAGGATGACCCTTGTTGACATTGCAAATCAAGTCCATGGCTGCTATCCCCTGGGAGGAGGGCGGCTGGCTCCTCGCTGGGACACACTCTGCCCGGGGTCACTGTTTGGGGAAGTGGGGCAGCCCACATGGGACCCCCGGACTGCAGAACCTCTGCACAGGGCTGCTTCATTGACGAGGAACAGAGGGGAGTCTCGTACGGCTGACCTTCCAGGAATTCCCTAGAAAATCGCGCCTTTGGAAGGCAGCCCATTTCCATGCATCATTAACAGCAAAACGAACGGGTCAGGACACAGAGCTGCGTTTTCTGCATTATTCTCAGGACATTTTGAAATCCAGGCTCCCTGGCAGGTACAGGCTTCAAAGACCCAGAAGCCCCAGGCCACCTCTCGGCCGAATCTGGCAGGACAGCAAAGCCTGCCCCCTCCTGATGGTGCCTGTACATCACATTCTTAGAATCTGCCTACCGGGACCCCTGGACAGCACATTAAAAAGCAAAGACATTAATTGCTGACAAACGTCTGTCTAGTTAAAGCTATGGTTTCTCCAGTAGTCACGTATGGTTGTGAGAGTTGGATCATAAAGAAGGCTGAGCGCTGGATAATTGATGCTTTTGAACTGTGGTGCTGGAGAAGACTCTTGAGAATCCCTTGGATAGCAAGAAGATCAAACCCGTCAATCCTAAAGGCAATCAACCCAAATCAACCCTGAATATTCACTGGAAGGACTGATGCTGAAACTGAGGCTCCAATACTTTGGCCACTTGACGTGAAGAGCCGACGCATTGGAAAAGACCATGATGCTGGGAAAGATTGAGGGCAGGAGGAGAAGGGGGCGACAGAGGATGAGATGGTTGGATGCCATCACCCACTCGATGGACGTGAGTTTGAGTGAACTCCGGGAGATGGTGAAGGACAGGGAAGCCTGGCGTGCTGCAGTCCACAGGGTCACAGAGAGTTGGACACGACTGAGAGACTGAACAACACTGGGACCCCGGACACAGGCTCAGGGAACTGCACACAGCCTCGGCGGGGGAGACAGTGGACTGTCCATCATCACTAGTGATCAGGACTCCCCTCCTCGATGGAGACATTCATAGGATGCAGGGCGTGGACTCCCAGGTCCCTGCTGAGCCCCTCCCCAAATGTGTCCCTGATTTGGAACCAGTGCCAACAACACTGTGCTTCCCTGTGGCTCAGCGGTAAAGAATCCTCCTGCGGATTCTTTATGTGGGAGACCTGGGTTCGATCCCTGGGTTGGGAAGATCCCCTGGAGGAGGGCATGACATCCCAGGGCAGTATTCTTGCCTGGAGAATCCTGTGGACAGAGGAGCCTGGCGGGCTACAGTCCATAGGGCTGCAAAAGAGTTGGACACGACTGAAGCGGCTGAGCACGCACCCATGCACGCCAACGACATTGCCCAGTTCCTGCCCCGCTGGCTCATGGGGGTCCAGGGATGACCAAGACTGAACCCAAACCCAGGACTTGCATTTTGCTTCCTAAGAGAAGCCTTCGCCCACCAACTGACACAGACCCGCAGCTACAGTGGTGGAAAATATTCTCTGTCTGAAGCGGAAGGACCGCGGTAAGGATGGAGGAGGGAGTCAGTGATGGAAAACGCAGCGTTTGCCCGAGGATGCAGTCCATCCTCTCCTCACCTGCCTGGGGGTGGCCAGCCCACGGGCCCTAAGGCTGCGGGACCTCTTCGTGTCTGGGGGCTGTGATGAAGCTCACGGCCCCACCCACCGCTGGTGCCCACCCCCATTGGCCCCCTCAGCTGGGGGTCTGTGCTGGCTTTTCCCAGAAGGAAGGGGATTTACGAAAACCTACCAGGACCACCCAGCCTGGGCCGAGGGCAAGAGACTGCCTTGGGCTGCAGGGCCCACGGCAGGCACCACCCAGCGGTGGGGCTCCCAGCTGAGCGCGTGAGCACCGCCTCCTGGACGGAACGTGGGCGGAGGCCGGGCGCCAGCACCCAGCCAGGGAGACTTCCAGCTCAGCGTAGCTCCTGTATGTCCCACATCGTGACGAATTTATCGAGTGCTTCAACTCAAAGGCAGCAACTGAGACATGAGTCCCTAAAGCAAACGATGGACTCACAGAGAAGATGGGACGCCTCACTTCGGAGGCCCTGGTCTCCAGGCGCTCTTCCTGGAAGGCAACTCGTCACTTCCCGCCTGGGCCCAGGAGGGTGGCGGCTGCCTCCGGGCAAACACCAGTCACCCTGGGCAGCCCGGGGCCTGTCTCTGGGGGTTCCCGCTGGATGAGCGGCCTGAGAGCGGACGCCCTCATAATGCAAGACGAGCAAGGGGCCGGCCAGGTCCCCGTGGACTGGGCTGTGTCTCCATCGCCCCTGCGGTTAGGACAGGATGCTCTGGGGTCCAGCTGACCTCTGCCTGGACCCCGTTCCAGCCATCTCTGTGTGAGTCGCCTCCAGCTGCTGGAGCATACCTCACGGTCTGGGAGGCTCACACGACAGGAATGTAATTTCTCCCAGCCCTGAAGGACAGAATCTGAGATCATGGTGTTGGCAGAGCAACTTCTTTTCTGTTTTCGGCGTGTGGACGGCCGTTTCCTCCCCGTGTCCTCACAGGGTCGTCCCTGTGTGTGTCTGTGTCCTGACCTCCTCTTCTTATCAGGACCCCAGTCCTGTGGGGTTAGAACCCACTCGAGGGACCTCACTTTATCTTAATCACCTCTTTAAAGGCCCATCTCTAAAGACAGTCACGTCTGAGGTGCTAGGGGTCGGGGCTTCAGTATGTGAATTCAGGGACAGTTCAGCCTGTGACAATCCCAACAAGCCTTTGTTCTTCTGTGGCTGTGCTGTAAGCGTTGTGCGGGATTTAGGCCGCCGAGCAGGCCCTGAACCCGTGTCCCCGCACAGGAGAGAGAACTTCCGTCAGGGAAGGAGGAGAACTGCTCTTTTTCTCCATCTTGCTGGCCCACCCGACCTCCTCTCCTGACCCCGGGGTGCCGGAGGTCATGGCTGCATGACATGGGTGCTCAGGGCAGTGAATCAGGGCACCCTGCCCTTTTAACCATGCACAGAGGAGCCTGGCAGGGTTCAGTCCTCAGGGTCGAAAAAGAGTTGGACACGGTTGAGTGACTAACACGCACACCTGTGACCCTTGGCCAGACACGTGCCCTCGCTGGGGAGCACGTGGGTAAGCCGGACGGCATGAAGGTCCCTTTTGGCTCTACTGCACCTGGGGGACCTGTGTGCTGTCCCTGCACTAGCTCACACCCGCTGCTCACACCAGCACTCTCGGATGAGTAGGAGCTCAGTCCCATGGGAAGTCATTTCTCGTCTCGAGGTGGCAGCTCGTCTCCAAGGAGAGATTCAGGGCCCAGGTGCTGCTGCTCTCCACAGGGGGCTTCTGGGCTTGGGGTCCGTCTGCATCCACGTGGCGGATGGATGGAGGGTCTGGAGGTTGTACCCGGAGCTCCAGCCACAGGATGAGAGCTCGGGCATGCTGGCAAGCCCGACGGCAGAACACGTGCCCCTGGGCAGTGGTGTCAGCTGCATGCCCCAGAGGAAGAGACTGCAGGCCTAGAGGGCAGCAAGCCGTTGTGTGGTAGGGAGGTTAATTTGAAAAAAAAAAAAAAAAAAAGTGTGAAGGAGAACCTGCAACAACCTGGGGACACTGAGGGAATGGGGACTGCTGGGGGCACGAAGTCCTCCATGGGGGTGATGAAGCCCCATGACCTCGGTCTGGGAGGCAAGCCGCCTGTGCTTGTGTGCCCGGGACTCCTGGGTTCCTGGGTGGGGTGGGATGATTTGGGAGAATGGCACTGAAACATGTATAATATCATATAAGAAATGAATCACCAGTCCAGGTTCGATGCATGATACTGGATGCTTGGGGCTGGTGCACTGGGATGACCCAGAGGGATGGTACGGGGAGGGAGGTGGGAGGGGGGTTCAGGATGGGGAGCACGTGTATACCTGTGGTGGATTCATGTTGATGTATGGCAAAACCAATACAATATTGTAAACTAATTAGCCTCCAATTAAAATAAATAAATTTATATTTAAAAGAAAAAAAAAAGGAAAAAAAGAAAATGCCAGGTCTGCACCTGCCCGAAGTCCCTGACCAGTGATCACATGCACCTCCCCGACTCACCAGCCACTTCCAGATGCCCCCCTTTCCTTCCAGGGCCTAAGCTCTGATGGGATCGAGGGGGACTGTCGGTCTGGTCCTCGCCCCCCTGGAACGCTGCTGACGGTTCCAGAGCTTCTTCTCTCCTCTGTCCTGTTCAGATGACAGGTTCCCTAAGAATCCCACTCTGCTGCAAGTGAGAGCTTGGGAGGGTGTGCGTGATCGCGTTTCCTGTTAATTAAGAGTTTATACTGTGGAACATTGAGCAGATATGAGGGAGCGATCCCACGGACCTTCCCAGGGTCCCCCAACCCAGTCCCCCCATCCTTGCTATAGGGTTTGACGTGTGACACCGCTACAATCGGGAACCGACCGCGACACATTATCACTGACTACGAGCTCAGTTTACACGAAGGCCCCCTCTTGCTGTTGCACATTCCACGTACGTGTGTGCACTTAGTCGTGTCCGGCTCTGCGGCCCCGTGGACTGCAGCCCGCTGGGCTCCTCTGCCCACGGGATTTCCCAGGCAAGAACACTGGAGTGGGCTGTCACTTCCTCCTCCAGGGGCTCTTCCTGACCCAGGGATGGAGCTCTGGTGTCCGCATCTCCTGCACTGGCAGGCAGGGTCTCTCCCACCAGCGCCGCCTGGGAAGCCCTTGTGCGTTCTGCGGGTTTTGACAAATGCACACTGTGGTGTGCCCACCGTGCCAGCACCCCACAGGACAGCGGCTGCGCCCCAGGAATTCTCTGTGGTCTGCACAGTCACTCCCCTTTCCCCCAACTCCTGATCCTCTGACTGTCTCCAGAGTTTTGCCTTTTCCAGAATGTCATAGAGCTGGAATTACATACCGTGGAGCCTTTGCAAATTGGCATCTTTCCCTCAGTCAGATGCTTTTAAGGTTCCTCCATGTCTTTTTGTGGCTTGACAGCTCATTTCTTTTTATCACCAAATGACGGTCTACTGAATGGGTGTACCACAGTTTTACTGAAGGACGTCCTGCTCACTTCCGGGTTCTGGCGACTATGATAAAGTTGCTGTAATCCTCACCGTGTTTTTACGAAGCCACAACTGTAAACGTCCCGGCACCACGGCTGTGACTCATACGGTCCTAATGGCTCCCGTATTTCAACTGCTCACCACACAGCAGGCAGGTAGCTTTCCTCCTCCACCCCTCAATTACCACGCGCCTCCTGCAGGCAGGAGTGTCCGAGAGCTGGGGACAGAGCAGCCAACAGGTGCCAGGCTCAGGCGTTACAGATGAAAAGCGACCGAAGCTTCTATCATACGGTGAGTGCCAGGCCTGCCCACCCTCACATCTCCACAGGTCACCCAGAAGTGGGGGGTACTGACAAGTCAGGG
>NW_011494652.1:1982463-1990047 GCF_000754665.1 Bison bison bison | reverse complement strand
TTCCACGCAGAAGCTTCTGGAAGCCTGTTCTGGAGGCGCAGTGGGTGATGGAGCCCGGGATGCATCGGGTCAGCAACCCTGGCTCCAAGGCCTGATATGGCCCTGGGGCGCTGGCTGTGGACAAGCTCCAAGGACAGGCCAGGTGGGGGGCACGCGGGTGGGGGGCCGGCGGTGCTGCAGGCAGGGTGGAAGAGGGGCCCTCGGCCTGCCAACCGTGGCCCCCTGCACCCCGCTCATCGACTGCCCCCCAGGCAAGCAGGAGGCCCCACTCGATCTGTCCCTGGTCAGAGCAGGCACGACCCCCGCCCTGCATTAAGCTCCGACTAATGCCAAGGAAGTTCCCAGGTGGGCCCGCGGCTTCCTGTGGCCGCACAGCTGCCCGGCGACTCCAAGGGGCACAGCGCCACCCTGGACCGCACAGAGGCTGGTGTCAGGCTGACTGTGCTCCCGGGATGGGCGGAGGGGGGAACGCTCAGCACACGCCCCCTTTCCCCGGTGGAGACACTAAGGCCCGCAGACTTGGGTGCAGGGCCGGGGCCTGAGTCACGGCCATTGTTTGAACATCTCTCCCTTCAAATCGACAGACTTGGCAAACATGTTAAATACCAATCGAGACGAAATGCCACCGGGAACTCGATCGTCCTTCGTCTTTCAAGCACAGGAATGCCACGTGGAGCTAGGGCACGAGGTGACACCACGGAAGGGCCCTGGGTCCCCTGTCTCTGGCACTCACATCGCTGGGCCCCAGGTGGTCTCTCCCCAGAAAGTGAGAAAGCACCTCTGCCAACCCCCATGCTTGCCCAAACAGTGAACAACAGGACAAAGAGTAGACACCTGGAGAAACAGTAGACAGTTGGATGCACTAATATAACAAAAAAAGAGTCATGACGCAGAAGGGTCCTCTCTCTTCTTCCCTCAGACCTCTCCCACTGAAGCCCCCAGGGCTGAACACCTCATGGGCAGAACCTATGGCAGCCTTTGGAGAAATTCTGGGATTTCTGACCTCAGCTGCAACAAGCCATCAAGACAGAAATTTACAATTACCTTTACAACATCTTCAAAAAACTATGAAATGGTTCAGGGTAAATCTGGCCAGAGGTGTGCACCCCTGCACACTGAAAACTGTAACACACTGCAGAGAGGCGCGACAGACTTGACTGCAAGGAGTAATTTCCCACAACCGTATCGTCAAGATTGTCTTCACATGTCAGTGCTCCCCAGCTTGATCTGTCAAAATCCCAGCAGGGTTTTTACAGGAAATGATGATCTGATGGCTAAATTCACACAGAAATGCGAAGTATCGAGGATAGCCAAGACACCTGTGAAAAAGAAGAGCTGGAGAACTAACGAAACCTGATTTGGAGAGTTACTGTGGAGAGGCAGTAATCGAGACGGTGGTCTAAGGCGGATATTTGGAAGCTGGAACAGTAGAGCGCTTGGAGGTGCGCACACACGTACATGTGGACGTCTGGCCTCTGACGAAGCTTGAAGTCGTGTCCCAGCTTTCATTTCTGCTGCTGGTACACTGTACCTTTTTCCCTTCTTTCTTTTCTGGGTTAGTCTGGCTAGAGGTTTATCAATTTTATTGATGTCCTCAAAGAACCAGCTTTTGCATCATTTTTTTTCCTTATCATCTTTCTATTTTCTATTTCATTGATTGCTGTAATTTTCACTATTTCCTTTCTTCTGCTTCAGTTCAGTTCAGTTCAGTCGCTCAGTCGTGTCTGACTCTTTGCGACCCCATGAATCGCAGCACGCCAGGCCTCCCTGTCCATCACCAACTCCCAGATTTCGCTCAGACTCACGTCCGTCTTCTTCTGCTTACTTGGGTTTAATTTGCTTTTTCTTCTAGCTTCTAAGAGTAGAAGCTGAGGTCACTGATTTGAGGGCTTTGTCCTTTTCTGATAGAGGTATTTTCTGCTCTAAATGTCTCATGAAGAACTGCCTTAGTGGCACCCCACAAGTGCTGATGTGTTGTGTGTCCATTTTCATTCAGCTCGAACACCTTCTAATTTCCCATTGGATTTCTACTTTGACCCATGCATTATTTAGAACAATATAGTTCAGTTTCCACGTATTCAGGGATTTTATAGACATCTTTCTCTTACTTGATTCTTAACGTGATTCCCTTGTGGCTAGGGAGCACATTTGTAAGGCTTGAATAATTCTGCATTTATTGACACTTGGTTTATGAACCAGAATATGGTTTATCTGATAACTGTTACAAGTGCACTTGAAAAGCATCCAGAGGTCTATACATGTCAGGTAAGTTCGTTAATTGATGTTGTTCGAATTTTCTATCCACTGACTTCCTGTCTACTTGTTCTACTGGTTACTGAAAGAGGGGTACAGAAATAATCTGATTATAATTGTGGGTTTTTTCTATTTCTCCTTGTGTTTTTGTTGCCTGTATTTTGAAGCTCTTTGCTAGGTACTTCAGGTTCTTATATCCTTCTACAGAACTGATCTTTCTGTCATTACGAAACAACCTTCTATAACTCTCTTGGCAACCTTTGCTCTGAAATCTGCTTTGGTACTAGTCTAGCCACCCTGTTTTCCTTTTGATTACTGTTAACATGGTATATTCTTTCCATCCTCCTCCTTTGAACACATTTGCGTCTTCATAATTTGAGTGTGTGCCTTGGAGGCAAGCATCTTGCTGTTTCATCCAACTGGATGATTCTGCCTTTTAATTGGGGGTATTTATACCATTTACATTTAATGGGGTTGTTGACATGACTAGGTTGAGCTCTGTCTTATTTCCATTTATTTTTATTTGTCTGGTGTGTGCCCCCTCCCTCTTTTTCTGCCTTCTCTTGAGAATTTTTTTATGATTCCATTTCCTATCTTCTGTGAGCTCATGAGCTATGATTTGGCAATTTTAGCGGTTGCCTTAGGGCTTATGGTGTATATCCTTCACATATAATCAAGTGATGTTTTCTGAATTCACAAACAGGACAAGAATCTCTTTGCTCCTCTCCTCCCAGCCTCTTTGGTAGCCTATTGGCAGCATACACATACCCTTTCCATGTTGTAACTCAAAAGTACATGGTTATCATTTCTGTTTAACACCCAAGGCTTTCAAAGGGATTGACATAATAAAGTTTACTCAGTTGTGCCTGACTCTTTGCAACCCCATGGACTGTAGCCTGCCAGACTCCTCTGTCCATGGAATTCTCCAGGCAAGTATACCGGAGTGGGTAGCCATTCACTTCTCTAGGGGATCATCTTGACCCAGGGATGGCACCCGGGTCTCCTGCACTGCAGGCAGATTCTTTCCCGTCTGAGCCACCAGGGAAGCCCTGAATAATAAGACAATCTCTCCGCATGTTCATGCAGGTACCATTTCTGGCGCCTCTCGGGCCTCTGAGTATTTCCATCTGCTGTCATTCTCCTTTTACCTGAAAAACGTCCTTTAACATTTCTTATAGAGCGGTCTGCTGGTGATGGAGTATCGCAGCTCTTCTATTTTGAAGAAGTCTTGTTTTTGAAATAGCTATTTTTTCTTCCCTTTCAATGCTTCAAAGACGTCACTCCGCTGTCTTCTTACTCGATTTGTTCCTGAAGATGTATCTGCTGCCATGTATGTCTTTATTCCTTCATGTAATGTAGCTTTCCCCCCTTTCTGGTGGCTTTTAAGATTTTTATCTTTATCCTTGGTTTTGAGCAATTTGAAAACTACATGCTTTGGTTTATGTTTTTTTCCCAATGTGTCTTGAGCTTGGGAGTCATAGAGCTTCTTGGTTCTGGGAGTTCACAGACCACTTCGAATTTGGGAACATCAAATTTCTATCAATATGTCTTCAAATATTCTCTTTGTTCTTCTTCCTCTCCTCACCTCAGTCCCCTCTGCGTATGTGTCAGGCTGTCTGCAGCTGCTCTACAGCTCGCTGAAACTGTTTTTGTTTTTTTTTAATGACACTTCTTTTTCTCTATGTGTTTCCTTTGAATCGTTTCCAATCCTACTTCTGCAAGCTCACTCTTCTTTTCTTCTGCAGCCTCCGATCTGCCCCAAATCCCACCCTGTGTATTTTTCATCTCAGATACCGACTGCTGTTCACCCCTAGAAGTTTGAGTTTTACATTTAAAACAATTTTACTTGTAAAATGCACATAACATAAAATCTGTCATCTTACACATTTTTAAGTGTACAGTTCAATGACTTAAAAGAAGAAGTCTCTTTGAGACCCCATGGACTATACAGTCCATGGAATACTGGGCTCTCCAGGCCAGAATACTGGAGTGGGTAGCCTTTCCCTTCTCCAGGGGATCTTCCCAACCTTGGGACTGAACCCAGATCTCCCGCCTTGCAGGCAGATTCTTTACCAGCTGAGCCACCATGGAAGGCCTTGAGTTTTAAATTTACAATTTTTACTTGTGGTAAAATGCATAGAACATAAAATCTGTCATTTTACACATTTTTAAGTGTACAGTTTAATGACTTACAAAAAGAGTCCATGTTTCTGTTAATGTTTACAGCATGTGGAATAGAGTTACGATGATTCTTTATTACCTTTGCCTGTGGATTCTAATATTTGCATCCATCCCTGGTCAGTTTTGACTAACTGAACTTTTCCCTCACCACTGGTGGTGTTTTCCTACCCTTTGCGTGTCTGGGAATTTCCAAATGGATGCCAGACACTGCAAATTTCACTTTATGGGTGCTGGATATTTTTGTAGTCTTACAGACATTCCTGAGCTTTGTTCTGGGTGTGGCTAAATAACCCAGAAAGAGTTTGATTCTTTCAGGTTTTGGTTTTAAGATCTGGTGGAGGAGATGGGGGAAGAAAAGCTATGACCAATCTAGACAGCATATTAAAAAGCAGAGACATTACTTTGCCAGCAAAGGTCCATCTAGTCAAAGCTATGGTTTTTCCAGTAGTCATGTATGGATGTGAGAGTTGGACCATAAAGAAAGCTGAGCACTAAAGAACTGATGCTTTTGAACTGTGGTGTTGGAGAAGACTCTTGAAAGTCCCTTGGACTGCAAGGAGATCAAACCAGTGAATCTTCAAGGAAATCAGTCCTGAATATTCATTGGAAGGACTGATGCTGAAACTTCAATACTCTGGCCAACTGATGTGAAGAACTGACTCATTGGAAAAGACCCTGATGCTGGGAAAGATTGAAGGCAGGAGGAAAAGGGGACGACAGAGGATGAGATAGTTGGATGGCATCACCAACTCGATGGACATTGAGTTTGAGTAAACTCCGGGAGTTGGTGACGGACAGGGAGGCCTATTGTGCTGCAGTCCATGGGGTCGCAAAGAGTCAGACACGACTGAGCAACTGAACTGGCTGGCTGACTGGGGGAGATCTGAGCTATGATTAATTCAAGGCTAATTCTTCTCCAGTATGGAAGCGAGACCCTTCTGAGGATTCTTTGCGATGCTCCGTGAATTCAGCCTGCTGGGCGGGAAGAGGTACTTTCCACCTTCCCCCGTCCTGAGAGAGCTCGAGATTCTGGTTCTCTAACCCTTCGGGTGATACTCTCTCCAGCTTCTCACAGTTTCCTCCCACACATCTGCTGATCACAGCTCTGCTGAACTCTCCACGGTGGCCCTTCTGGAATTCTATCCTGCCCGCACCACCTGCCATGATCCCCCCGGCTCTCAGCTCCATTTCTTCTACTTGTCCGCCTCCGGCCTCTGCTGGGGTTCTCACTACCCGAGGAAGCCGCGCAGTCAGAGGGCTCATCTCATAACAGGACAGGGCCCTGTGGGGTCTTCCCAGGGCAGACTGGCCCTGCCTCCATGCCCTCCCCCTGCAGGAAAACTTTAGCCACAGAAGAAATTGAACCAGAGGTGGGACTTCCCTGGTGGCCCAGTGGCTAAGACTCCACCCTCATAATTCAGGGGGCCAGCCTTCGATCCCTGGTCAGGCATAGATCCCATACGCCGTAACTAAAGATCCTGTATGCCAGAGCTAAGGCCTAGTACAGCCAAATAAATAAATAAAGATAAATATTAAGGAAAAAAAAAACACAGGACAGGTGGAGCTGGAGGATCAGAGAGGGAGAGATAATGGAAAAAGAAAAAAGCTTAAAAAAAAAAAAGAGGATAAATCTAATCCGAGAGATGAAAAAAAAAAAAAGCAGAGACAAAGGAAAGCAGTCAAACAAGACAAAATAACAGGCAACCTCCGGGAGGGCTCATGCCAAGGGGCATCTCTCAGAACCGCTTCTGCCAGCGCCCCCGGCCCTGTGGTCAGCCACTGCTGACCCACACTTCCGTAGGAGACCCTCTAACAGCAGCAGGAGGCACAAGCTTGGTCCCTGGTCCAAGGTCCCGCGTGCGTCAGGGCAGCTAAGCCCACGCACCACAGCTAGAGAAGCCCGCACGCCGTGGCGGAGCCCGCACGCTCTTGAGCCCGTGCTCTGAAACAAGAAGCCCTAAGGCCTCAAAACAGAAGCCCGTATGCTGCGACTAGGCACATCCTGCATGCGGCAACACAGACCCAGGGCAGCCAGAATACAGGTAAATAAAAGATTAAAGGAAGCCAGAACAGCAAAGGTTTAGCCATCAAACAAAGTCAAGGAACTTCAGTTCTTCCCCAAGGGCTACGGACGATATTCTGAACCACGTCCTTGGAGCTGTTTTGCAGATACTGAAACCCCCCAGCAGGTGGAAGAAGTTAACTACATGGCAACCAGACTGTAGTCACAACATAAGCTGCCAGAATTCCGAGAACTAGCCTTAAGGAAATGGGAAAAAACTGACCCTGGAACTGAAGAATAACTGTGCTTAAAACAACCAAGATGACGCCGATCAGACCACACACGACCACACATGCTGCACGGAGCCCCCTCCTCCCATCTGTGCGCCCCAGAAAGTCCCCTTTAGAGCTCTGATCAGCAGGGGGAAGCTGGTCTCTGGGACACGAGTCCAGCTCCTCCCCAGGACTGCCCACTTCCTCAAAACAGCTGTCTTTCCTTCTACTCACCACTTGCTTCTCAGTATCGGGGTACTGAGCCACGAGCAGCCAAACCTGAGTTTGGTAACCATCTCTCTTGTTTCTCATCTTTCAGGGATCAGTCATTTGTTGTCTGACGCCGAACCTTAAATCTGTTGTTTCCTGTACTGTCTGAGCTTTGGTTGCTGCTTGTGGAAGGGTGCATCCAGCCTCTGTTTTCCCATCACGGCCACAATAGAAATAGCCGTAGCAGTAGGCATTGCTACCATCTTTTTAAAATTTCGAAGTTTCTTTTTTTGAAAACTGCAGACATAAGCAGAAGCGGAGTGCCATGGGAAATCCCGTCATCCTTCCGAAACTTCCACCATCATCTGTTTCATGGCATTATTCGTACACAGCAAAACCACACTTCCCTGCCTTGAATCCACAATACCTCGCTTCTCACTGTGTGGTGAGCAGCTGACCCCCCAGGGGAGTGGACAAGTGATGTTGCTATCCGTCCCAACAGTGTGACTGTTCACCTCCTGACCCCAGCCCGGGCTGAGAAGACCCTCACCAGCCCCCTGCCCCAGGCTCCCTGCAGGGTGAGGTGGTGCTCGCAGTTCAAATGCCAGAATGAACACTGAGACTATCCACCCGGGCTCATTCTGGGGTCCTCGGTCACTAGTGACG
>NW_011494652.1:1977806-1982363 GCF_000754665.1 Bison bison bison | reverse complement strand
TGATCCCTCGGTCGGGAACATCCCCTAGAGAAGAGAATGGCTACCCACTCCAGCATTCTTGCCTGGAAAATCCCATGGGCAGAGGAGTCTGGAGGGCTACAGTCCATGGGGTCGCAAAGTCCACAGGGACATGACTGAGTGACTCACACTTTCACTGGTCTCTCTGAGAACCTGAGCCTTCCCCAGCCCCCTCCCCCACCAGTAGGCAGAGAGCGGGCACCTTGCCGCGACAGTGTCTCATAGATGCTGTGCGGTGTGACGCTGGCCACTAACAAGTCAGTCATTAAGTCTCCATCACAACCACTTAGCAATCTCCTTCCTCCCTGTTTCCTGTTTGGGGCCCTCTGGATGCATCAGTCTGAATAATTGATATGAACAGGAAAGCCTCAAGCTTTTGAAGTGGCTCATTAGTTACCTGGACAGAAGGAAGACTCTGCTCGGCCACACACCTGCCCACCACGATCAAAGCAGCCTGCCTGGCTTGATCGGTTCCTCTGTTCGCAGGATGCAGGGTCCCCTTCACTGAGGCACAGGCTGCTGAATCCCAGAGAGCCCCCTGCACCCCTCCCCCTGGTCCCTGGAAGGGGGCTGCCCTTCCAACTTACTCCAGGCACACTCAGCCATGACCGATGAAACGGTGGTCTGCAGAGCATCTGTTGTTGGGCTGCTGCAATAGGCTGAATTCTGTGCCCCCCAAATACATGTGTTAAAGTGTTGACCGCCCCCGTCCCCCAGTACTTCAGAATGTGACTGTATTTGGAAATTGAACCTTTGAGGAGGTAACAGTGGAGCTGGCTGGGTGGGCCCTAATCCAACCTGACTGGTGTCCTTACCAGATGGGGGAAGTGGGGCACTCTGAGAGATCCCAGGATGCACACAGAGAGATGGCTGGGTGAAGAGCGTAACCATGTGCAAGGCCAGGAGAGAGGCCCTTACGGCCTGCAAACTGTGAGAACGTGGATTTCTGTGGTTTAAGCCCCTCAGTCGTGGTGTCTGACCATAGCACTTGGAGCTAAGACAGGTGTGAAGCCCAGTGCTGGCTGAAGGGCTGGTCAGGAGGCTACATATGCCGGGTGTGTGCCTTCTAACTCAAGCAGCGTAAAGTGGACGTGCCTAATCCAGACCAAAACACACTGAGGAGACAGGGCACAGAAGAGTGAGTAATGACCCTCGAAGGGAGATGTTCAGGCAGTTAGTTCACAGTCAGCTGCAGGCTGGGGGTGCATTCACAGAGGGCCAGGAGGCCAGGGCAAGGGGTCAGAGTGCGACCTCCATCCTGGTGGGGTGGTTTCTCCTAAGGGGTCAGAGGAGAGCTCCTAACAGGAGAATCTGGAAATCTGCTTCCAGCAGTCATGTACGGATGTGAGAGCTGGACCATAAAGAAACCTGAGTGCCGAAGGATTGATGCTTTTGAACCGCGGTGTTGGAGAAGATTTTTGAGAGTCCCTTGGACTGCAAGGAGATCCAACCAATCCATCCTAAAGGAAATCAACCCTGAATATTCACTGGAAGGACTGATGCTGAAGCTGAAGCTCCAATACTTTGACCACCTGATGTGAAGAACTGACTCATTGGAAAAGACCCTGATGCTGGGAAAGATTGAAGGCAGGAGGAGAAGGGGACGACAGAGGATGAGATGGTTGGATGGCATCACTGATGCGATGGATATGAGTTTGAACAAACTCTGAGAGCCGGTGAAGGACAGGGAAGCTTGGCGTGCTGCAGTCCATGGGGTCACAAACAGCTGGACTCGCCTGAGCGGCTGCCTAACAACAGTGGTCAACGGCAGCTGCCACCTCTTAGCCCGAGACAGTCACCAGGCTGGAGCTGGGGACCCCGCGAGGGGAGGAGCTGTCTCTAGCCCCGGGATGGATCCTGACTTTCTCTTTGGAAACATTCCACACAGGGACTCCCCTGGTGGTCCAGCAGCTAAGACTCTGTGCTCTCAACGCTAGGGGCCCAGGTTCGACCCTGGTCAGGGAACTACATCTCACGTGCCGCAACTAAAGATCCGCCTTGCCGCCAGGAAGATCGAGGATCCCACGTGCCACACCTGAGACCTGGCACGGCCCAACAGAAAACAAAGAAAACAACAACGAAGATGCATCCTGTCCACGAGCTTAACAATATCAGGAAAAGGCAGTGCCGTGAAAGAAACACTGACAGCTAAGTTCCCTTCCCCATCTCAGACCTCTGAAAAGTCCTTGTGGCAGGTCCTCAGCTTCACACCCTAGACAAAGCAATAAAAGTGATCCCAGGGAAGAGTCCAATGGTCTCTTGGAGGCGGCTGAAATTCTCAGGGCTCCGTGGAGCTGGGGAACACCTTATTCTGGGTAGAACCTCTGGCTGGAGGGAAAGGGCTTGAATTTCCCCAAAGCCAGCCTGCAGGGGAAGACAGCCCCCTGTTCCTGCTGGAGAATGGATCCTCCCAGCACCTCCTCCCCTGTGTGGGCAGCACACTGCTGCCGGGCTGCCCACTTCTTCCGGGAGGAGAGGGGTTTGTTCTTTTCGGGAAAGCAATGAATAAACGGCAGAATGAAGCGGTCTGGGTGTGGTTCATGGGTGTGCAGCGTTGGTCGGGAGGCAGTTAGGCAGGGCAACCACGGTTGGTTTGTAAGGCGTGGCCTCTGAGGCTTTCGTTTTTGGCACGAGCCTCATTGCAGAGCATCCTTCCTTCCTTCCTTCCTTCCTGGGGCCTCATGCCTTGGTACCCCCACTCCAGCTAGTTACCAGATGCCTGGGAAGCCCGGCTGTGAGTTCAGAGTGCAGCTGGGGGGTGAGCGACAGAGTCACTGCCGAGCCACGGCTCCCATCCCCCGAGGAAGCTCTACGCCCCCCCTCTGCCCTTTCTCCAGCTTTGGGCACAGCGGGCTGGGCCCCTACTGCCTCCTCTCACCCTAGGGCAAAGGCACCAGGGGAAAGTGAGTCCAGCTCTGAGGTCCCTGCCCTCCAAGCAGACCTCGGTGCTGAGGGAGGGTGTGCAGGGCTAAGAGGCTGAGCCTCCATGGTGGATGGCTGTGGGGGTCCTAGGCAGTGGGGCTGGGGAGCTGTGACCACAGGGTCCGAGGTGGTGGTGACACCGAGCCGGACTCTGGGGCTCCTGGGCATGGAAGCTTTTCCATGGTCCCCGATTCTTGTTTGTAGGAAACAGGCTTCATTCACCTTCGTGACCTTCCCAGAGTTCCAATGGGTAAGTTCAAACAGCTGCTAATCAGAGAAGGGACGGGGATGCAGAGACGGAGAAGCAGCCAATAAGCAACAGTGTAGACTTGGTTCTTCCTCAGGAAACACACAAAACTATACTGTGAGGGCTCTCAGATGGTAAGGAATCTGCCTGCCATGGAGGGGACCTGGGTGCGATCCCTGGGTTGGGAAGATCCCCTGGAGGAGGGCATGGCAACCCATTCCAGTATCCTTGCCTGGAGAATCCCACGGTCAGAGGAGCCTGGTGGGCTACAGTCCATAGGGTGACAAAGAATCGGACACGACTGAGCAACTAACATTAACCGAACTAAAACCACCGACAAATGGGAGATGTCAGCATCCTTCATTCCAGAGAAGCACAAGTGAAAGTGAAGGTCGCTCAGTCGTGTCCGACTCTCTGCGACCCCATGGACTGTCTCCAGGCCGGAATACTGCAGTGGGTAGGTATCCTTTCCCTTCTCCAGGGGATCGAACCCAGGTCTCCCACATTGCAGGCGGAGTCTTTACCAGGGAAGCCCAAGAACACTGGAGTGGGTGGCCTATCCCTTCTCCAGCAGAGACCCAGGAATCGAACCAGGGTCTCCTGCATTGCAGGCAGATTCTTTACCAGCTGAGCTATCATTCCAGAGAAGGTTGCAGTTTAAAAACCTGTTTATCAAGAGACCACCTGAGGCCAGAGTAACCGAGTGCAAGCCCTGAACACTCGCCGATCCTTACCGGCAACCGCACCCCTGAGCCACCGCTAAGGGCTCACCGAATCCCCCAGGGTGAAGACACAGTTTTGAGGCACAAGCCCACTCTGTCCTCTTCGCCTGGCAACGCAACAAACTTATTCTTTTCTATTTCATCCAAACTCTGTCTCTGAGATCTGATTCGGTGCTGGTGCACAGAGGCTGCGTTTTTGGCTTCAGTGGGGCTGGGGAGCCACAGCTGTGAGGGTCCTGAATGGTGGGACTCGGGAGCTGTGCCTGGGAAGTCAGTCTGCCTGGCCCCAGTGTGGAGAGGCAGGATCTGGACCCCTGTGAAGGGGCTGGAGCGAACTCCCGGGTCCCTGCCTCGGGCCGGGGTGGAAGGTGGGCTGACATAGGGATGAGGCCCCAGGAGGAAGAAGAGGCTGCAGGTGGTGGAGATGGGTGCCCGAGCTCTGTTCACCCAGGGGCTCCCAAGCTCCCTCCCTTCAGCTTTACTTCCCTGGCTTCCCCACAAGGTCCTGGACATGGTCAGTGTTGGGGACAGCCGTCTCTGGCAGTGGGAACACCCACATGACCCAGTCCTGGCCAATCAGAGCTTCCATTTTCCAGGCCACCATGGCTGGTGTCGGGATGGTCGTGTGATCCAAAGCAGACCCATCAG
>NW_011494652.1:1951591-1977660 GCF_000754665.1 Bison bison bison | reverse complement strand
CGCCACTCTGCGCCCAGCCGTGCATCTGAGGATCCACCCCTGACTGTTCAGTCACTTGCACGTTAGCTGGCGGTTAAGCCTCAGCTATTCAGCTGGACCATACAAACTGCCGCTTTTTGTTTTTTGACCTAAAAAAGGGCAGCCTTGACGGGGAGAAGGGGCTTGTGTCACTGGAAGCTGAAAGGACCCAGAAGAAAAGTGGATCAGCTGGCTGCTCTGCTGAGCTGCGTCGCCTGGCCCTTTGAAGCCCTTCCTTCCTTTAAATCTTACGGGCCTCGCGAGGGGCACAGCGCACTCCTGTCCTTGGTCAGGAGTTGAAACAACTTTATTTCAAATTCCTGGTGGCAGAACTTCAGGCCCCAGTGCCTCCCTGGGGTCTGCTCCCCAGGCGGCCCTGACCCAGAGGGGGGCTGCCTGGTTCTCCTTAGAAGCTGGGGTCAAGGGTGCCCCTGAGTCCGCTTCTGGGGATCCGTGGCTGGGGTCTCATCACCAGCCGCCCCATGGAGGCCTTACCCGGGAGCAGCCTGCCTCTCTGTGGGCAGGGCTGGCACTCGGTCTGTTCCGCAGAAAGCTTGGGCCCAGCATGAGACAGTGCCAAGCCCTCCCAAGGCCACTTCAGCTGGGCCGGCTTCTTGAGAGGGAGCACTGTCAGGGCTTGTCTCAACCAAGGGGCTGCAGAACTTGGGGAGCCCTGGAGTGGGGAGCAGGGCTCTCAAGGCACCCAGAAACTCGTGCCCACTTACCCCCAGGGCCCCCCCCATCCACTGGGACCTCAAATGTACTTCCTTTTTGGAGCTATCAGTGTGGTTCCAGGGACACAGAGCCTACTTGTCATACAACCGAAGATGTAGGTGCCAAGCGACGGGGTAACGGCGGAGGGAGAGTGAGGGAGAATAAGACAAGGAGACCCCCCCAACCTGGTGTGCACCCCACAGCTTTCTAGTTCTGCTCACAGAGAAGACACACAGGTGGCTAACAAGCACAGCATCATGGATCGTAAGAGAAATGCAAGTTAAAACCACGAGACACCTCTGCACATCTCAGAAGGTTTTGAATGAACAAGATCAACCTCACCAAGCAGCGGTGAGGGCGTGGAGGAACCGGAACTCATACAGGCAGGCAGGAACTCGGCAGGGCCACTGGAAGACAGGGTGGCAATTTCTTTGAACATTTATCTATTAATAGCACGTGACCTGGCCCTTCCCTGAGAAGAGACACAAAAACAGTTTTTCCGAGAGGCACAACAACACACGTCTGCACAAAGACTTTAATGTGAATATTCATAGCACTGCTAAGAGTCAGACGCCCATCAGCAGGTGAGTGGACAGCCACGTAAGTGGTTCATCCTAGAGGGGACCCTCACTCAGAAACCCGGGGGGAGGAATGGACCTCAGTCAGAAACAAGGGGAAGGGGACGGTCGTCACATGCAAATCTTGAAATAATTATGCTGAGTGAAAGGAACCAAAAAAAAGAGCACAGACAGTGTGATTCCATTTATGTAAAATTCCAGAAAAAGCAAATTACTCTGCCGCAGCAGCCAGCTGAGCGATGGTGGCCGGCAGGAGGTGGGGTTGCGCGGGGCCACGGGAAACTTCTGGAGTGGTAGATGTGTTGATCACCCTGACCTTGGTGATGGTTTCAGCTGCGTACGCATATGTCAAAACACGAAGCATGTGAAGTTTAGAGATGTCCATTAAAGCTCAATGAAGCTCTCTGGAAACAGAAACCAAAGCATCCTATGGCAGCAGATCGCGAGGGAGGCGGCCCCACGTAGGGACATGGCGTGCAGCAGGAAGAAAATACCCAAGAGTGTGACCAAGACAGGAGCGCGACCTCGCATGGGCGCCTCCGACCTCAACCAGACCGAGTTTCCAAGTTCTGGGAGCTGGTGTCTGAAGCTGTGCCCCTGCCAGCCCCACGGCTCCTGGGGTGAGGACAGGAAGTGGGTCCCTAACTGACTCCTGCCCCAAACCCCACGAATTCAGGGAAGACCATCGTATCTTCTGTCATAGCGCCTGCAAAGCGCGTCTCACGCTGAGGATTTGGGGGCACCCCTCCCCCCGTGACAGTGAGGGCTGCCCCTCCCCCTGTGCCAGGGCCTGGGCCGGGATCAGCCATGGCCAGGCAGAGCCCTGCTCTCCGAACCCTCCTGGGCCTGACCCCCGATGCCAGGCTCTCTCCAACACACACAGCAGAGCCCAGAAGCCCCCAGGGCAGTGGGAGTTCCCACCTGCTAGAGGCAGGAGTGACTGAGAACCACCCCTTGGGTGCCCACTGGCCTTCTGCAGCACAGTAAGGGGTCGTTAGGCCCTAGACCCGGGGCTCTGGGCTGGGGGTAACCTGGACAGTCTGGGCGTGAGGAGGCCCCAGCTGTGGCTGCCTGGCCCCCCGTGCGGTGGCCACAGAGGGCAGGCCAGGCTCAGACTCTGGGGTCAGCACTGCTTGGGCTCAGGGGGGAGGGGTCACACGACCTCCCAGAGCCTCGGGTTCACACACAGGGACTCAGGGCACACAGGCCGATTTCCAGGACGAAGCCGGGCGATGGGCGTGCGGGGGCTGGGCAGGGGCAGGCAGCACGGACGCTGACCATCCACAGCTGCTCCCAGTGCCGGGCACGCGGTGGCCACAGCCCAGCGCTCCCTGCCCAGCCGTGGTCAGCCGTGCAGCTCCTGGAAGCCTGACCGACACTGCCTCGCAGGGCATGTGGTCGGCGAGGACCCTCGTGGCCCTGTTGGCAACAGGAGCTCTGCTCTGGAACCTTCCATTTCCCAGAATGCTCTCTCTGCTCCCACACGCTGAAGCTCCCTGGGACCTGCTGCTTTGGTGGCCGCCCCAGAGACAAGCTGAGCCCCGACATGGCCCGTGTCACCAGGGTCCCTCCCCTGAGCCTGGGAAAGATCCTGAACCAAGAGGGACAGAAATTTGGCTCCAGTGATGAGCTGAGAGGTCGGAGAGGTCCCTGGACTTTGATCTTGATGCCTGAACGGCAGCAGATACCTTGGCGTCCAGCATGGAGCCGGCAGGGTGGCGGTGGGGGGTGGGGGGAGCTGTAGGACTGTGATGCACTCAGGATGCCTCGGGAAGGGCTGGGTGGGCTCAGGGTGGCTCCTCTGGACACAATGTCTGGTCTGGGGAGGGCCTGGCAGGGGGGCAGAGAGTACACGGCATGGGGGACTGGAGGTCAGAGGTCAGCTGCCCAGGCCTCCTGATTCCTCCCAGTTCACCCTCCAAGGGCTTTGGGGGATTCAAGGATGGGGTATGAGGCACTTGAACAGTGTCCAGAAACATCCGCACGGGCTGGATGGTATCCCCTGAAATACCCACGTCCCGACCCCAGCACCTCAGAATGTGGCTGTATCTAGAGCTGGGCCTTTAAAGGGTGATTAAGTAAAATGAAGTCAGGAGGGTGGGGCCCCAGACCCACAGAACTGGGGTCCTTGTAAGAAGAGGAGGTCAGGACACAGACACACTCAGAGGGACGACCCTGTGAGGACACAGGGAGGAGACGGCTGTCTGCACGCCCAGGAGAGAGGCCTCAGGAGGACCAGCCCTGCCCACAGCTGGGTCTGGGATTCCAGCCTCCAGGAGACAGTAATTTCTGCTGCTTAAGATGCCTGGGCTGTGAGTCTTTGTGTCAGCAGCCTGAACAAACCTATATACGTAGTAAGCACAGTGTCCCGTCCACGCTTACACACTCTGCTCCCGTTTCACAGACCAGCCAAGGGAGGCATGGGGCTGTATGGCCCCCGGCCGGGGGGACTTGGACCCTGGCAGGCTGACGCCCAAAGCCCTCGCTTGCCCCGCGAAGTCTCACCTTCCTCTGCCTGCAGAATGTGTCTGTGATTCTCAGAAGGAAAACAGACCGCCAGAAAAGGGGGCCCTGGCCCCAAAGGAAGGAGGGGTGGACGTTACTTCTGAATTTGTATCCCAGCCACACTCGGGCTGCGTGCACAGCCTGCTCACCTGGCGATGGTGACGTCACACGCAGAACGCGCGGTCTCAGGTGGGACACACCTCCCTCTCCTACAGCGAGCAGGGAGGCTCGCAGAGAAGACGCACACTTCCCGCCCTGACTGTGTCCCCAGACCCCCACGTGCTCACCGGGGGAGACTGAGGAGGCCACAGGAGGGCAGGACCGTGGTCCGTCCACAGAGACGACAACAGCGCGTCCTCTGGAGAGGGGGGTGTGGTGTCCACAGCCTGAGGGGCCCCGAGGGTCACAGGCTGAGCCTTTATGTCACACACCGGCGCCTGCCAGCCAAGCCAAGTGACGTGTCACACGATTCCACCTGCTGATTTTCCCAGTATCGGAGCAATCAGAACAGCCAGCCAAAGGCTCTTAGCCCAGCTCAGAGATACCTGAGGGATGGATTCTGTTCTCAAATGAAAGTGACTGTTCCTTCCAAGAGAACGTTGCTCATTTGTGATGGTGTAGACCCTCAGGATGCCACGTGCTCAGAGGTCATGTGCTGTGGTGACTGTCAGCCCATTTCTTGCCTTGACCCCGTGCCCACAGCGGTGTCAGAAGGGCTCTCACACCTGCCATTTCTCTTCAGTCTGTGCTGAATATGGGTGCGTGTGAACACAGGTGAGTGTGAGGCCTTTGCTGCATACAAGTGTTAATACTAGGTGAGTGTAAACACTAGGTTAAATATTCTTCTTACTCTGATTCATTAAAAGTAGGGCCTGCTCCTTAAATCTAAGACATGACATGATGAAACTCCTAGAAGTCAACACATGCAATACGCTCTCTGACATAAACCTAGCGATGTTTCTTAGGTCAGTCTCCTATAGGAACAGAAATACAAACACAAACCAACAAATGGGACCTGATCACATTTATTAGCTGTTGCACAGCAAAGGAAACCATAAGCAAATTGAAAAGACAACCTACGGATTGGGAGAAAATATTTGCAAATGATGTGATGAACAAGGGCTTAATCCCCAAAATATACAAACAGCTCATATAACCCAGTAACACACACACAGACAAAAAAAACAACCCAATCAAAACATGGGCAGAAAACCCAAACAGACATTTCTCCAAAGAAGACATACAGATGGCCGACAGGCACATGAAAAGATGCTCAACGCTGCTCATTATTAGAGGGATGCAAATCAAAGCTACCATGAGGTACCCCCACCTCGGACCAGTCAGAATAAATAATAAATGCTGGAGAGAGTGTGGAGAAAAGGGAATCCTCCTACACCACTGATGGGCATGTAAATCAGCGCAGCCACTATGGAGAACAGGAAGGAGCTTCTCAAAAAGTAAAAACAGAACCACTGAATGATCCGGCGATCCCACTCCTGGGAAGATAACCAGCAAAAACTCCACTTCAAAAAGATACACGGAACCGCATATTCACTGCAGCAGTCTTCACACTTGCCAAGACATGAAGACCACCCAGGTGTCTGTCGACAGGTGAACGGGTAAAGAAGATGGGGCACATATACACAAGGGGATACTACTCAGCCACGATAAAGAATGAAATGAGGCCATCTGCATCGACATGGATGGACCTAGAGATTATCACACCACACGAGGTAAGTCAGACAGAAAAAGGCAAAGACCATAGGACATCACTTCTGTTTGAAATCGAAAAACCATTTTTTTAAACAAAAGAACTTATTTACAAAACAGAAATATACTCATAGACATAGAAAACAAGTCAACAGCTACCAAAGGGGAAAGAGGTAAGGAAGGAACAGATACAAACTGTTAGCCTGCTGTGCTCAGTCGCTTCCGTCGTGCCCGACTCTTCACGCGCCTACAGACCAAAGCCCGCTAGGTCCCTATGTTCGTGGGATTCTCCAGGAAGAATACCGGAGTGGGCAGTCATCATTTCCTTCTCCAGGGGATTTTTCTGACTCAGGGTCGAGCCTGCACTTCTTATGTCTCCTGCACTGGCAGGCAGATTATCACTGTGTCACCTGATTAATATTATATAAAAAATAGACAAACGCAAGGACCTACTGTGTAGCACGGGGAACCATGTTCAATATCCTGCAATAAACCATGATGGAAAAGAAAAAAAACGTAGGTCCCTTTCAAACTTCCGCACCCACCCCACCACTGCCGTGGGAAGACACAAGGGTGTGGACACTGCCCGGCCCAGCCCTGATCTGTTTGGCTGTAGTGCAGTCTTCCTACTGTTCAAGACCCTCATTTCCAGCCAATGAACCCACGAGGCACGACCAAGCATCTAAATGAACAACAAAGGCGTGACTCCTCGATGAAGCGGAGGGAGGCCCTGGCGTGGCCCCCGTGATGGCAGGCGGCGGGACATGGCCCCACCAAGGTCTGGTTGCCGTGTGGCTGGGAGACGGTGGAATGGTGGGAGCCATTGCCTGGGAGCATCCAAGGTGGGGCTGGGTTTAAATGCGTCTCAGTTCAAGGAGGCCCCGCGAGACCCAGGCCTATGTTTATGACAGAGAATCTGGGGGGATCCACTGACCAGAGGCTGGAGGGAAGGAGCCAGTCTATATGGGGCACCCAGGGTGTGCAGGCTTCGTGCCAGGCCCGGGGGCCAGAGCCTCAGACTAGGTCGGCCCTGCTCCCTGCCTGGCGACTGACCCGTGTTGGCACAGCTCCACCCTTGCCATGTGGCAGCTGAGCGTGGGGCAGCCTGGGCTGGCCCTTCAATGGGGCCGTGTGGCTGTGACCAGAATCGGCCACTGAGGGTCCTGTGGGAAAGGCTGAGCCTGGGGGTCCCTCGCGTCCATCCTGCAGGCAAAGGCTTGCACCTGGGCATTGGCGGGCTCTCTGGGCCAAACCTTACAACCAGCCCCCGATTGTGCCAGAGTAGGAGACCCCCTCAGTGACGCCTGAAAAGATGCAGAGGGCTCTGAGGTCCAGTGCGGCAGCCAGTCTCCCAGCCTGGCCCATGGTGCAGGATTCTCCCTTAGCAACCTTCACCCCACACTCCTTGGGGCCTCTGTGCCAGCCTTGTGCCCAGGCTGGGGCTTGATGGGGAAGGAGACAGACATGGCCACACCACAGTAGGTGGGGACAGCCATGTGATAAGGGATGGGTGTGGGGGGAGGGGCACAGCACACAGAGAAGAGAAGTGGATCCTGGTGGGGGGCCGGGCAGAGGCACTGGGAAGGAGGAGAGAGTCCACCAGGCAGGAAGAACGGCTCAGGCAGGGATGGGTGGGAGTCAGAGCCATAAGGATGGGGGGGCACCTGAGACTCTGGAGAGTGGGCAGAACTGGGGGACAGGGGAGCAATCATCAGCTGAAACCTACTGTGTGCTATCTGCCCTGATGGCCCCTCCACACATCGCCTCCCAGGAGACCCAGCAAGACAATGCCAGGAGTGGCTTCTCCCGTGGAGCCAGCACCTTGGTTTCAGTCTGGTGAGACCGTTTTGGATTTATCACCTCCAGAGCTCCAAGGTAATAAATTGTCCTGCTTTAAGCCTCTACAACCGTGGTCACGTGTTACAGCAGCTGCAGGTAAGTCAGGCAGGGGCACAGCTGGCTCCTGCAGAGGCTGGAGCAGAGCAAGCTGGGGAGGATGTGGCTGAGGGCTGATGGAAGGATGGGGGGCCTTCCCAGACCAGCTCCTCCCCGTTGGCTGTGGGGTGGTGGGCCTGATGGGGGACCAGCTGTGCTTGAATCCCCCTCAACAGACAGGAGGCAGCGCTCAGCCCTGCTCCCTGAAATGCCCTGGTGTCCAGCACCAGGCACCAGTGGGCCGTCTCTGAGTCAGAGACCCCATCCGCCTCCAGAACAGTCAACCATGTCCATGCCCCACCCCCAAGAGGAAGTCTAGCCACTGCTGACGGGCAGCACAAGTCAGCAGGCTGGGCTGCTGGTGATAGGACCTCCCTCGGGGGATCTGGGGGTTCGCTCACTGCGGCCAGCAGGACTGAGTTGGGGCTCAAGATGAAGAGGGGCGAGCAGGTCACCGGCCAGGACCAAGGACAGCTCCTTGGCTGAGGCTCATGGAGACCCTGCACAGGAACTCAAGATGAAGAGGAGGGAGTGGGTCACTGGCCAGGACCAAGGACAGCTCCTTGGCTGCAGCTCATGGAGACCCTGCACATGAGCTAGTTCCTCCCTCTCCAGGCCACCCCCTCCCCGCCCCCCGTCTGCCTCCATCCTTGGTGCCACTGGCCACCTGGCCTGGCTTCCCAGGACAGCCAGAGAGAACCTGCAAACCCACCAGGGCTGGGGCTGGCAGAGCAAGGCCAGCGGACCCGGCTGCAGCACCAAGTCTGCGTGCCAGCGGGAGGCCTCAGGGCCGGCCTGCCCGCAGCGGCCAGGACAGGCTGGGCAGGTGAAGGTGGACCCAGGGCCTGGTTTTCTGGATTTCGCGTCCCCTCCGTGCACCCCAGGAGCACCCCCTCCACTGCCCTGCCTTGTCTCGGAGCCCACCATGTCCAGGGCACTCTCAAAGCTCCAGGCTTTTCTGCCATCACTGGCAAGTGTCCATCCTCGGTTACAGCACCCCAGAGACATGACCCAGGGAGGAAGATGCCAGACTGTGGACAAGAGGAGTGTGAGTGAACGATAAACACAGGCTCATGGGTCTCGTGGAAAGTTGTCCGTGAGGACCTAGAGGGAGGGACACAGCTAGGAAATCAATTCTTTTTTTTGGGAGGAGGGGCAGAAGAGGAAAAACTTTTGTGGTCACTGAAATAAAGCTGGAAACAGATCAGTTATTCCATTAAACCAGGAAAGGACCATAAAGAAGGCTGAGCGCCGAAGAATTGATGCTTTCAAACTGTGGTGCTGGAAAAGACTCCTGAGAGTCCCTTGGATAGCAAGGTGATCAAACCAGTCAATCTTAAAAGGAAATCAACCCTGAATATTCATTGGAAGGATTGAGGCTGAGGATGAAGCTCCAATCCTTTGGCCACATGATGCGAAGAGCTGAGTCACTGGAAAAGACCCTGATGCTGGGAAAGATTGAAGGCAGGAGGAGAAGGGGATGACAGAGGATGAGATGGTTGGATGGCATCACCAACTCAATGGGCATGAGTTTGAGCAAGCTCTGAGAGATGGTGAAGGACAGGGAAGCTTGGCGTGCTGCAGTCCATAGGGTCACATAGAGTTGGACACAACAGAGCGACTGACTGAACTGAGGAAAGGCCTGCTGTTGTTGCAAAGAGGTCCTCTATCTAAAGAACACATGTGCGTTGCATGAGGGCTGCATGGGCTTTCTTTATTTTTACCGCTGACTGACAGCATAACTTCACTGGGTTTTTTAAGCTAATTGAGGCAAAAAATCCCCACAAATCTGGGGGAAGGCTGGTGTCCGGGAAGGCACGTGGAGCACACAGAGCCCAGCATTTTCATGGAGGAATCTGCCTCCATCCTTGTTCTGCCAACTCCATGCTGTGTGACCCTGGGAAGCCATTTGACTCCTCAGTACTTTCACTTAATCTCTTGAATAGAGAAGGTCCTGATGCCCGTCTCTTAGGCTGAGGCAGATGAGGCTGGAACGTCTGCCCAGCCCCACCTCTTCTTTCAGCCAAAACACAGGCAGACATTGTAGTGGACAGACGATCTGGCTAACCATACACCCAGGTCCCCAGGGCTGGCCCCTTCTGTGCTGAGTCACTCAGGATAAAACCCTGGGCCCTCCTGGGGGCCTTCTTGACCCCCTATCCCCACCATCAGCAAACCAGGTCCCACCTGCGCCAAAGTTGACCTCGAGTCCACATGCCCACTGTCAGGATGCTGGCACGTGGATGTGGGCAGGGACCTTGGAACTGGTTCCCCGAGCCGCCCTTGTTCCTCTGCCGTCTATTCTCAGCCAGGAAGCCAAAGAGCTCACCGTCCAGGGCACAAAACACAGGGCATTACAGCCAGCCAACCCTGGACAGTGACCTATGAGGTCCCCCAACCTGGCCCGGATACACCCCTTCTGTCCACCAGCGGCCACTCTCCCAGCTCACTCAGTCCAGTCCAAGACCTCCCTCCCCTCCTCCAGCTTCTGGGCATGGCTTGTGGGGTCTGGACTCACTCTCCAGATATCCACAGGCTCTCTCTGTGGCCTTGGAGGTGGGCTGCCCTGACCACTGTCCTGAATGCGGTGACCACCCTTCCAGGCCATCCTTACCCAATGCCTGCTCCCCACCCAGACTTCCTGGCTTTGCCCACTGTTTGCAGCTTGACCTGGCGCCTGTCCAGAGGGTCAGCAGAGATGTAGAGGTTGGAGGGTTGAGGACAAGCTCCTGAGCTTCACTGCCACAACCCCTGGGGGCAGCAATGGGGCCTGGGGCTTGATTTAAGCGTTGTAGCGGTCATCCTGGATTTTGGATAGAGGCCTGGTGAGTGCCATCTCACAGCTCCTTCTCGCTGGAACTGCCCAGGCTACCCCCTCCACCTTGGGCAGCGTACTCTGTGCCCTGGCAGCCCCATGACCCAAGAGAGGCACCTGACCCAGGGGTGGCTCATCCACTGGCTGGCCAGGGGCCACCGCCAAGGTCTGAGCAAAAGGCATTGCCCAATGGGTCAGGGATGACTGGTGGAACTCGATGGACCGGCTACTTTCAGAATCAGAGAATTCAAGGCCAGTAACAGTAGAACAGACCAGCAGAGAGGAGCTGGGACAGCGCAACAGGGGGACGGGGTAGCGGCCAGGCTGCAAAGGTCCCGAAGCCTTGACTCCCAGGCCACAGGGCCCTACAACACTCCCCAGCCATAAGTATCATTAACAAGAATTGGCTAGAATGTGTCCCTGTTCTTTGTTGATAAGTACAGGCGTGTTTTCATCCTTACATCCATCCCTCCATCCGTCTATCTTTTTACTTATCCCTCCCTCCCTCCACCCATAGATCCATCCATTCTTCTATCTGTTCCCTCTTTCATCCATCCACCAATCCATCCCTCCATCTCTCCATCAATGGATCCATCCATCCTTCTATCCATCCCTGTCCCCTCCTTCCCTCCCTCTATCCATCCACTGATCCATCTATCCTTCTATCCATCCATCCAAAAGCAATCTGAACTCTTGAATGAGCACCTACACCCAGGGAGACAATGAGGAAAACTACAGATCTGACTCTGGCCCATGGAGCTCCCAGAGAAGGCAACGGCACCCACTCCAGTACTCTTGCCTGGAGAATCCCAAGGACAGGGGAGCCTGGTGAGCTGCCGTCTATGGGGCTGCACAGAGTCAGACACGACTGAAGCGACTTAGCAGCAGCAGCAGCATGGAGCTCCCAGCCTGTGGGCGCATTGACTGAACAGCTAACCAGAGTGTGAAGGTTCTTGGAGGGTCGCACTGGTGTCTGCCCTGGAGGTGAGTAACACGGTGGGAGCTATTCTAATCAAGCAAGGTCAGAAAAGGCTTTTCTGAGCACGTGACCATCAGACCTGCCTGGTGTTAGAGAGATGCCTGCAGGCATGGGGAGGCAGGAGCTCAGGAGGGAGGCACCCGAGTCAGGGGTGCTGCTGGAAGGTCACTGTGCTTGTCTGCTGGTTTTATTCTCCAGAGGAAGAGCCGGAACCAACGCACAGGTGGTTACTCAGCCAGGCAGCGTCTCTCTGTGGGATCTTGGTGGTGGGTCCGGGGTGGTCAGCCAGGTGCACGTGGAAGGGACAGGTGTGGACCCTTAGCATCCATCGCTGACCTCGACCACCGTCTCCTTGTAGGCCAACCGGCAACACTGACCACGAGGCCAGTAATTTGAACGGGGAGTTTCCTTTCTCGTTTGATTTTCCGGACCCCTTCTCCCAGAATCTCGAAGGAAGCACAGCTCACAGCCGGTGCTGATGGTGGGCATGGGCCCTGCAGGCTGCTACCCGGAACGGCCGAGAGCCTCACCTGCCAGAGTGGGTGATGCGTCCATCGCATCATCCCAGAATGCTTTGCTGCTGAGTGACCCAGGAGAGCACAAGCCTCCCCTCTCCCCTCCCCCACCCCCTTCCCAGGAGCACTGAAAACATGCATCTTTGGGCATTTATACAATTACGCAAACACGAGGTGTTCTTTTCAATAAAACAGGGTCACTCTCGAGTCTGGGACTGCCGGCTGCTCTCACAGTTCAGCCGTCTTGGCAGGGACACTGGGTTTCCAGCATCACCTCTCAAGGCCGTGCTGGGTTCCACAGAAAGTCGTGGCAGGGTTCATGGAAGCGGTTTCCTCACACATCCAAGGATGCCATGTCACACAAATCACCCAGAGAACAAAACAGTACACTTCCCCGTCCCTCTAAAGGCAGACTGGCCATCCAAGACCCCCCATTAGGTGGGTCCCGCCAGGCCAGAGACTGGGCGGTGGGAGGGGAGGCGAGGAGACCCCAGGGAAATGCGCGTCAATGGCACAGTCCCCGCAGGAACACCCCAGCAGTGAGAGCCAGGGAGACGGAACAGGTGTGCAGGACTCTGTGCAGCCACCAGGACTGCAGATCACAGTACCTACTGATGCGGAAAAATGGTCTCCCTGTGTTGACTGAACAAGGGTAGGTTACGATGGAGAACATGATGAGTCCATAATTCAGAGAGAAGAGGTATTTGTGGAGAAGCCCTGCAGAAAACAAGGGGCCTCTGGGGCTGAGGAGGGCCCTCTCAAGGGCAAGACTGTTGCCCTTTGAAAAGTTACTCTAGGAAGTAGTGTCTGGGCCCCTGACATCTGTTAAGTCTTAAAAAGCAAAAGACAGGAACTTCCCCAGTGGTCCAGTGGTTAAGACTCTCAGCTTCCAATGCAGGGGGTACAGGTTCCATCCCAGATCATGGAAATAGGATCCAACATGCTGTGTTTCGTGACCAAGAAAATTGAAAAGGAAAAGATAAAGAACTGGAGTGAAGAAGGCCCAGAGCCAGCACGTGATGAAAGAAGAAAGGCAGAGAAGGAAGAGAAAAGGACAGGAGAAGGGGCCCGACCCTGGAGCAGGCTGGCGCAGGGGACCGCAGGGGGCAAACGGAACCCATTCTGAGCCACCTGGGGAGGAGAGGCCATCACCGGCTCCTACACAGAGTGAGAGGCAGGATTTCTGCCAGCCTGGGGTTCCACATGGAGATTTGTAGTCAGGAGTCACTGGCGCCCCGGTGGTGCGGACACAGGCAAAGATGCACTTGGCTCTGTGCCGCCGGCCTCATGGTGCACAGGGGCCGTTTGGAGGGGCTCTGGACACCACTTGGCGCCTTGGCCACTACGACACCCTGCACCCCCTCTGCCTGAGGGCGGCTGGGAGCAGTCCCAGCCCTTCAGCTCGGACCCATCAGAGCTGGGATGCAAACGCGACTCTGCCAGACCTTGTATGAATCAGCTCAGGTGACTCAGCTGTGTAACAAAATACCGCAGCGAGCATGTGTGCTAAATCGCTTCAGTCGTGCCCGACTCTTTGTGACTTCATGGACTGTAGCCCACCAGGCTCCTCTGTCCATTCTCCCTCTGTCCATTCTCCAGGCAAAAATACTGGAGTGGGTTGCCATGCCCTCTCCTCCAGGGCATCTTCCTGACTTAGGGATCGAAACCACACCTCTTATATCTTCTGTATTGGCAGGTTAGTTACCATTAGTGCCACCTGGGAAGCCCCAAAATACTTCAGACTGGGGCTTAAACAACAGGACTTGATGGTCTCACGGTCTGGAGGCTGCAGGTCCGAGACCAGGGTGTCGGCACAGCTGGGCTCTGCTAAGGACCCTCTCCATGTCCCCACATGGCAGGAAGAGCTCTGCTACACCCTCTGCTTCCCAGAAGGACGCTGACCCCATTGTGGGGTGGGGGGGCTCCACCTGCATCCAACCTGAATTCTCTCTCCAAGGCTCTGCCTCCAGATACCCTTGTAACTGGGCAGAACCCCATGGGCCTTCCCAGGAGAGGTGCACCCCCTTCCCCACAACCACCTGTGTCTCCCACTGCCTCTTGACTGCAGAAAAGCTTTAGCCAAAGAATAAGCTTAATCTGAACAGCAGGAACATGCAGAAGCAAAGAAGAGCAGTCAAACAAGACAAAATAATCGTCTAGCCCTTAAACAAAGGGGAGGACCTTCAGTTCCTCCTCAAGGGCTATAAACAATATTCTGAGCCATATCCCTTGAGCGATCTTATAGAGACTGAAACCCCCACCAAGTGGAAGAACTTAACCACATGACGACCACACTGCACCCATGATGTAAGCTGCCACAATTCCAAGAAACGACGTCAAGGAGACCGGAACAAGCCAACCCTGGAACTGAAGATTAACTGTGCTTAAAGCAATTAGGATGATGCTGGCCAGACCACACTTGACAATTTCAAGATGACTCCTGGGGCTGCCCGTGGCCCCCTCCCTTCGCCTGTGCACCCCTGAAACTCCCCTTTAGAAGCTCTCGCCTCCCTGGCTGGCAGGAGGAAGGTCTGCCTTCTCCCCAGGGTGCCGGCCTCCTGAATAAGGCAACCTTTCTTTGCTACCAATGCTTGTCTCTTGAGTACTGGCTTTCGAGATGCGTCAGGTTAATGGCCACACGTGTGGTTAGGGCTCCCACATGTGAATTTAGGGGGACCCAGTCCTGGGCCCTGCAGACCTCGGAGCTCACCCTCTTCTGACACGTCACCCTCTCTCTTCCAAAGACACTGTCCCATGCTCACTGGCTTGTCCCTGTCACCCCCGCTGGGAGGGGGCCCAAGCCAGGTCACACTGACACCAGGAAACGCCCGCTGAGCTGGGAGGTAGCCTCCCTCCTTCCTCATTGTGTGCAGACCACCGCTGCGTGCAGGCCGTGGGGAAAGCGGGGCCCTTGGGGCCCCGGTTTCTGGCTGCCTCAAGCAGGGACCAGGCCTGGGTCGGATAACGAGGCAGAAGGGCCTGGCTCGCTGCAGGGTGGACACAGCGTGAACCCTCCACCGAGGGGTGAACAGGCCCGTGACCCACCCTCTTGAGCGGAAGTGATCTGCACCCCAGCCGAGCCGAGCCCGCTGGGCGAGCTCCGTGCCCCGTTTCTCGGGGCCCACAGCCTCCTCTTCCCTGCTCCCCACGTTTCTGGACTGTGGGCCGACGTGGAGACACCTGTGTGCCTGCAGCCTTGATCACTACATCCTGCAGCCAGGCCTGCCTGAAACGAGCACCTCCCGGCTCCCACTTCCCAGCAGGGAGACCGGGCTTGTCTGTCTCACTGCGGTAACAAGCCCGGTCCAGCCGCGTCCCCTCCCCGGCCTGCCGCCAAACAGGTGCTCAGAGAAACCTGGGTGAAAGGAAGTCAGACTCACTCAGGAAGCCAGAGGTTTTCTGGGGCGCTGGCCGTGAGTGGGGACTGGGGCTGTCACCCACATCGCAGGCCCAGGATCACGTGTGATGCCCACAGCCCAGGGGAGGCCCCAGGCCACTTCTGCTGCCTTCTTGAAGTCCCCCCACCAACACTGTCTCAAACATCAGCACACGCACAGCCCAGCAAATATAACTTATGGACCGTGAACTATCGGAAGACAGCTGTCTGGCTGGGTGGACCCCCGCTTAGGATGGACCATCCCCTCTCGGTCGTCATCAGCTGCCCTGGGACTTCTGGCCCAGTGAGCAATCTCACCTACGAATTAGTTTAAAATGAACGCTCCCTGTAACAGTAAGTGAAGTCTGGTTACGGTAATTAAATATTTACTCATTTCAGTGGTTTTATTATCGTTTAAATCCTGGGGCCTCAAAGAGAGATCTTTTCTAGATCTCTTGGCTTTAGCAAAGCTCTCCAGTGCTCAGCTCCTGGCAGAGGCATCCTGCAGGACTGTGGTGCTGGATCACTGCCCCCAGCCTCTGCTTCTTCACCCGGCCCGCTGACCCTGCCTACCCGCCTGCCCCACGGGGCTTCCAAAGTGCTCAGAGGCCACCAGACAGGGGGTGTTCATGACCCGACTGTTGACTGAATGAGTGAGTGAGTGAGCAGATGGATGCTAAGGGCCAGGAAGCCTGGTGGGGGGTTACTCTGTGGTCAAGCGCAACGTCCACCTTCTGGAGGGACAAAGTGGCGACCTTGTTCTTTTAACAGCTCCCGAGCCTGCTGGCTGGGGGCTGCCCTCCCCAGGCTGTTGGGAGGTGCCCAGGAGAAGAAGGTGGAGACAGTGGGGACCACCAGGGTCCCCTCTCCAACCTCCATGGACAGAAAGTTGTTCCAACATAAGCTTCCCTCCGAAGTGCCCTAGAGCCTAAGAGCAAAGTCAAGTGTTCTCCGGGATCCTGCCCGTGAAGGAAGGAACCAGAAAAGCCGAGAGGAAATGCCCCCCATGCCCTGCACCCTGAGAGGGGGGTCCTCACATACCGCTCCACCTCCTAGGGTGGGCCAGCCCCCCGGAGCCTCACAGCTCAAGCGACTGCTGAAGCAAGAAGGGAGGCAGGCAGATGGAGGCTAGGGGGGGTTTGTGCAGCTGTTCCTTCACTGGTTCGTTCGCTCATTCATTCAGCAGGCACACGGCAGACGTGGCTCTGGCCCCTCTGATACACTGATGGGGACGTCCGTGGGGGCCTGTGGTCTGTCGGGCGTGGCCTGGACCCACCCGGGGGCAGCGAGGCTGGCCTACAGCTGACCTTCCCGGGCCATTCTGATCAAGTCCACAGGCCTGATGCATGCGGCCACCCCTGACAGCTCGTGCTCAGCGGATCATGACCGGGAGGGCCCCGTGACCTGTCTTACCCAAATCCCCTCGTCCTCAGAGGCCTGGCCCTGCCTCCCTGCCCATCAAGACAGGAAGGATGCTCTTCAGGGGCCTGAGTGCTTTGTATCAACAGAGAACAGGTCCCTTTAAAAAGGGAGCTGGATGCCCATCAAATACCAGTGTCACCGATAGATGAGTGGATAACAAAGCACACGTGTCCATCCACGCAGGGGACGTTTTTCAGCCACAAGAAGGGGTGAAGCAGGAATACTCCAGCACGCAGGCGGCCCCCCACGACACTGCTCTCAGTAGCCAGGCTTCGAAGGCCACGTCCCGGGCGAGGCCACGTGCACGAAACATCCAGAACAGGCAAATCCAGGCTGGGGCAGAGGGAGGGGAGTGACAGCTGATGGATCAGGATTTCCTCGGCGGGGTGGGGACATGAGAATGTTCTAGAATCAGCTACAGGAAGTGCTGGCACGATGCTGGATGCTAACACCACTGAACCGGATGCTTTAAAATGGTTAATCTTCACCTCAATAAAAGGCTTAAAGAGTGAACTTGAACCCAGGATGGCTGAGAAGGGCTTCAAACCTGATGGGCTTGTCCCCCTCAAGTCGCCCATTGCTTGTGGACACCACTCCACTCGGGAACAGCCGGAGCCTCTGGGAACCAGAAGAGGCAGGAGGGACCCTTCCCAGGGGCCTCTGGAGAAGCTTAGCCTCCTGACACCCTAATTTTGGGGTTCTGGCCTTCAGACTGTGAGAGGATGGATTTGGGTGTTTAAGCCCAGCGTGTGGTCATTCGTCTTGGTTGCCCGAGGACCTCCCACTCTGGGGAGCTCCCTACCCCTGAGCGCTGACAGGCCCCTGGCCCCTGGCACACGGCTGGCCCTGCCACAAACCTACGGAAGGCCTGAGGGCACATGGCCGAGCCGGATGCCTTGCTGCTCACAGAACGCCCACTTGGATTTCCTTCTGGCTGACCTGGTACCTGGGGACCACGGGGATGGGGCAGGTTTTGCAGGCGGTTCCAGAAGAAACCACAAGCTGTGGGGAGTGGGGAGGGGGTTCTGAGATAGGCCAGGGTTGAGAAGGAGCGAGGGGCAGGGGCTTCGGAAGCTCTGCTCACGGGGGTCCCAGCTTCTGAGGCAGGAGAAGCACCGTGACTCAGATATGGCCTGGGGGGGGGGATCCTGGCGTGGGACCCCCAGGCCTCGCTGTGCCCAGAGGACCATAGGACTTGATGGAAATGAAAAATGCCAAAAGTGGGATCCAAATAGGGAGCAGGGGGTCCAGCGGGCAGGTGCTGCTCGGGCAGTGGGGCTGCTGCTTCTCCATTCTGCCCCCTTCATTCCCTCAGCAAGCGGTTATTAGGCACCTTCTACTGCGGCATGGCAGTAAACAGGAGGCGCTCGCCCACCGGGGCCCCACAGACAGCTGGCCTAGCCCAGGGTCGTGCGCTCTCTGATGGGTGTGCCTCGGAGCTTCCCAGGTGATGCAAGTGGTAAAGAACCCGCCCGCCAGTTCGGGAGACAGAAGAGAGGCAGGGGCGATCCCTGGGTGGGGAAGATGCCCTGGAGGAGGGCACGGCAACCCGCTCCAGGGTTCTTGCCTGGAGAATCCCATGGACAGAGGAGCCTGGAGGGCTGTGGTCCATAGGGTCGCAGGGTCGGACACAACTGAGTGACTTGGCACGCATGTAGAGCACCGGGGCTGCGGAGCAGGGCCCTCACTCTGACTCGGGGGTCACAGGAGGCCCCTCGGAGGAGGAAGTGGGGTCCGCGCTGCAGACTGAAGGCTGGATGGGACCTGGGAGGCCTGGGGCACAGCGTGGACACAGGCCTAGAGGTGGAGGGCGGTGGGGGTGGGGCGGGAGGATGGAGCCGTAGGCCCGAGGCCCGGGGGCAGCAGACAGTGTCGTCTGCCCAGGGTAGACAGACTGGGCAGCCGGCAGTGGTGCCCCCTGTGCCCCCCCACAACCGAGAAGGGTGTGCCCAGGGGAGGGCCTGGCCCTTTCTCTGAGGTCCTGCTGGAGGGGGGAGACAAGAAGACCGACCGGGGTGAGGGGGCTCCGACCTGGTGGGGCCCCTCGGGTCTACCACCCGGCTGTCCCAGGGGCCTCCACGATCTGGGGCCAAGTCCTCGCTCACCGCGGCCTCTGCTTGTCTTCACACGGCCTCGTCTGTCTCCTGTGAGGACACCACCACTGGCTTTGGGGACCACCCAGCTGAGCCAGGACGGCCTGGTCTGGACGTGCTAGCCTTGATCACACCTGCAGAGACTTTTCCCAAACGGGGTCACATGTACGTGAATCTTAGGGGCCACCGTCCAGCCCCTCCCGCACTCTGTGAATATTTTGGTTTATTTCATTTCAGTCTTCCGATGACTGTGCACGGACTCGAGCTCCCCCCACAACACCCCCCCGCGCCCCCCCCCCCACCAGTGAGTGAGGTCTGCCTGTAGCTGTATTTATATCCATCTGAAAAGCCCTCAGCAGGCCCCCACGCCGACCCGGGGCCTCTGAAGAATACTGAGTACAAAACGCACCTGTTGCCAGGTGTGGCCGTTCCCTCCAGCCAGGGTGTCAGCGATGGGGGGGGGCGGGGCCGTTGCGGGCACAGAAGGGGCATGAGGCTGCCGGCTCCCGGGTGTTGCCCTGGCTTCACTCCCTGCTCTGCTTTCTTGGGGGTTATCCTTTTCAGAGCCTCCATGACCCTGAGGACTCGGACTGGGACGCGGAGAACCGTGGCTCTGGGAGACACAGGAGGCCAGAGGAGCCCAGGGGCAGTTTTCTCGGGACCTCACTGTGGGTGGCCTGGGGTCTGTTGGAAAAGCCAGGCGAAAGGTGACCTTGCCGCCGGCCACGGTTGGGACTACAGAGCTCCCTCACCCTGGGAAGCATCACCCTCCGCCTGCAGGTCCCACCTGAGATGACTTCCCGCAGGGCGCCTTCTGGGCATGCCGCCGAGGAGCAGCCCCTGGGCTGGGTGCTGCTCCTTCCCTCTGCCTGGATGGGGCCTGGCAGTGAATGAGGCCCTGTCCACCCCCTGTAGGGTCAGGGGTGGGGGTGGGGACAGCAGAGCCCAGGGCCGCTGCGGGGAAGAGGCAGGAAGGCTGTGGCTGTGTCCGATTTGTATTTGTCGGCTGAATGAAGCTCGGCTGGAGTGTAGGGTGTTTGAAGGTGCAGAAGGCAGGGGAAGTGGCTGGAAATGTGTGCTTGGGGGCCTTAAATATCTGGGGAAGGAGTTTAGAATGGATCCCTACTTAGCACAAATGACTCAAGAAGGAATCAAAACCAGAATGGTCCGGTACCCACAAAAGACATCACACCCGCAATTCCACCTCTTCTCACCAGGGAAACAGGAGCTCTGCTGGCCGTCGGAGCAGGGTCGACCCTCACAGAAAGAAGACAATTCCAACCCAAATAACGTCCTCCAGAGGTAAAAAGAGAGAAAGCCACCCCCAGCTGGTTCTCTTGAGATTGACTTGATTCTCAGATCAGAAAATAAAAAGCCTCAGAAAGGAAAATTACAGGAAGCCTCGTTCATGAACTTGGGTGCAAAAATCCTAAATGAAACATTAGTGAAGGGAATTTAGCAACGATTCAAAAAGATCACTTCATCATGGAGAGCTGGTTTATCCGAGGAAACTAAGATGACTCTCCTAGAAGATCGATTTATGTAATGAAGTAGCAAGGGAGAAAAGCCACACGATTGTATCAAGTGATGCACAGACGCCCTTGATAAAATTCAATATCCATTTGCAATTAAACCGAACCCCCTCAGCACACTGGGAAGAGACTGAAATATCAATACTTGAGCCTGATAAACTGCATGTCCAAAAACACCTAGAGTCAACAGAGATTTTGAAAGCGCTTCTTTTCAGACCAGCATCAAGACAAGTAGGTCCTGTATCACCACTGTAAGTTTTATGGCAGGCGGGCCCTAGTCAGCAGAGAGAGAGAAAGAATAAAAGACACAACCAACAGACAAAAAATGAGAATTAATAAGAGAATTTAGCAAGGCAGCACAATGAAAAAAATCAATACACCAGAGTCAGCTGCATTTCTACACTCCAGCAGTAATCAGCAAATGTAATTTAAAAAAATATACCACAAAACTACCAAAAAAGAAGAGAGAGAGAGAGAAAGAAATGACTTAGGAGTAAGTTTAAAACTGCTGCCGTTGCTCTTTACGGAGACGGTTATTGAATCTGTTTGAATGACATGCAAGGCGACCTTAACAGATGGAGAAATAGAGACACTCCTGGAGGAAGATGAAGGTGTGGATTCTCCCCAAATCGGTCTACTTTGGGTCAATACAATTCTAATAAGAATCCCAACAGGATATTTTTGTTTGTTATTTGGTGTAACTTGATTTTCCAATTGAAAAAAAAAAAAAAGTATACAGAAGAGTCAAGATCCAAGAATAGCTAACATAATCCTAGGGGCTTCCCTGGTGTTCCAGGGGTTAAGACTTTGCCGTCCAATGCAGCAGGTGTGGGTTTGATCATTGGTTGGGGAGCTAGGATCCCACATATCTCACTGCCAAAAAACCAAAACATACAAGTAATATTTTAATAAATTCAATGAAGACTTTAAAGACGGTCCATGTCAAAAAAAAATCTTAAAAAAAAAAAAAAAAAAAGCTAAAGAGGAACAAGGTGGGTTGGGTGGGGAAGGAAGGTGTGTTTAGATGTAACCATGACAAAGGCATCAATTCCCAGCCCAGAAACAGACCCGCATCCATGCGGACGCTTGGTTTATGACTGAGTCAACACGGTATTGCTTGGAGAAAAGGTTCTTACTGCACAGACGATGCTGTAAGAACAGATTTTCCACCCAGGGGAAAAGATGAAATTGGATCCCTACCTCACACCATACACACACACACAAAGAAATTCCTGGGTTAAAGACTTAGATGTGAAAGGCAAACTTATACAATTCCTAGAAAGCAAGACAGGGAAAAATATTTTGATGACCTCTTGGTGGAAAATAATTTCTTAATTAAGTCACAACAAAGCATAAGCCTTCAAGGAAAAGTTGGATAAGTTCGTCTATATTACATTAAGAAGAGCTCATCATCAACAAGATGAAAAAACTAAGCTAAAGAGTGGCGAACAGAATATACGAAGAACACAAGTCAGAAAGAAAAAGAAACAACCACAGGGAACACCAGGCAAGAGAGGAAAACAAGCATTTCCTAGAAATGGAGCCCCACACGGGCCATAAAATATGAGAGATGCTCCCGAGAGTTCACTGGCAATCAGGCGACGTGAACTGAAATGCCAGGGAAAAAAAACACTGAATGCTCCTGGGTTGGCAAAGTCTGCAAGTCTGGGCAAGGCGCGCTTGCTCCTTGGAAGGAAAGCTACGACAAAGCTTTTGTCATTGTTAGGTCACTGAATCATGTCCGACTCTCTGCAACCCCACAGACTGCAGCAGGCTAGGCTCCTCTGTCCCCCACTATCTCCTGGACAAGCCTGGACAGTGTATTAAAAAGTCAAGGCATGCTATGGTTTTTCTAGTCATGTACAGATGTGAGGGTTGGACCATAAAGACAGCTGAGCACTGAAGAATTGATGCTTTTGAATTGTGGTACTGGAGAAGACTCTTGAGAGTCCCTTGGACTTCGAGGAGATCCAGCTAATCCTAAAGGAAATCAATCCTGAATAGTCTTTGGAAGGACTGATGTTGAAGCTGAAGCTCCACTACTTTGGCTACCTGATGGGAAGAGCCGACTCACTGGAAAAGTGATGCTGGAAAAGACTGAAGGCAAAAGGAGAAGACGGTAGCAGAAGATGAGATGGTTAGATAGTAACACCGACTCCACGGACGTGAATTTGAGCAAACTCCAGGAGGTAGTGGAGGACAGAGGGGCCTGGCGTTCTACAGTCCGTGAGACTGCAGTCGGGCGTGACTTGGCGACTGAACAGTAACAACAAGGTCTGGGCAGCAGCTGTGCCACTTTCAGACCTGCCACCCAAGTCACAAGTCGGGGGAGGATTTGACTGGAATGGCCACTACAGAAAAGTTCTGTGCCACCTCCTGGGAAAACTGCCCTGGTTACAGCCGCAAAGGCTGGGAGGCCACCCAACGTCCACTCCGACAGCAGAGTGGACGATGAAAGAGGTCCACACCGCCTCCCACACTCCCTGTCAGAACGGCCCTGGAAACAAAGAGAGTTTCTCCTTCTTCCGTGTAGTTCAATTGGCGGGAAATCCTGGTCCCAAGAGAAACAGAGGCATCTATCAGCTGCATTTACCCCTCTGGGTGTGAACATCCAGATGTTCCGAGGCCAAAAAGTCAGTGTGCTGATTATGTGGTGCTAATTCCAGGGATTATACAAAATACAGAGAACCTTACATTTTGTAAAATTTAGCCTAGAGTGTAAAATAAATACACTGGGAAGCATACTTGGGCTTCCCAGGTGGCCACAGTGGTAAAGAACCCACCCGCCAATGCAGGAGACTTCAGAGATGCGGGTTCGATCTCTGGGTCTGAAAGATCCCCTGGAGAGAGACATGGCTACTCACTCCAGTTTTCTTGCCTGGAGACTCTCACGGACAGAGGAGCCTGGAGGGCTACGGTCTCTGGGCTCATAAAGAGTGGGGCACGATTATAGCAACTTAGCACGTAGCACGCAAAGCATACTTATTTCATCACCTTTGCTCTGAAACAAACCTGGCCCCAAGGACTGTGGATGAGGGACTAAAAGCTTTCTACTAAGTGGAATCCTTTACATTCCCTGGGAAAACAGACAAGCCACACCCATCTCTGAGAATAAACCTCAGATGCATTAGCGTGGTCAAAGGTGCAGGTCACCCAAGAAGCCAGATGCCCAAATTCCACTTACATAAACTTGGGAAGCAGGCAAAATTGAGCTCTGCCGAGTGATACAAACCCAGGTAGCCATCCTGAAATGAACACTATATTCTAAATCAACTATACTTCAATCTTTCGTCTCCTTAAACGATATGCTAAGTATGGAAATCAAGAGGGCGAGATGGCTGGATGGCACCACTGACTCAATGGACGTGAGTCTGAGCAAACTCTGGGAGATAGTGAAGGACAGGGAAGCCTGGCGTGCTGCAGTCCATGGGGTCGCGAAGAGTCGGACACGACTGAGCGCCTGAGCAAGTATAGAAACACTTGCGTTTGTCTCCGCTGCGAAGCCGGGGTCCAACAGAGCCTCTTCTTAGGAGGAACACAAGCACTCTTGAGCAGATGAACCACTGAGAGTAACTAACAATAATGACCCCAGGGAACAGAGACGTTGAGTAACCTACTTAAGGTCACACAGCTAGTGAGGCCTAGAACTGGGATCTGTGGAAGCGGCCTTCTCCGTGCTGCACAGCTTTTTCTCGGGCCAGGCCTCCTCTAACCCCTTCGTCCAATCCCCTAAACTTTGATGCTTTCATGAAAACTAGAAACATCCTGGAAGAAGACAGGAGAACTAGGGGTTGGCTCCTAGACTGCCTCCGCAATTGTCCTCCCTTTTCAGCCCAACTGGCAAGTGAGGCGATGTCCATGGAGCCTTCACCCGACCCAAGGGACATGCAGTGACCCACCCGGACACTGGGGGCCACAGTGGTGTCAGCCGATGGAGGACAGCGTCCAGCAGAGGGTCAGGGAAGCAGAAGAGCCCAGGACCACCACTTAGGCGAACACTTAACCCACGGGCAGGAGCTCCCAGTGCTCCTGTAGACTCAGTCCTCTCCCCTAGCCCCATCTCCTCCTTTAATAAACACCCCCAACAGCTCTCCCATCCACGGGAGGGGGACTTCAGAGCAAGCAGACAAAAGTGAACTGAGCCAGCACCTAACTGTGACCTTGGGGAGGTGGGTGTGGTACTCTCAGCATTCCTGGGGGGCGCGGCCTGGCCTGACCCGAGAGCAGCGGTCACCTCCAGAGGAGGCTGCAGTGGGGCCGGAAGGATGCCCAGGGCCTCGGGAGGCTCGCTGAGGGGCCACTCTCCAGGGAGAGGGAGCCTCCACTGGCTGATGCCAGCCCCCGAGCCCCCGCCCAGCTCCTCCTGCACTGCTGTCATCTGGACTGGGGACCCCGACGGGCACACAGCTACCTGGGGCCCTCAGGCCCCTCAGAATGGTCTGGATGGTGAGTCCAGTGGGCCCTTGGCAGCCTGGGAGAGGGCTTATGAGCACTCTGGGCTGCAGCGGGCACCAGTTCAGTTCAGTTCAGTCACTCAGTCGTGTCTGACTCTTTGGGACTCCATGGACTGCAGCATGCCAGGCTTTCCTGTCCATCACCAACTCCTGGAGTTCACTCAAACACATGTCCATTGAGTCGGTGATGCCATCCAACCATCTCATCCTCTGTCGTCCCCTTCTCCTCCACCCTCAATCTTTCCCAGCATCAGGGTCTTTTCAAATGAGTCAGCTCTTCACATCAGGTGGCCAAAGTATTGGAGTTTAAACTTTAGCATCAGTCCTTCCAATGGACACCCAGGACTGGTCTCCTTTAGAATGGACTGGTTGGATCTCCTTGAAGTCCAAGGGACTCTCAAGAGTCTTCTCCAACACCACAGTTCAAAAGCATCGATTCTTTAGTGCTCAGCTTTCTTTACGGTCCAACTCTTACATCCATACATGACCACTGGAAAAACCATAGCCTTGACTAGACAAGCCTTTGTTGGCAAAGTAATGTCTCTGCTTTTACAGCATCGGACCTTGCTTCTATCGACAATCACATCCACAACTGGGTGTTGCTTTTGCTTTGGCTCCGTCTCCTCATTCTTGCTGGAGTTATTTCTCCACAGATCTCCAGTAGCATATTGGGCACGTGCTGATCTGGGGAGTTCATCTTTCAGTGTCCTATCTTTTTGCCTTTTCATCCTGTTCATGGGGTTCTCAAGGGAAGAGCACTGAAGTGGTTTGCATTCCCTTCTCCAGTGGACTATGTTTTGTCAGAACTCTCCACCATGACCCGTCCGTCTTGGGTGGCTGTACACGGCATGGCTCATAGTTTCACTGAGTTAGACAAGGCTGTGGTCCATGTGATCAGATTGGTTAGTTTTCTGTGACTGTGGTTTTCAGTCTGTCTGCCCTCTGACAGAGAAGGATAAGAGGCTTATGCAAGCTTCCTGATGGGAGAGACTGACTGAGGGGAAACTGGTGATCCTATGGTCAGCAATTTAAAGATGCCCTTTCAAAATTTACTTCCTGGAAGATTTTCAGAAGAAAAGAATCATAGCTAACAATCTATCCTCAAGGTCTTTACAGTACTTGGCTCATTGCTGGTCTGCAGTGGAGTTTGAAAAAAAGTCACAGAACGGGCAGCTGCCTGTGGCAGGTACGAGGTTGGTCGGGGGCAGCTCAGTGCCCACCCGCCCCACGCTGGCTCTGGAGAACAGAAGCCTGCAGGGAGCTCACGGCCAGGGCCTGCTGGCTGGCTGTGGAGGAAGGTACAGTCGGGATCCTTCAGTGACGCTTAGTAGCTGTTAGTTGACCAGGGGAACGTCTGACGAGCTTTATTTGCTCATTCCTGAGGGCACGTCGGGAAGTCACTCTCCTCAGGGAAGGAGACAGG